>NC_092028.1:22993267-23293267 GCF_042242105.1 Pempheris klunzingeri | reverse complement strand
ACTTTTTAGTTATCTCATTCCCTCACTGGGTCACGTGAATTCAGGGCACCAAACTAAATGAACTAAAAAACAATGATTATAACTGCACTGTAAAACATCATGCAGTCATTAACTCAGCGTAGACACGTGTTTTATTAGTACTAAGACGACCCAGCATGCATTGCGTCAGAGCTAAAACCCTCCTTACACTAACTACCTAACCACGGGCTCTGATGGGATCTCTGGTCCCACCAGAAGTGAGAGCCAGGCGGACTCGGGTTCACTTTCCCGAGGCGACGCTCCCGGAGGACCGCCTGAATGCTTCAGATGCTGGAGAGACAAATAAATACGTTTTTATTGATCTGCAGGCAGAGTTCCCATAAGGCTGAGGTCAGGTAGAGCACTTTGTGGAGGAAGTATTCAGATCATTTAATACTTGTTAAAATCAAAAGACATGTGAGTGTTAGCAGCAAAACCTACTAATGACTGGAGGCCCCTCGGAGCCGGAGGGAGCTCTAAAAGCTTATCCAAATATCAGAATGTAAATGTGAAGAGGTGGGAGGCCGGTGGTTGCGTGTCCTAAAAAGGCCCCCGTGAAAAGCTCCCTTGTGTCGGGTTAAATGGTCGTTTTTTTCCCCGACCGGCACACAGCCTCTTTTTGTCCGTGGCCACCTTGCTGGGACGAAACAATGGGCGACGCAGCAGACAAAAGGAGGACAGTGGAGTCATTGAGGTGCTTCTACTTTGAGTTTGTTGTGTTCCTCCCGTCACCTCATCTAAATACCCAAACTGTGGGGTTTTTTGGGTGTTTTGGAGGACGTATCAGCAGAGATGAAGTTTACGTTAAAACTTCTCGGCCAAACAAACACGCTTCCTCCTGGCGATGAGTGGAAACAGGAAGCTGGCGGCTCGGTGTTGATGTCCTATTTTAAGCCCCCCCTCCCGTCATAATCGGCCCCTTTTCACTCTCTTCTCTATTAGCATAACAGTTTGCCCCCTGCTCCTGCCCTACTTCCACCCCGTCAGCCTAATGCTTCCCAGCACTCTCTCTTTGTCGTTCTTTCACCATCGAATCATCGACGGGCTGAATCGGGACGACTGATCTGGTCGAGTCTGTGCAGCCTCACACACACACACACACACACACACACACACACATGATGATGATGATGATGATGATGATGATGATGATGATGATGGGGCAGAATGGCGTGGTTTGGTTGTTGCCCTCTTTCCTGGTGCTGAGATATGATCTGTGTGTCACGGTGGAAGAAAAGGAGCTGTGGGATGTGATGTTGTGGAAATGACGGAGCAGTCTGGTGGGAAACTGCTGAGCTTTCACTCCGACAGAGTTGTTGTGGGAGTTTGTAACGTCTGAGTGCAGATTTTAGTGGCAACAGCAACATGCAAAGTGCTGCTGACACCTTTTCTGCCCCCTCAAGTAAATAAATAAAGTCTCTCTTATCTTTCCCCATTTCTTAAAGGCCCTGTATTATGGAATATGTCTTCTCAACATAAATATGTGTCTCTGCTGCTCAGTGTTTCAGTAAAAGTGTGTGAAAATGAAATGACTTCATGGGACGTCGGTGGTTCAAGTTCATTTCTTGAGTGTTGTGAGTTCGACTTTGAGGCTGTCGGCTTGTGGTTTTTAGCCTTTATCATAAATTAGATCAGATCACAGCTTGAAGGAAATCAGGAGGTCTTTTTCCTCCATAAGTGTTCAGAAATAAATCAGTGAATTATCCTGTTTCTCACCTGGATTTGGCTTTTCGACAGGCGACGCTCGCCGTGCAGCAGGAGTTCTTTTTGCAGCTGATTCAAACTGTGAAACTCAAGTTTGGATTTATCATCGTTAAGCAGGAGAGAGTCATGAAAAGGAGATAAAACTGTGAAGCTAAACACACACAGAGCCCTGATCTCCTGATCAAACATCTCATCCACCATCATTTTTGATAATATTCTGGTCATTAATGTGCTGCGTTACTACATGAATTGGTCTTAATGAGTCCTACGTTTGTGCTGCAGGAGGTCACGTGACCACAGGTGAGAAGGCGAGGGGGCCTCAGGTGGGTCTCAGACTTCAGAGCCACTTTAGAAGCGACCAACCCTCCGTCCCTTCTCGGGCCGCGGGGCCTTGTGGTGTCTCCAAACCCCAAACTTTCCCCGTCAGGAAAAACCTGAATGTTTCTGTGACACGTCAACAAGAACTCCATCTGCATCTGTTTGTTCTTAATGTTTCTCTGCAGCCTGTTTGCCACCAGTGAGATTAATCTTCGTCAGGGGATGGAGGTTAATTACCCCCCCTTCAATTTCACCGTCTGCAAGATTTCAGCCTTTCTCACGTGTTGTTTTTGTGACTCGTGTGGATTTTAGTTTGTGTTTTTGTGATGCGGAGCAGCAAAGTTCAGTCGTGGCTTATTGTTGACTGAGAGCGAGCTCCACAGGGGGGAGGAGGAGGAGGAGGAGGAGGAGGAGGACCTACAGCAGCATGGGACGAGTGGAGGAGCCGCGACGATGAAAACCAGATGTGCCTGCAGGGAAATGAAATTACTTCACTGCCTTGTGAAAACAGGCCGAGAGAAGATAGCGAACGTCGGCTAATTGGTCAAACACACAACGTTTAATTTAACCAGGCAGGTGAACGGAGTGAAAAACCAATAAACCAATAAACCAGCAGATATCAGACATCAAACGTCCTCAGCTGATCATTCACATTAGGACAACTATTGTTTCTATCACAAGCTGTCTGAATCTATCAATCTATGCTCTGTGACACCCTTCAAATATGAATAGAAATATAGAGTTTGGTGTCTGTAAGAGCTGCTGAAGTGGAGATTAATGCCTCAAATAAATTAATTTATGGACACTGAGATGCAAAGTGCAGTAAAATAAACATCTAAGCTGGTTTTCTTCCCTCTTGTCTGATAAAATATGTTATGGATGATTAAACTGTTTTTTCCCGTTTGTGTTTCACCTCAGTCACAAACCCGTCCTTATAAATCCTCATATTATCCATATCCATATATATATTGTCATTTATCTGTGATCGCTCGTCATATTTTGAGCTTTCAAAGCTGCCATTTATTCCCATGATCCGTTAATTGCTATTAACATCAGCGAGCTGGTGTTAAACGACATCAGGAGGACTCGGCATTAACGGATAAAAGGGAATCAGGGCCACACAGCGGTGGACACATGGCGTTTACCGAACATACCACCTGTCAGGAATCACACACACACACACTCTGCCCAGACCTGGTCAGCTGAGGGAATCGCTCTTTCTGTATTGGATTAACTCCTGGCACCGGCCTTGGCGCCGGTCCAGCTGTGTATCCCTGCTGGTGGGTCCTACTGGGCTGATCCTCTCATATTAAATGGATTAGCGAGGCCTCGCTCTACTGTCGGGGGCTGATGGGAAGAACAGGGATTTAGCATGTTGCCTTTTTTTCTGTACATGTAAATCATGCACTTATTGGAGATAAATGCAGCCTGCTCACACTTGGGCCTCTAAGATGAGTTATTTTTAAGTATTCTGTCAGAAACGAGGCTCGCAGCCCTCTTGTTGCATCCGTGGGAAACTGTATCGTTATCAGTGCTTAGGAGCCTTTTGATTTCCCATGGGAGACATCCATGACAGGAGCAGGTTAGGCTACGACCTAAATGCTGCGTGGCATGACCGGGACACAGATCACGTTACAGATATGAGGAAGAATCACATGGAGGGTGTAGGGTTCCCCCGTGAATATCAGCCGCACACCAAACTCCATTTAATTTAAGGCACGTTTAAGGAGAACTCTGCTTGACACAGATACTGTCAGATGGCAGGTGCTCCTCTTTTATTAATCCCCCTCAGAAGGCAGCCGAGCCCTCGCTCTCACGGGCGCCAAGCTAATCGCACCGTTTAACGGGAGGCCGCCTGTGGCCGAGCCCTCACACCACCAAACATCAGCCAGCAAGCCTTTCCCCAAACTGAGATTCATGGGATAAGTCTTTAAAGTCCTCTTCCGCTCAAAAATGTCACGTCACTTAGATGTTTGACGTCACTGAGCAGAATATTTTCATATCTATCGGCCAGTTTAACAGCTTCAATCTCAGTTTAAAGGTGTTTCCACTAAACATAAAGTGAATTTTTCCTGCAGGCCAATTACACACAGTCAGTTGGCTGTCCTGACATCCTGATGTTAGCACGAACACTAGCCCCTGTTAGTGCAAGCATTAGCCCCTGTTAGCACGAACACTAGCCCCTGTTAGCACAAGCATTAGCCCCTGTTAGCACAAGCATTAGCCCCTGTTAGCACAAACACTAGCCCCTGTTAGCACAAGCATTAGCCCCTGTTAGCACAAGCATTAGCCCCTGTTAGCACAAACACTAGCCCCTGTTAGCACAGACACTAGCCCCTGTTAGCACAAGCATTAGCCCCTGTTAGCACAAGCATTAGCCCCTGTTAGCACAAACACTAGCCCCTGTTAGCACAAGCATTAGCCCCTGTTAGCGCAAGCATAACCCCTGTTAGCCCAAACACTAGCCCCTGTTAGCACAAGCATTAGCCCCTGTTAGCACAAACACTAGCCCCTGTTAGCACAATCACTAGCCTCACAAACAATACAAGCACTAAGCCCTCATTAGCCTGTTCGTGGAGGTTTAAAAAATACAGATTTGTTTATTAAAGCTTTTAGTGCTGTTTATCTATTATTACTTTCCATTTTTTAAATCTATATCTAATTTTTGTTTCATTGTATTTCATATTTTTCTTGTAAAGCAGGTTGTAACATTAAGGAAAGTGTTACACACATACAGTTTATTGTTGTTGTCACTACTGATAGTAGTAGTAGTATCATTACTCAAGGCAAGTTTTAGATCGTTGCATTGACTTCCACTCGTTGTCGACAGTCCAACCCTAACCTTCACCAGGACCTCAGGAATGATGTTTCGCCTCATTGGCTTCGGGCCCCATGAGGAGTGCAGGTCCTTACGCAGGAAATAGTCCCAGTAAGAACAGACACACACAGTCAGGTCAGTCCGGTCGGGCTCTGACATCTCGTCATGTGGTCTACAGTGAGCCCCCTCAGCTGGGCTCGGTATCATTAAAGCCCCCACCCCCCCACCTCTGAGCAGGGGCCACACTTACTCGCCGGCCCTTTCCCACAACCTCCAGGCACCTTGGAGGAAGTCACCCATGCATAACGGCGCTCCTTAATCTACGCCTGAATGTAGAAGTTGTCCCGGAGGTTGGCCGCTGCGAGTGCGGCTTTAGCAAAGCACATGCTCTCCTTTCACAGAGAAACAATGCCGGCCATTGTGTCCGGCCACAAGTGTCTATTCTGATTTAAAAGAGGATCTCGCCGGCAGACGGACAATGACGGGGGGATCTGTGAGTGCGGGAGCAACGCACGGGATCCGCTCAGGACTGTGGAGTAATGCCCTCCGTGGCTGTTTTGACAGGACAGACTTATCTCTGTTTTTAACTGATGTAACAGACTCTACTGGGCCTCTCAGGCACGTCAAAATAAGAGCTTAGTGTGATAAATGGATCCCTGGTTTCACTCTGGTAGCAGCAGAGACACCGCAGGCCTGAAATCACCTGAGAGACTCTGTTTTTTTATGTGTTTAAGAGAATAAACCAGACATATATTGAGCTGAAAGCTTGAAAGGTGGTCCGTACGCCCCCTCCCACCTCCTCAGAGGTTCATAAATAGCAGTGACCGGTCTTTAAATAGGACGTTGTTTTGTCTATTGTCTTTCCATCCCTGTGCTGTCCTCCTGATCACTGATGCTGCAGTAAACATCCTCTGACCCTCCACTCCTACTGTCAATTAGCACCGTTTTATGAACGCCTGAGTGGACACACGGGGGTACAAAACAAAACAAAGAAAGAAAGAAAGAAAAGAAAATATAGATGTATTTCCTTTATTTAGCTTTAGAGCCACGTAGCAACGCCCAAAATGCCAAACTTGAGGCTTCGTACAGTCAGCTACGTCTACGTCTTTCATCCAGCCTGTGTGACTGATTCTCCTCAGACGGGTTCGACCGAAGCCGAGGGGTCCTGATGCTGCCCAACGGCACGAACACCTTTAGATGCAGAGCTGGATGCCGAAGGCAAAGATGGCGTCTGCTCGGTCCAGTGAGAATCACTCGCCTGGTGTGTACGGTGGATGTATAAAGAGATCTGGATGCAGCGTTGGAGGCTCCGAAGCCAAGAAACTTCAACTTCCCGGTCATTGTTATATAGATACGCCGTACTAGTGTCTCAGGCCGGCTAACTTCCTGTTAGCTCTCCGCTTACTTCCTGTTATCTCTCCGCTTACTTCCTGTTAGCCCTCCGCTAACTTGAATGTGGATAAGATTATTTAATCTTTCCAAATGTTATCAGACTCAAATTCTGAAGGTGAAACGAGTCATTTTGTGGGTTGTGCTGTTACAGGCTGTTACGTGCTGTTATGTGCTGTTATGTGCTGTAGTGTTCGTCCCATCATGCCTTGCTCCCAGCCATCATTCAGCAAAAGAATCACAAGAAAATTGACACTTCCGGGCTTTTAAAAACTTTTACAAAGATTAAACCTCCATGGCTGAAAAATACATAGAACAAAGAGCAATAAGTGGTTTTTTACAGAAGAGAACTATTTCTGTTGCAGTACCACGAGTGTCTACTGTTTAAAACTGGAGGTACGGCTGAGCCGATGTCCAGGTCTTATAAGACATCCGAGAGAAAGAACGACAAGTTCTGATCTATAACAATACTGAGCCCCACTGAGCTGCTGACGTCTTTAATGTTGGATTTTTCTGCATTTAACACCAGCTGAAGTTCATTTAAACGAGTCTGAGCAGCATCAAAGGCAGACAGCAGAGATAACATGAATAAAATATTACAGAAAAATGAAAGTTTTCACACTTGGCTGAGTGGGAAAATGTCTGTGACACAAAAACACCACAATTACTTTAGTTCCTCCACCATTTCTTTGATTAAAAAGGTCGTTTCAGAGCAAAGTTTCCTTTCCTGAAACCATTTGCTTCATTTTTTTTGAGGTGTTAAAGGAAAAGCAGCAGCTTTAGAGGCAGGAAATAAAACAGGGCTTCTCCTTTCAGCGTGATTAGGCTCAGCATCGACTGTTTAAGAGGAGCCTTTTAAAAGGATGTTTAGGGGCTCGGAGACGGGGGTGTGCTGGAGTGGTGGCTCCCCTTTCTTCCCATTATCCCGCTGGAATGACGGCCATCTATCAGGAGCCCCTATAGGTCCTTTCAGGGCTGAATAAAAGACCCGTCTGTGGGCCGCTCGGACACGGGAGACAACAGATGTGTTAAATGCAGCCAGCAGCGTCACAAAAAGCTCGGAGAGCCGCGGCTGCAGGCTCTCTAATGGAGAGGCGGCTTTATGTTGGTGGCTGAATGGAGTCGGTCAAAGCTTCTGCGTGTTCGAGGAGGAATCCAACATCAATAAAGGAGACACCCAGGACGGGAAGAGCTGCAAAGAAAAGGCCATAAAAGTGTTTCAAGGCCTGTAACCAACCGGCATCTTTAGGTTCCATCTGAGTCCAAACGGCACATCAGTCCCCAAAGAATGTGCACTAATTTGTCTTGTTTTGAGAATCAGTGTTAGTTAGGGTTATCAGTGTGATAACTAGGGTTGGGGTTAGCCTAACCCTAACCCTAACCCTTGATACCAAAAAATCCTATTCTGGCTATTTAAAGCTTAACTTAAAGGACCAGTGTGAAGGTTTTAGAGGCCTGTACGTCATGATCCATGTCCAGTTTAACCCCACGATAACCCACAGAGCCACGGGAGGCGCTGTTTGTACGTTCCTGTTGAAATTGAACTAAAATAACAACTATAATAGACAGAGGATTTATTCTTTCTGCAGCAGAAAGGGGGGTCATTGTATTTTATAGGCTTAAGTTATGTGTTTGGACGTATTGTTAGCATGTTTCTGTTTAAATGGATCCAAAATAGAAACTATAACAGATAGAAGATTCATTCTTTCTGCAGCAGAAAGCTCAGACTTTGTTCTTGAGTTGTACGTCTGTGTTGCAAGTTAATAACGTTATTTAATCACGATACAAGAGGCACAAAACATTGTGACACTGCACAGTGCACGCTCAGATTCAAAGATGTGCGTATGATGGTGAACCAGCCGCCCTCAGCATCCACTGGTACCATACACCAATATTTCTGTTCTATCAAATCTAAAACATGGAAATAGTTCAAATCTCTTCTGGAGGGTTCACAGAGTGGACTTTTTACTGTAAGAACTTTAGTTCTGTTTGAACTTCAAAGTTTGTCGTTTTTGTCCTGTCGTCGCTTCCTGTTTTATTTTGTAGTAGTACTTCCTGCCTTTGTGTGTTTTCCCGCCCTTGTGATTGTCTGCACCTGCTCCTTGTTTGCTGCACCTGTCCGTCGTCACCTTTGTTGGCCCTGCGGCGTTCCCAGTGTTCCTCCGTCCAATCGGCTCCTCTCGCTCATCGTGTCTCACCACCTGTTCCCCGTTGACTCATCAGTCCAGCTTGTATTTAAGTCCTGGTTTTCAGTTGCTGTTGGTTTTGTCTGGTTTGATATGAATAATGAATGAACTGAATCAGCACATCCTGTCTCCTCCTCTGTCTTATATCTGTGTTCATCTCCTGCAGCGTAGCTGACAGATTGTACATTTGAACCAACCAAATATGTTTTAGCTGTCTACGGTGGCCTACAAGGATTCATGCTCCCTTTGTCTGATCCACCGTTCATCACAACACAAAATGGTCTTCCTCCTCTTCTTCGTCCTCCAACTGCTGCATTCATGCTAAAGGCCCCGTTTGTCCGTTCTAGGCTACCGTACAAACACGGTGGACTCTTTGGAGGAGACCAGGAAGTGTCCCAAACCGCCAATTTGACCGTCACATGACGCCATTGGGTCCATAAATGTGAGGCTTGTAGATTGATATGGTATCCTGACGACATAACCACGTCAGCGTTGGCTTCAGGTGATGATACACTAATGATGACCCCCTTAAATCCTGCAGAATGTACCTTTAAATAGGAGTGGAATATAATCATAGTATCTAAAGTAAAGAACATTTATCATGCAGAAGTGCCCTTTACTGTGTTTCAATATTAATAATATTATAATTCAACCTTTTTAATTTAACATGTACTTATTCTAACTGTGTCAGGGTAATTAGTTGGACTTTTAGGACTCAAAAACAGAATAGATTATTTGGAGAGATGGTGATTTTTGCACTATGTAAGTATGTTAATCTACAAAACAATTAAATGTAGTGTAAATGGAGTTTAATAAAGCATAATATCTCCCTCCCTAGTATAAATTAGCACGTAAAGTATGATTACCTCAAAACTGCACTGACTAAATGGACTCAGTTGCTGAGTAGGATGTTATAATTAATGAATTTCCTCCCTTATCATGTCACATTAACTGTTATTGATTATAAAAATGCCATCAGTATTCTGGCTGTGGGCCGTCCTGTCTAACCTGACTTCAGATGTATTTTTACGATGCCTCCTTAAATTAGCTTTATTTTGGCCTGGATGTTTCTTGGTTACAGACAACAATAGAAAACATGGCCTCCAGTGTGATAGCGAGCTGTGAGAGCCTGTTGCTGTTTGGCTGCCGGGGCCTCGCTTCCCTCCTGTATTCCTGTGGGAATCAGGATAATCCAGGGAGATCACGGCCTCCTGCTGGAGCACAAAACGCCTCCTTTATCTCCTCAGCGGGTGTCAACATCAACTTAAATTAAAAATTCAGCAACGTGAAGGTGCAGCTTTTATGAAAACATGCAAGGAATATCATATTTTTTGCTTCTCAGAGAGTTTTAATTCAGCTCCTGCAGCCCGGTATCCTTCTGTGACACCGAGGGAGGAGGAGCAAAGGTCCCCCCGTCAAACCCCCCGAGCCCAAACAATGGGAGCTTGGCGTGGACAGCCCGAGGCGCCGCCATCTGCCGCGGAGAGAGTGGAGTCCCTTTGTCAGCTATTGTGGAATGTGGAGGCAGATTGATGAGGGCCGGGTGATTCCTTTAGGGCCCCGGAGAGGCAGCGGGCAGCGCTGACACCACAGGGAACTCCCTCTCCTTCTGTCTCCACAAGCAGCCGTCACATGACGCGGCCGCCAGACGCTACAACCCGAGAAAAAGAAAAGGGAAAGTGTTTTGAAACTGATGTAATGTTTTAGAAAAATGTAGTCAGCTGTGCTCTCAGCTGGAATCAGAATAAACCTGAAGTATAAAGTGTAAAAATGAGCTGTTGTATAAGAATGTGATGCACGCTGCCGGGGTCGTGACCTCCGACCTTCTCAGCAGGTGTGTGTGTGTGTGTGTGTGTGTCGCCTTTGTGGAGGACAAACCCGTCCAGAAGCTCTTTGGCTTTTAAAGTGGGAGGATCAGTGGCGGAGGAGGTGGGGGGGTCGGAGGACACGGCAGATGCTGTATGAGAAAAATCCCCCCCAGGGAAAGTGTGCCACCGCCGAGGGAAGGGGTCAGGGTCGGGATCTCTGACACCGCTGACACAACAGACCCAACTCTGGTTTCCATGGCAGCCTGCTGCAACGCCAAGCCGCCCGTCTGGATGTGAAATATGACTTCAGGCTTAATTCTGCTTCTGCACACAAACCCTGAATCTGGTTTAGAAACTGGATCAGAATCAGAACAACAGAAACAAACCAGCAGTAATTTAGTTTTATGGATTTATTTAAACCCAAGTACTGTGTTTAAGTATCATTTTGAGGTACTATATTCAACCGTTTCTATTGGATGATACTTTATATTTTCACTTCATAACATTTCAGAGGGAAATATTGTTGTTTTTACTGAACTGCAATAATCTGACGGTTACTTTTCACATTAACTCTTTGATCTCTGATCTGTAAACGCTCCGTCTGCGTCCACGTTGGCGTTTCTTCTTCTTGTGGCGTCATTTCTTGGAGGATCTTCAGATGCTTCTTGTCCCTAAAATCTCAGCTAAAAGGTTCCAGAAGTCAATAAACCAGAATCAGTGATAAAAGGCTTCAAACTGGGCCACATGATTACGTGATCACAGAGTGTTATTCTAAGTGTGTGACAGCATCATGGAAAGGATCCCTACAGAGAGAGACCTGGAAGATCCTTTTGGTTTAACCACAAACAGCCGTTATATCGCTCTCTGCACACACACCAGACTCCATTCACAAAAACAGGGATTTTACCTCTCAGAACACAGGAGCTGCTGGTCTCCTGCTGCCTCGATTGGTTAGTTTATTTGGGTAATTGTGTGTTACACAAATATAAAGCTGAATCTGAACTAACCCTTTAAAACACCAAAGTCACACAATAACAGAAACAAACTAATTGTTCGTGACATCGGTGGATCAGCAACAACTGTGTAAAATGACTGTTTTTGTCAATAAAGTCTGGTGGCTTTGAACTGATGATGATACTCTTGTACTTTTACTTCGTTATGAGTATTGTCACATTGTTATATTGGTACTTTTACTTAAGTACAGTTCAAGTTTTACGTTTTACCTGAGTACGTTTATGTGTATATGTAGATACATAAAAAAAAGAGAGGAAGTAAACAGATGCATCATACTTAATCATGAAAAGTACAAGTATCAAGTACCTCAGATTTATTCTTGCATTTATGTAAACTATTTTAAGGAGCCATATTTGTGCATCATTCCCATCATTTCTGGCTCCCGCTGTTACTTTTCTGCAGACCACACAAACACAACACTAAATCCTGACCAATAAACAGTGACTATAATAAGAGGCTTTAATGTCTGGGGACGTCTCGGCGGCGGAGCTTCAAAGCCGCAGGGTGCAGCAGAAATAAGACGGAGATAAAAAGCACAGCTTGTTGTCCTGCTGTTTACTGTAGCTGGACTCTGAGTCATTTCCTTTGAGGTGACGGCTGCAGAGGAATGTGACTTTCTGCTGATCAGCCGCATCACGTTATCTCAGTACGCCCTAAATGGGCAATAAAAAAGTTCACCTCAACTGTCCGAAGCAAAGGCCACTGATTCTGGTGAGCTGGTCACATCCTGGTTAGACTTTCACGTGTTTTTGTTCAGGCTGAAATACTCACCTGGTAAGATTACAGGAGGCAACATGGTAGACAAGATAATTATTTATACAACACATTTCATACCCAAAGAGTACACAGGTGAAAGCTCTGGAAATAAACTAATAGTAAAATAATAAATAATAAAATAAATTAAATAATTGATAAAATAATAATAATTAAAAATACAGTAAAAAAAATCAACAAAAAATGAAAAATAGTAATAATAAAAATAATAATTACATCACTAAATCAAAAGCACCAAAAACAATTTAAAAATTAATAATAAATTAAAAACAAAAAATTAGATATAACAATATATTTGATTTATTAGATATAATAAAACAATGAAAATATAAGAATAAAGATCTAAAAAAGACCAAAAAAGTAATAATAAAATAAACCATAATAAAAAAATGTAAAAAAAAAAAAATAGTAAGGCTAAGTAAGAATAATAAAATATTAAAAAATACTAATATTAAAAAATAATTCCAAAATGCTACTGTAACACACTATGAGGACAGTTCACCACAGAAACTTTACACAAAAACATTTTAAATTCTGACCTTGAACATAAAACAGTGAACGGCCATTAAAGGGCACACGATACATCTGTGAACTCTGAACTGTTATAATCAATAAACCAGGCGGCTCGGCAGCACTAAGAACTAAGAACTAAACATCTGCAGGGAAACAACAGAGATTTGAAAACCTGCTGCAGATCAGAAAACTTTGTCCAACAGTTTGAATGTTTTTTTTCTTCCTGACCTTTTGTTCATGTTTCTGCGCCTCCACAAAGGGCCCTCTCTGCTGCGGCGCTCCCTCGCCTCTCAAACGGGAGCTGTCCGTCCGGTGACGCATGACATTTGTATGACATTACCGGGGTCAGCGCCCACGGTCGAGATGGTCGGGGCGATGAAAGGGAAGAGGGTCGGGGCTCTGGACAAATCTTGAACTTCGGCCCTGCAGGAAGAAAGCACGGGTCACGTGTGCATCTGCAGCCAGTGGTCGGCCATATTGAGCTCTGTGGAGCCACTGTTGAAGAGGGACACAAAGAGTTTCATATCGAATCAGTCACTCCAGCAAGGGATCCAAAGGAACAGGAGCACGTCCTCAGAAACACCAAGGAACTCATTTAAAGATCTTTTTTATTCTTTTCGTGTGATTTAAATACTCGCTGGGTCTGAACTTCTCCCCCAAACTCACTTATTCACTTTTTATGTTTACAACCAAGAGCAAACAGATTAAAAGGCCCGAGATCAAAGTCCTGACAAATATCTGTAAAACACTCAAATGTCCTGGTTATGATATAAAAACACAAACAATCCATCTGAATCCAGTGTTGATCAGTATGCTAACAAAAGTTAGCTGTCAGTGTGCAGTGTGGTTAGCTGTGAGTATGCTAATGGTGAGCTGTCAGTATGCTAACCATTTTAGCTGTCAGTATGCTAGTGATTAGCTGTCGATATGCTTATGGTTAGCTGTGCAAATGCTTATGGTTAGTTGTGAGTATGCTAACAATGGTTAGCTATCAATACGCTAATAACAGTCAGCTGTCAGTGTGCTAACGGTTACCTGACATTTGTGCCGGTTTGCCGTTAGTTGACATTTTTGTGTCAACAAGCAACTTTTTGGACGAGACATTTAGTGTCCAAACCAAAATGGTGGAGCTAGAGGATGTCGGTTGATCCCTAAAGTCTGACGTGGAGGTGCTAGCTAGGCT
Source organism: Pempheris klunzingeri (assembly GCF_042242105.1). Classification (NCBI taxonomy): domain Eukaryota; kingdom Metazoa; phylum Chordata; class Actinopteri; order Acropomatiformes; family Pempheridae; genus Pempheris; species Pempheris klunzingeri. The sequence continues at coordinate 23,279,542 of NC_092028.1, read as the reverse complement.
AAAAACACAGGGGAGCGCATTACTTGGTTGGAGTTGGGACTGGACAGCTCACTTGTGGCTTATAAGAACTTTGTTTATTATATTAAACAAGAATGTGGGCAAAACAATGTGAAAGGAAACTAAACCATTACAGCGACGATGACGACTCTGCCAACGCCATGCCTAAACAAATCAGACATCACCGGGCAGAAAGGAAACTCTTATCATATTTTAGGCACGATAAACAAACATGAGTGATGGAGCGTTGGTTCCTCTGCTCTATAGCTGAGCCTCTGCATCGCCAGAGAGGATACAGGTACCGTCACACCTCCGCGAGCCAACACAAACATGGAAACCTCATCCCTGCCCGAGCAGAGCCGGAGGGAGGCGTCCTTTTCCTCCCCCGCCAATCCCCCTCTGATTAGCAGGAAAGGGTCATCGTCCTCTGACATCTCTTTGTCTCTGCAGTATTGACGGAAAGCGCCGCCACTTCGCCGGTCTTCTCTTGACCCGGCTCGCCGTGACCTCAACACTCCTCCAGGAAGAGTCCTCATTGTCTTTGTAGCCTGTAAAACACCGTCCTGGATATTTTTTCCTGTAATATCACCTAAATACTTTGAGGATCTACCGACGTATGAAGTCACGTATGCACATTTTTTTGTTTTGTTTTGTTTTTCAGCTGCTCTTGTTCTCATTCCCAAACAGGCCCCCCTCCCTCCCAGATATATTTAACATCTGAGGATGGTTTTATCCTCTTTAAGCCATGAAAAACACAACATCAGCCAACTTTAGCTTCAGCAGCAGCCTGGAAGTAACATAACGCACAGAAATCACAGCGGGGTCTCACGATTGGAGACGACGAGGGCCTTCAAAGCCGTTCGAGGACGTCACATCTGCCAGTTCACACTGTAATGTTGCATCTTGGGTCCTTTGTAGATGACAAATGGCAATTTAGAGTAAAAAAATCTGTGTAATTATGTGGTTTTATGTGACTTTTATTAGACTTCATGGAAAGTTTACCCCAACGACCACATTTTACGGCTCTTCCTAAAATCCTGTGTGTCGTTTCATGCTTTAAAGTTCACGTTCATGAGTTGGTCGTGTTTTGTGAGTTGATTCCCTGGACGCTATCCTCAGTCCTGTCTGTGTGTTGGCGGAGATTGGAATAACAGGACAAATGCCGAGTAGGATGTGAGCAGCCCAACTTTGACCTCCATCTGCAGAGTTTCCTCTCCACTCTCCCTGGGTGGGACTCCCCCCAGGCTGCTAAAACTCACACATATCCAATGTTCCCCAGTCGTGTCTCCAATTATGCCTTCTCAGACGGGCTGTTGTGTTTCTCAGAGGTTAGGGACCCTCGTAGTTGAGGGTTTGTTGTCATTGGGCTGCGGCCACTGGAGATATTAATCTGCGGTCATGGAGCAGGAAATCAAAAATAAGCTGAAGAACACACTGAATTAGTGGAAACAGCTAGATAATCCACTTTCTCCAAAACAATAAAGTAACAGACATGTTTCTCAGAAAACATCTGAGATCATCCACACAGAAGAAAAACAGTTTAACACAAGGCATTGTGGGAAGCCGAGCCTTGCCGGCATTTCTTTAGCAGCTTTAATTTGAATTTCCCAAAACGGTAATGCTTAAAGGATAACTAGCTCATTAGCTCAGAGGAAACAGTAGACCAGAACTCCCATGCTGAGCGAGGTAAAATTCCTGTTTTTGTGAATGGAGTCTGGTGTGTTTGCAGAGAGCGATGTAGGGATCCTTCCCATAATGCTCAGCAATAAGATTCTTTACTTGAGTAAAAGTACCAATACAACAATGTGAATACTCATACCTAAGTAAAAGTATAACAGTATCATCATGGGTTTAAAGCCGCCAGACTCCATTCACAAAAACAGTAATTTTACACAGTTGTTGTTCGTCTGCAGCTGTCTCGATCAATCAGTTTGTTTGTGTTATTGTGTGAGTTTGGTGTTTTTAAAGGGTAAGTTCAGATCTAACATAATATTTGTGGAACACACAACAACCCAAACAAACCAACTGATCGAGGCAGCAGTAGAACAGCCACTCCAGTGCTCTGCGAGGTAAAATTTCTGTTTTTGTGAATGGAGTCTGGTGTGTCTGACTATTAGAAAACATCATCTGGGAACCATGAATATCTGTACAACAGATTGTTGCAGTCTTTTGAGTAGATGTTGAGGTATTTTACAGGTACAGGAAACATCAGAGGGTCATTGAACTCATCAGAAAGTATCCTCTGGGGACCTTGAATATTTGTAGCTAATTTTATGACAATCCCTTCAACAGCTGCTGAGATTTTTCAGTCTGAACCAAAGCTGAACAACACTCTCTGTTTATTTCGGGACGCTTTGCACAGATGAAACATCCATTTTGGGTTTGACGTGCAGCGACACAAGGACACGGAGACGAACAAGATCAGCATGTGGCTTGAATTTGCCTGGTTGGCAGAGTGAAGCACTTCCAGCCTTCGTGGAGATCAGCGGTTCAGTCTGATGCATCGCTCAATCCCCTCAGGAAGCGTGTGCACCAGTGCAGGCAGAGGAAGTTTACGGCTGCTCCACAGATCTCTGTTTACATCCTCGCTAGGATGCACAGCAGCTCTGACTTTTTTTCTTCCTCTCTATGTGTGTGTCATTAAACGAGCCATCAAAGTATGTCCACTAGAAGTGCTTGTTTTTGGCTCATTTTTTTATTCAAAGTGTGTGACAGCATTATGGAAAGGATCCCTGCAGAGAGAGACCTGGAAGATCCTTTTGGTTTAACCACAAACAGCCGTTATATCGCTCTCTGCACACACACCAGACTACATTCACTAAAACAGCAATTCTACTGAGGAGAACATGGGAGTGCTGATCTACTTCTGCCTCTATTGTTTAGTTTGTTTTTGTTATTTTCTGTTACACAAATATGGTGTTGGATCTGAGGTAACTCCTTAAAACACCAAAGACACAAGATAACACAAACAGATCGAGACGGCGGTAGACCAGCAACTACTGAGTTATGTGAGGTAAAATAACTGTTTTTGTCAATGGAGTCTGGTGGGTTTGAAGGGAGTGATTTAACGGCTGTTTGTGGTTAAACCAAAAGGATCTTCCAGGTCTCTCTCTGTAGGGATCTTTTCCATGATGTTTTCAGACACTTAGAATAACACTCTGAGCCTGTCTGTGGCTAAAACAAGCACTTTTAGTGGACCTACTTTGATCAGACGCCATTTCCTTTTAACAATTACATTACAGCTCTTGCAGCTCATTTGTTCCCGGCTGCCCGTTTGAACCCAAATCATGTAAAAATGGGGCCTGGCTTTAAAAATTCTCCTTTATGACTGTAAACACATTTGTCTCGTTTAACAAAGTATATTTTCATATAAGTTACAAAATGCCTTTTTGTCCCCAGAGACACAACATTACAAAAGTTTCCTGTCTTTGAATGGTGGTGGTCTCTCAGATGCAATCTATCTGAAGATAAGGAGATTTGCTGTTTGCTTTAGTGGCGGAAAAATGTCGGATTTGTTTTCTCTTCTGCAGAGTGTTTGGGATTTGCTGTTATCTCCATCATGTTTTACACGCGGCAGTGAAACGGAGATGTTCTGGCAGCCCGGCACACAATGGCACAGGGTTATCAGCGGTGTCACCTCGGCTCGTCCCGCAGTGAAACCCTCCCCTCTGTTTCTCAGGGAGGCCGTCCTGCTCCGAAATTTGTTTTGCCTGTAGAAAAAGGCACGTCAGCCGGAGCCGTAACTCCCACTGAGGACACGGAGGTCGTGATCTCTGTATGAATGGAAGTCTCCATTTTCATTTTTCACACAAAGACGCCATTTAGATAAGTCGTCTCAAGTTCTTGTGCTCAGACTCCTAATGGAGATCTGGGATTTCAAATTACCCCTTTTTATTTATTGTCTCTCTCAGTAGGAGAATTCCTACAAATATAATAGGAAACTAGGAAAAGACCTCCTCCGAATAACAACAAACTATTCATCTAAATCTACCAGTCAAAGCCGTTTTAATAGTTAAACTGGATATTTACAGCAGATGTCCGTAATTCAGTTTGTCTGCTTCAAAAAAGATCATTACAGATATGTAGAACACTCTGGATACCTCATTAAACCACACATCTATAATCCAACGTGACCAGTAAAACTGTCATTGCAGATGATCCACAGATGATATGACTCATGAACGACTACGACCAGAAACACATTAGTTTCAGATGGCAGGAATATTTGGATATTTAAAAAGGTAATAATTAATGTCAAACATGCTCATTTGATACAACAGAAATATTTCCCCAGTGCTATAGACCTCCACTACACACACACACACACTATAGACCTCCACTACACACACACACACACACACACACACACACACACACTATAGACCTCCACTACACAGACACACACACACTATAGACCTCCACTACACACACACACACACACACACACACACACACACACTATAGACCTCCACTACACACACACACACACACTATAGACCTCCACTACACACACACACACACACACTATAGACCTCCACTACACACACACACACACTATAGACCTCCACTACACACACACACACACACTATAGACCTCCACTACACACTGACACACTGACTAACTAGCACACACACACACACACTATAGACCTCCACTACACACTAACACACTGACTAACTAGCACACACACACTATAGACCTCCACTACACACTAACACACTGACTAACTAGCACACACACACTATAGACCTCCACTACACACTAACACACTGACTAACTAACACACACACACTATAGACCTCCACTACACACTGACACACTGACTAACTAGCACACACACACTATAGACCTCCACTACACACTAACACACTGACTAACTAGCACACACACACTATAGACCTCCACTACACACTGACACACTGACTAACTAACACACACACTATAGACCTCCACTACACACTGACACACTGACTAACTAGCACACACACACTATAGACCTCCACTACACACTAACACACTGACTAACTAACACACACACACTATAGACCTCCACTACACACTGACACACTGACTAACTAGCACACACACACTATAGACCTCCACTACACACTAACACACTGACTAACTAGCACACACACACTATAGACCTCCACTACACACTAACACACTGACTAACTAGCACACACACACTATAGACCTCCACTACACACTAACACACTGACTAACTAGCACACACACACTATAGACCTCCACTACACACTGACACACTGACTAACTAGCACACACACACTATAGACCTCCACTACACACTAACACACTGACTAACTAACACACACACACTATAGACCTCCACTACACACTAACACACTGACTAACTAACACACACACACTATAGACCTCCACTACACACTAACACACTGACTAACTAGCACACACACACTATAGACCTCCACTACACACTGACTAACTAACACACACACACTATAGACCTCCACTACACACTAACACACTGACTAACTAGCACACACACACTATAGACCTCCATTACACACACACACACACACACTATAGACCTCCACTACACATTAATCTTCTGTCTGTTATAGTTTTTATTTTTCATATAGTTAAATACAGATAAAAATGAATGAAAAGCCCAAAAGTCTCATTGGGGTTTGGTAGAGGTAACCATGGCAACGCTAACTTCCTTCATCCTTGATATCCAGGATGTTCGATCCGGATATTAATGAGAGTCCGAAACACAAAGAGGTGGATTATGAGCCGCTACATAGATGTTAAAACAGAAATTAAAGATATCTTTTTCTTAATTTTCTTTAATTGCCCTTCTGAATAGTGAGAAGACAGTTTGTCGTTATGGATCTCCAAAGTGATTGGTGTGATTAAACGGTCAAACGGTTCGTCTGCGTCAACAACCTTCATCAGCGAGTCGCAGGATTCACCGACATCAGCGCCTTTTTTATTTTGGCTTCATTCAAACCTCCAGTTTTCCTGAATCACAAAGTTCGTGTACTGAAACCGAACGTGTGACTGAATCTAAATCTAACTCAGAGTTAACGGTGAAGTGACCTTTGCGGAGGTCAAATCTGATGTGAGAGCTCCTTCCTCCTGCTTCCATGTTGATTGTATGACCACAAAGGGAGCACGGTGTCAGAGGCACACACACTGATTGGGTGTGCTCCCTCCATTTGATCTCTTTTGTTCCCTCAAAGAGGCAAGAAGATCCTCTTTTTTCTCTCTTGTTCTCTTCATATAGAAACGGGTAATGAAACAGATCATTGTGAAACTCGCTTCACTTCCTTCCCTTTATGTTCGCAGCACAAGCACGACAGGGCATGAAATACATCCTCCTTCAGGGCCGTGAAGCTGTTTTATCACACGTGTAGAGGAACAGACTCCATAAAGCCTTTACTTCGCTCTTTAAAGGGGCATTTCACTGTTTTTACACAAGAAGTTCAGTTTACTGGGCAGAAAAATGAGCTTCTCGGCTTGTGAAAACAGTTGAATAGCATCTCATGTGGCTGATTATGTGCATTATGGGAAATGTAGGATCCAGTGTTTTTAGTGGTGGACACAGGGGCGGCCATGTTCTTGCGCATTTGCAACCAATCAGAGTAGGTTCACTAAAAGTGCTTGTGTGACATGCTCAGGTTGTTGTTCTAAATGTAAAACTACCTGTAAAATCCTTTTTTGTTTAAACACAAACAGCCGTTATATCGCTCTCTTCAAACGCACCAGACTCCATTCACAAAAACGGAAATTCTACACAGGAGTTGTTGGTCTACCGCTGTCTCAGTCAGTTACTTTGTTTGTGCTATTGTGTGACTTTGGTGTTTTAAGGGGTTAGTTCAGATCCAGCACAATATCTGTGTAACACACAATAACACAAAAAAACCCAAAGTGATTGAGACAGCAGTAGACCAGTAACTCCCAGGCTCTACAAGTTAAAATTACTGTTTTTGTCAATGGAGTCTGGTGGCTTTGAATTGCGTACAACAACAGCTATTTCTGGTAAAACCAAAAGGATCTTCCAGGTCTATCTCTGTAGGGTTCCTTTCCATAATGCTGTCAGACACTTAGATTCCAATCATTTTTGTACCTTCCAGTCATTTTAATCTCTAAATATGTTAATATGGGGCCTAAATTTAGAAATACAAAAGAATTAGTAGAAGGTTTTAATAAAAAAAAGTTAATTTTGACAAAGTAGGCCATTTTCATTGCTGTAATCTATTAATACTGCCTGATAAAGAGCAGCATCTCCAGGATGAAGCAAAGAAAAGTCTCATTAATGATCCTGCAGAGCTCAGTGGGAACCGGGCCGCCGTGACAATGTCTGACGGAGACGGTGGGAACCGAGGTCACACAGGGCCGGGACGGGGTTTTCTCAGGGAAAATGACTGAGCGAAAATTAAAACAGTGGCGAGAAAGAAGAAAGACGAACGACAACAACAACAAGATTCTCCACAACACTGCGGTCTGGTTAAGTAGGTTGCGAGAACTGGGTTTTCAAAAAGCAACCAAACTGTGGTCACCAATTTACGGCCTGACAGTTTACTATGTGAACTCATATGTGGAGGGTGGAGGAGGGCAAAGCTGCTCCCACTGTGAACCACAGAGGATGAAAAAAAAACCAATTACATGTCATTTCTAAAGGTGGATATGTGTGTTATTCCACTGCCACCTGAGAAAAGTAGTCCCTCTAAAGTGCAGTAGCTGTTTACATACCACAGCGTATAAGGGCAAAGAGGTAGAGTGACCCGCCACGCCTCGTTTATAAAGAGCTGCCCCCGAAAATCAAAGCAATCTGTGCCTTAGACACAGAAAACACAGTAACTGTCTGCAGGTCACGATGAGAAATAAGATCCACCAGAGGAGGCGAGATGGAGGGATCGATTACTCCAAGTTTCCCATGATCCCGCCTCTCTCCGGGGACCGCGAGGGTCTCTCAACTGTTATTATCACCGACGGGAGCCACAATAGGTCAGAGAGATGAGATAACATTGTGAGCGGCGGAGCAGCAGGTGAGAGGCTCAACAGGGCACGATTAGGTGTCCGGGTCCCAGGGTGTAGCGTTGCCTGGGGCCCCGGGGGCCTCGGCCCCGCCATCTGCCGGGGTGAATTCCTCCTGGTGGAGAGGAGGCGCTCGGCGGCGGCACGAACTGTTGCTGTGGGGCGTCGCTTTGGGTTTCTCCTGTTACCTTTCAGAGAGAGAAGTGTTACACTTTGCAGCTCCTTTGTTTCCGTCACAAACACGAGCTCAAAGAACGGCAGGAAACAAAGCGCTGAAACTCCTGGTGTTTGTGTAGTAATTCTGTGTTGTTCTGCTTTTTGTAGCTCTAATCGAGTGTCTGTTTACATCCGGTCATGCAATATAAAGAATTCCTCAGATGAAGGTGGCAGGAGGTCAGAGGTCAAATCCCACATGAGGCCTTCAAGGGCGATAAATTTAGTCAAATACAACCATAGAAGGCAGGTTCATCAAACACTAAATATACTCTTCCATCTTTTCCTAAACTTTTAAGTGTCTGACAGCATCATGGAAAGGATCCCTGCAGAGACAGACCTTAAATATCCTGTTATTTTAACCACAAACAGCCGTTATATCGCTCTCTGCAAAGTCACCAAACTCCATTCACAAAAACAGTAATTTAACACAGATCAGCCGCTGTCTCCATCAGTTAGTTTGTTTGTGTTATTGTGTGACTTCGGTGTTTTAAAGGGTTGATCCAGTGGGAACTCCTCAGGTCTGCGGTCCAGTTTCCTGCGTGTTTTCCGGGGCTCCATCAGTCATCAGGGCGCCCTCCAGGGACGCTCCGATGACAGCCGTGCTGGATGGTTCACACATGACCCAAGAGCGCTGCTGCACGCTAACACCCGATCCTGTGACCTGCACCCGCTTTGATCCGACGCCGTGGTGTAAAACTGGAAACACCCCCATGTTGGACATGCGGCCTGAACACAAGAATATTGAATTAGGAGCTGCAGATCCAGGATGTGTTCTAGGTGAGCGCTGATCAATCAATGCTCGGTTATATCGATGGATATGGAGCTCTGCAGGAACCCACCAAACAAGATTTACTCACATATAAGTTAAAAACCAGCTCTAAATAAACAATCACTCATCAGGCACACATGAAAGTGTGTGTGTGAGGAGGAGCAGCAGCCACATCTGTTAAATCACTTAAAATCAGTTAAGGAGCTCACAGTGCTGCTGCAGATATCACACACCGATAACTGTGACCAGAACCTCTAACCTGAAGGTAATAGATCTCGACACGCTCATTATCCACCATAACTCCTCACAAACCCCCGACAGTGGGCCGCATACCAAACCACACTTAAAATATGGAAGTACAGTTTGCAGGCCGCACACATGACCGTTTGTTTTTGACTGGACGTAGCGGAGCGTGTTTTCCACCAGGCTGTTGTCAGACACCCGTCTATCTTCGGTGCAGGAACAGTGTCCGTCTTTGTGCAGGGCCTGATGACACGTCCAGATGTTTGGACTGACCCCGCACTGACCCTCCGAGGAGCCCACAGTGGCCCTGTTGTGCATCCCGGCACGGAGACACTGGATAGTGAAGGGTTTAATGGTTTTATATTATATCTCAGTGGGAAAAAAACTAGCAGGAGGAAAGTCTGTGGCGCGATTGTCTGGAAGGTCACATTTTACCTTTATCTGAATTGTACAATATAAGCAAACCTGGGCCACCGACGGGCTCAGAGTGTTATTCTAAGTGTGTGACAGCATTACAGAAAGGATCCCTACAGAGAGAGACCTGGAAGATCCTTTTGGTTTAACCACAAACAGCCGTTATATCGCTCTCTGCACACACACCAGACTACATTCACTAAAACAGGGATTTTACATGGAGTGGCTGGCCTACTGCTGCCTCATTCAGTTAGTTTGTTTGTGTTATTGTATGACTTTGGTGTTTTAAAGTGAGTTCAGACCTTGCTCAGTATTTGTGTAACACATTATAACACAAATAAACTAACAGACATAGACAGCAGTAAGCCAGCACTCCCGTGTAAAAATAGTGTTTTTGTCAATGGAGTCTGGTGGCTTTGCTGAGAGCGATATAACAGCTACTGCTGGTTAAACCAAAAGGATCTTCCAGGTCTAGAGATCCTTTCTGTAATGTTGTCAGACACTTAGAATAACAATCTGAGCCTGTTCTTCAGTCCAGACCAGAGGATGAGGAGGATGAAGGGCTCTATCTGTCACAGCTCTTCATGTAATATAGCCTCCATCTGTTCAGCCCATCAGGACTGCTGCTGCTGCTGCTGCTGCTGGAAAACAGTTTGGATGCTGCTGACAGCCTCCAAACCACCCAGAACAGAGGTCCAGCAGGGGATTATACGACCCCCCCCTCCTGCCCTGACCCCTGCTGGGCCACCAGAAGGCCTCTGTTTTGATAGTGACTATTACCCTCATCGGGGTGACCCTCTGAGCTAACGTCCCCGACAGTAGATACACAAGGAGGCACGCCTGTGAGTGTGCTCCGTGACACTGGGTAAACATGTTGGCACAGTGGGGGAATGTGAAGGGAGACGGTTTCAAAGAGTTTCTATAAAAATCTGTTTTAAATGTGAAAATGTCAAATAACCAGGACGAACACATTTCCAACTTCTCTCATTTAACACAACAGGTTTAGTCCACACACGACTTTAGCATTAAACATTTTTATGTCCCATTTTTGTTTCCGTGACCTTCAGAGGACCAGAAAATACCCATGTGCCAAGCAGCCCCGGTCTCCCCTACACAGAGGGCACCTCTCTGACCCCGATGGAGCTCTGAGCCTCCCTCCTCCTCATCATCACCTTTTGGCGATGCCTCCAAATGGAACCTGGGAGCCGTGAGGCGGGGAGAGGCTGGGCTCTCCATCTGTAAACCTCACGGGAGAATTACACGCCGCCGTCTGGCGAGGATGAGAGGGAGGGCCTCCTGTAGAGGGGGGCGCCCTCGGAGGGAAGGAGGTGGGAAGAGAGAAAAGCTGCAGCTGCTAATCACTACATGATGAACCACTTTCTCCTCCTCACGTCATCACCTGGTGGTCCGAACCCACTGGAGCACGAGGAGAAACCTCATCTGCAGCATCGTTATGTTAATGGTGAGGCTGCAGAGTGTGTGTGTGTGGGGGGGGCAATAAGGACACATGCAAATGAGTCAGCTGATGAGGACAAAACAGGACTGAGATCCACGATGTGAACGTGTGTTTGTTTGGCTCTTTACGTCATTTGAGGTGTCCGTTATCAGGAATGAATGGACTCCGTGTCGTCCATTCATTCCTGATAACAGACAGCTCACCTTGAGCATCATCTCACCTGAGCCTGTTCTAGTCAGACCTCCACATACAGGAGACCTTTAACAGAAACAGATTAGATTATTTTATTGTTTTATCTCTGTTTCCTGTTTGATTCACCAGGTTATGCATGTGCTGCTGCAGACTGTGTAAATACAAGTGATGGCTTGTCTGACGTGTCACTTTAACAAACACAGCAGCAGCAGAAGTTTTTACCCTCTGACATCAAACAGGCGTCTGCTGCCATCTGCTGCTGGAGCCTCTTTATCTCAGAGGAGGAGAGAGAAGACCTTTGTTTTACTGTTTGGTTGTGAGAAAGAGGTTTTTATGTGTTAGGATAAATAACTGATCACATGAAACGAACACTAAATCCTGCTAACACTTCCTCTTTCCACAGACATGATCTGAGTAAGTAAAGTTTATTCACAGAACAAAGTCACAGAGTGACTTTAATAAAAGTAATAAATAAGATCATAAAGACTGTAAAAGAAACAATCAGCTATAAGAAGGAACAGATCTAATAAAACACACAAATGTTTGACAGCAGGAGGCGAGAAAAAGGCCAGTCTGAACAAATAAAAGCTGCTTTTTAAAAGCATCAACTGAGACTGCAGATCGAATGTCTACAGGAAGGTGGATCCATAATGTCGTGTTGTGAGTTGATCTGCTGGACCTGGTTAGAAAAAGTGAAAAACAGATCAGAAAAGTGTTCCTTCAGAGCGACAGGAAGGTGAAAGAGGAGCTTTTGGTCTTTCTTTACAAACTCTGGGCTGTTTTAGTAAAACTGGAGACTGTTTTTAGCAGCAGTGAACTTTTCTCCAGATTAAACAGATCTGTGAGCGAAGAAATGCTTTTATTTTGAAATATTTTACTTCCTTCACCCCTTTGAGAAAATCTAGATGCCTGTTTAACTCTGACAAGCAGCATGAAATCTAAATATTTACATGAAAAAACATAGAATTTAATAATTAACATGATCTGCAATGTTCAGACCAGAAACTAAACTGTGTCTTTATTCAGAGAGTCTTAATCTGACGGTCCAAATCAGCTCCAGATTTAATCAATAAGCAGATTAATCTTCCCGTTTCATCAATGTGCAGCGTCACATCATGGACGAACAAAACGTCTCAGTTCGCTCAGATTTTAAAGAGAAAAATTCAAAAACTTTCCAGACTAAGAGCCTTTTTCATCATGTTACTATAAATAAAACAGTCACCAAATAAGACGATCATTTATTTTTGCATATTAAGATGTTTAAATGAAACTAGAGCTCGTAAATCAGTTTCTCCTGATGTGTTTTTGAAACCTTAAAATATTTAACCAGAATTATTTGATATTTCTACTTGAAAAGAAACAATTACTTGATTTTCTGAATAGTTGCAGGTTTATTTTCAATCAATCAGAATTATTTCAGCTGAAAATCAGGCATTTTCCCCAAATATATTTGAATCCAAGCGTAAAGATTAAAAATTTAAGTGTGCATCTACACACATCAGCAGGCTGAATTTAAGGCTTTAAGACTATTTAATCAATTGTTTAAATTGAATTTAAAGCCAATTTAGCAACAAAAGTGAAGATTAAATGTGAAAAGTCACCCTTTTCTGTGCAAACACATGCTGTCAGTTCAAAGTGGAGCAAAATAAAACCAGGTTACCATTGGTCCAAATATTTATATTCATGTAAATATATATTAAATCACTACAGCTGCAGATGTCTGAGGCCAATTGAGCCGGTTTTTTTTTTACATGAAGTTAGTTGAAAACATTTTTAATATCTTCCCAAACAGAATTTAACACTAATCAATATTTATTAAGGCATTTTATTGGTAAATGTGAAACGTTAAGAGTTTCAGGACCTGCAGTCGCTCCGTTGACATCCAGTGTTTTCCAGACTTTAAATGAATGTGTGAAAGCAGCGTGGAGGATGTTGACAGACGAGAGCAGAAGGGATTTAAACAAGGTTCTTTATTTAACAGACGAGTTCGCCGACAGCAGCGTTCCTGTTGCATCTAAAACTTCTGGAACTGCTTCTTGGCTCCGGCGGCCTTCGTCACCTTGAGGACGTTGAACCTCACCGTCTTGCTGAGCGGTCGGCACTCTCCGACGGTCACGATGTCTCCAACTGTGACGTCTCTGCAGAAAAACACCAGAGTGAAGGTGGACGTTAGCGGAGAGCTGAGGCCACGATGAAGGTTTCCCCGTTTAAGGAGGTTTGTGAATAAAAGCTGCATCAGCGTTCGCCAAAAGGCAGAATCGTCAGAGCTCCTCGAGCTTGGAAGACCATCGTGAGAAAAAACATCATTTGCAGCAAATGATTAGTTTGGCAACTTAAACGTAACGAAGAGAAATTTAGATGACAGACCTGTTTTAGAGTAATTACATTCTTTAAGGTTTTACACAGATCGAAATTATTTTTATGTGTATTTATTCAGTTTTTATTGTCCTGTTGCTGAAGCGAGGCCACGCCCACAATGATTCTATTGGTTGTAAAAAGTTGAATGAAAAATCTAAGCACTAGAAAAATTAAGCTCAATATTTTATTTTCCAGACTTTTAAAGGTACATTTCTTGCCAACCAACCACAGGATGTACATAAGAAGTGGATGTAGCCAATGTGATGCCCCGTTGGTTTGTGGGTCTGACATTTTCAGCCCCCCTCTGATTGGTTAGTGATCAAGTAGCCCCACGTTACCTGAAGCAAGGTGACAGGTGGACAGAGATGTTCTTGTGCCTCTTCTCAAAGCGGTTGTACTTGCGGATGTAATGCAGGTAGTCACGTCTGATAACGATGGTCCTCTGCATCTTCATTTTGGTCACCACACCTGTAAACCACACACAGGGGGGGTGTTTAGTTTCACAGCCCGACCGAGCAGCTTCCTCTCTGAACACTCAAACCACTGAGGACTTGGGGAAAAAAGGAAATAAGTTGTTTTCTATTTAATAAGATTGTCACTCTGCTACATCAGTGTTGCCGTTAGGCAGTGTCGTCAGAGCCCAGAGGGCTTGGAAGACCATCGTGAGAAAAACATCATTTGCAGGACAGTGACAAGAAAAAGAGTTTCTATGGAGTAAGTTAACCAGTTAAGACACCAGGTGTAGTTTCACCTGCGTGTGCAGACATGTGTTGATATACAGCGAGGAATAGTAGAAATAGTGTAAACTTGTGCTTAATATTCACAATACTGAGTGGACATCAAACCCACGCAGAGCTGGAACTAAACAAACTCACAACACTATTCACTGCTCGCTCTGGTTTCTGGATTTAGTGTTAAATACACAAACAATCTCAGTACAGTTTTGTATATTTCTCAGTTTGATAAACCACTTTAGGAGCAGTTATATTAAAACAGTGACGTTTAAAGGGACACCAAACAAACCAGTGTGCAGATCTACTGCAGAGTGTGACACTGACCAGAGAGGATACGGCCACGGATGGAGACATTTCCTGTGAAGGGGCATTTCTTGTCAATGTAAGTGCCATCAATAGCCTGTTGGAAACAAGAAGAGTTTAGTTCAGAGTCCCTGCTCTTCGTCACCACTCAGCGGTGATAACAGGTCATATTAATAACTGCATCAGTGTTGCCAAAAGGCACTATCGTCAGAGCCCTGCAGGCTTGGAAGACCATCGTGAGAAAACATCATTTGCAGCTGACAAGCGGCTCCCAGAGTCTGGGTGGTTCTCTGTGGGGGTAAAGTCACCTCTCTTGGGGTTTTGAAGCCCAGTCCCACACTCTTGTGGTAGCGGGGAAGCTTCTCCTTGACCTCCTTGCCTCCATCTGCGACCAGAACACGCTTCTTGTTCTGGAAGATGGTGGGCTGTTTCTGATAAGCCCGCTCGGTCTGTGGAAGGAGGAGGACATGATCCAGGTTTAGTTAAGGCCAGAAACCACGTTAACTTCATCATCCACGCTTGGTCTGCCGGGAAGACCCGTTCACTTTAACTTCCTCTTATTGAGGAGGTCACCCTAACTTTAAACTACAGCTTACAAAGATCATATGGGAAATGTTTCAATGGGAATAGCTACCGTTTGTCGTTTAAACAAAGCAGCAACTTGTATTGAAGAGGTTTTAACAGCTAGCAGGCTAAGCTAACAGAGTTAGCATTGGTGCTAGCTCAGCGTTACACGCGGGTATGCAGAATGGCAACAACAAACACCAGATTTAAAAGCCTAAATGTGGCTTTAAAAGGCTCTGGGTCGTGTATGAACAGCATATAAAGGCTCATCCTTAATTTGTCCGGATAAAAGTGTTCGTTAAATGTAAAAAATATCGATTTAAAGTCACCACGCCGTTTTCCTGGACATACTTGTGCGTCCGCCATCTTTGCCAGCCGAGTCGTAAAGAGGCCTGTGAATGCGCGCGACGCACGGAAGAGCCGAGACACCGGAAATGACGTCTGTGTAAAGGCGAGGCTCAACAGACGGGTTCAACACAGATTTTATGTTTTTGTTCTTGGGTTTTATTGAACTGTTTATGTATTGGAAAAGTAAATAATGTAAAAACAACATTAAAGTGATTAATCATCTGTTTTGGAGTCCAGGCTCTCCTAAAGCGTCGTCAATAGGCGGAGACGCTGCGTTGACTAGATCTATAAAACACAGCCGACAGCGGAAGTGCTTCTTTAACACTACATTAGCACCATCAGGCTGATGGGAGATCAGCACATCTGGAGCGCCGCAGCCCTCCGCGCCTGCAGTTACCGCAAACAAATAAATTGTTGTCACATGAGTGTGCGGAAGTAGTTTCGATCTAAACAGACAACAAGATGGCATCGCACCCGGGAGGAGGCGACCAAGGTACCAGCTAGCATGGGCGATATTATACCATTAAATCGACTGTGACAGTGTCGCCAGGAGTGTCGTGGACGTAGATAAGCCGACACTCTAGCAGCTAACTCTTGATTTGTGGTGGTAGCTTGTTTGCTTGCTAGCAGTGACGTTAGCTGAACTGAGAGTTAGCAAGGTGGCTAAGCTAAACGTTAGCCGCGCTAGCACTTACTCGGCGTTTTTATGGTTAGCTTCGTTAGCTGCCCAGATAGCTGTACAGGAGTGAGTTAGCAGATATCTGTGGGCAAAACCGAAACCTAGATATCAGAAGTTCAAACCTTTTCACCTCGTAAATGTCCAAATAAATGATAGACAGACGTCCAGTGTTCAGTAGCCACAACAGAGACAAACTTCGGCCAGTTAACAGGCTGTGGACTTGATGTGCTGTTGTCTTTGTGGGCTTTAAACGCCTTTTAAGACATTAAACACACTAAATACATCAGTTGTATGAATCTAAGTCAGCTAACTGTGAAGTGTGGCCTCACATTCAGATTTAAATTACAGTAAACATACATTTATAGCAGCTCACATCCTCCTGCTATTCACTCATTTAGCTCTAATAAGAGATAACTGATTGTAAAAAGAAAAGTTGTATCAGCCTTTTGGATGATTTAACACCGACCTTTGTCTTTCAGGGAATACTAAAGAGCAGATACTGGAAATAGGAACTGTTTTGTTAAAAGAGTGAGTATTTACTGCACAGTTCAGCCTCTTATTGTTTCACTGTGGGTTCACACAAGGTCTGGAAACTTTGGAAAATGCTTGAAATGTTTGGGGAAGCTTTGAAATTTACTTGTACTAATTGAAAAGGGGTTTAATTTTCAACATAACGTGATGTCCTGGCAAATATTTAATAATCTTGTTATATATTTTTCACAATTACAGTAATATGAACAATCTAGATGTGATAAAGGCTCCAAGAGTCTGGAATCTTTGGCTTAGACACCTTGAAAATGTCTGATGAGTCAGAGTCAGATGATATTTGTTGCTGTCTGTCTGCGGCTCCTGGCGTAGTTTCATCTTCGAGCGGGTTCGGCGGCATGGAGACAGCAGCACCGCAGTGACCCGGGCTCAGCTGGGCGGAGGAGAGCTGTGTGACCCCAACCACAAGAAGCTCGGCCAGTGCCTGCAGCAGATCGGAGATGAGCTGGATGGAAACATGGAGCTCCAAAGGTGGTCTGCCTGTCCGTCCGTCTGTCCGTCTGTCCGTCTGTCCGTGTCACTACCATTCATAATGTGTACTGTATAACTAGCGTCCCTAATCTCTAAATGTTGTTCTCCACAGGATGATAGAAAACTCCGCAATCCTTCCCACAAAAGAGATGTTTCTGAAAGTTGCCGTTGAGATCTTTTCAGATGGAAAATTCAACTGGGGCAGGGTGGTGGCGCTTTTCTACTTCGCCTGTAGACTCGTTATCAAGGTAAGTGAAGCAGCTCTGTTCTCTGATCATAAAAAAACATCAGAATTATTAACTGATTAAGAAAGACCTTAATCGAAAAGTGGTATGGTGTTTTTTTTTTACACATTTTGGGTTTGAAGTGACTGGTAGATACTAAAACTTTGGGAATTTGTCCACTAGATCGTCTCAGCCAGGCAGCAGTAAAATGTCGCGGTTCAAAGCCACCAGACTTTATTGACAAAACCAGTAATTTTACCCCACAGAACACAGGAGTTGGCTGATTTACTGCTGCCTTGATGAGTTAGTTAGTCTTGTTATTTTGTGTTACACAAATATTTTGTTGAATCAGAACTCACCCTTTAAAACACCAAAGTCACACAATAACACAAACAAACTAACTGGTCAAGACAGCAGTAGATCAGCAACTCGTGTAAAATGTGTAAAATTGCTGTTTTGTGAATGTAGTCTGGTGTGTGTGCAGAGAGCGATATAACGTCTGTTTGTGGTTAAACCAAAAGGATCTTCCAGGTCTCTCTCTGTAGGGATCCTTTCCATGATGCTGTCACACACTTAGAATAACACTCTGAGCCTGTCAGTGGATCAAACAAGCTCTTTTAGTGGACCTACTGTGATCAGGTGACGTTGTCCCAAAGGATTATAGATTACAGCCTGTTTCCTGCTGCAGACTGATCTACTGGACCAAATCCAAACGTTCTGATACCTACGAGTCATTTTGAACCCTATTAATGTAAAAATGGGGCTCAGGTTTTAAAATCCATCCTCTAAATCTGAAGCATCCTCTGTTCACACCTCCTCAGGCTCTTGTGACCCAGGTCCCTGATATCATCAGAACGATAATCAGCTGGACGATGGACTACCTCCGCGAAAACCTGATCAACTGGATCAGGGAGCAAGGTGGCTGGGTAAGGGACTAGCTAACGGACTCGTCGTTTCTTCCTTAACGCTTGTTTGACGGATGCTAACGTTTGTGATTTTCTTCTTTTTCTATTTCAGGAAGGGATCCGTTCTCACTTCGGCACTCCCACATGGCAGACGCTGGGGGTTTTCCTGGCCGGCGTTCTCACCACCGTCTTGGTCATTCGCAAGATGTGAGGCGACAGTGAGGAGCAGACGGACGAACTACGACTGAGGGGAACAACTGGAGGAGAACAGAAGGACGTGAGGGCAGAGCGAGCGAGTCGAACAGGAAGAGCTCGTAATTTGGACTCGACGAGCCGCTCTGCGTTTCTGCCCCCATTTTCATTTCCCAGAATCGGGAGTCGGACTGAGCGTACGGTACCCATGATCCCTCTGCCGCCGAGGAAGTGAGCGCTGCGAGATCACATGCACCAAATGTGGGGGGGTTGGAGAGTTTGTCAGACTTGAACGGTGAATGCATTTTAAGTAATTTATTTTTTCTGGGTAAAAGTGGAAAAAAAAAAAAAAAAAGAAGTCACTGCATTCTGTTTTGTCCCCTAAAGACTGAAGATTTCTGATGAAGTTTAGTTTCCTCTCTGCATCGTTTTCATGTTCGTTTTCATTTTAGCGTTTCTGATCCTCCCACTCTGTTTATCTGCCGTCATCATCATCATCATCATCATCATGGCGTCTGTACGCTGGAGAACCCACTCTCACTCGTGTTTGTGGGTGTTTACTGGTGTTACGTCTGCGACCATCCGCTGGAAATGAACACTTTCAGGACGGTGGTCGCATCCCGTCGAGGTGCAGAGACTATTTTTGCTACAACGATTGTTAGATTCACCAAGGAGACGACACAGATGAAGAGAAACGACACCTCCTGATGAGATTTGGGCTCAAACAGCCCCAAATAATAAGAATTTCTCCCGTGAACACACAGCTCAGCCTTATTTCTAATGTTTATGATCAGCGTGAATCATTAAATGGTTAAACAGTCAAACGGGATCTCAGAAAAACGCCTCGAAATTAACATTCAATCCTACGCTGCCTTTGGGCTTTCAGACCGGTATTATGACCTTAATGTGGCTCCCACTTTATAAAAAAAACACCCTGTTGTTTTCGTCTGTGTTGTGAACGGAGCCACGTGTTTCCTGTGGTCGGCGCAGAAAGCACCGGATTGCTCACAGATGCTTTACCTCACTTCAAAGTACTGTATTTTTACGTGATGGATCCAAACAGTCCTATCTGCTTCACACAGAAAACGGCTTTTTATACATTTTTCCTTGTTTTGTCAGTGCCTTGGTGTTTTTGTTCCTTTTTTTTTTTACAATGGAATCACTTTGATAAACTTCTCAAATTTTCATCGTTTTCTATCACATTTGTAAAACTGAAATTAGTTTCCAGTCTCCCTGAAAACCGTTTTGCAGTGAACTTGTATGTTTTACAATGGATAATAAATCTTTTAACTCTTTCTGTGGCTCTGAATATTTATGATTTGTTAATGAGAGGATTATGTTCAACAGGCACTAAGAAGGAGGGAGTGTTTAAGACCATTAAAGCAATAATAACTTTACAATCTTTCCCATGGCAACTCCATCAGCTCATAAATTAAATCTTTCCCAATACTTCTTAAGACGTTTCAGCCTGACTGCTGGCATGCTACATAGAAGGTTGTGATCATAGTAAACATTATAGCTTAGCATCTTCAAACACACCAGACTCCATTGACAAAAATAGTCATTTTTATTTTCAAAACACAGGAGCTGCTGGTCTACTGTTGCCTCCATCGATTAGTTAGTTTGTGTTATTGTGCGTCATACAAATGAGTTGAGTTGGATCTGAACCAACCCTTAAAAACTCCAAAGTCACACAATAACTCAAATAAAGTAACCAGCTGAGGCTGCAGTAGGTCAGCAACCCCTGTGTAAAATCCCTGTTTTAGTGAATGTAGTCTGGTGTGTGTGCTGTTTGTGGTTAAACCAAAAGGATCTTCCAGGTCTCTCTCTGTAGGGATCCTTTCCATGATGCTGTCAGACTCTTCAATATATTGTTACAGATAATAAGTCACACACACACACACACACACACACAATCACACCACAGTTTAATACGTTTTGTAACAGTGTCAACATGTGAACATCACAGTGGTCAAAAACTCACTTTAACTAAACATGAAAAGCCCCCCCCCCCATGTGGTCATTAAAAACATGAGACGATTCTTTCTTCTCTGGCAGATTTACCCCCCCCCCCCATGAAAACACGATCTTTGCACGGTGACACAGTCATGTGGTCTCTATCTGGTCTCCAGTGCACCGTCCCTGATCCTCCAGCGCCAGGCAGAGCTGAAGTCTGGAGCGGGAACGCAGCAGAGCTCCAGGCCGGACTCCTGCACCTCCTCGTCGTGGGCGACCTGCTGACCCTGCTGCGTCTCCAGGGTGAAAACCCTCTCAGAGATCTACCGAGGACACACACACACGTTTAACAGGTGTTAAACAGCAGGGCGTCAGCAAGTTATATTTAAAGGCTTTTTAATGCCACTGACTCCATCGATTCTTAAAATACATCCATAGTTAAATGTAGCTGAACTGTAAGAGGATAATGTGAATTTAAGACTCCTAAAGGATGCCGACAGACTGACGTGAACGCCTGCGCTCACCTGATCGCTGATTCCCGTGGCGATGTGTCCCACCTTCACACGGCGCGTCTCTCTAATGTGGATGCTTCTCCTGTCGAAGTCTCTGATGCAGACGTCCACCCCTGAGCCAATCACAGACAAGAGAGAGGGAGAGAGAGAGAGGGAGGGAGAGAGAGGCGGCGTGAGACGTGCGATGATGTCAGATGATGTCAGATGATGTCAGATGATGTCAGATGGTGTCAGATGATGTCAGATGGTGTCAGATGATGTCAGATGGTGTCAGATGATGTCAGATGATGTCAGATGGTGTCAGATGGTGTCAGATGATGTCAGATGAGGTTTCATCTTAAAACGCACAGGAGTGTTTTATCTCACCTTCAAAGCAGCAGGGCGGCGGCAGCTGTGTGTGACTCAGTAAATCCAGGCTGAAAACCTGCGCATCCGGCTGGCTGGTGAAGGAGAAGACGCCCGAGCTGAAGTCCTCCCCGAGGCTCAGCGACCAGCGGCCGGAGTCCTGGAGCAAAGGATCAACAACAGACACCAGTGAGGCACTTTGGATCGTGAACATCTCGGCGTTGAGACGTTGTTATCGTGCGGTCTGGGTTACCTTCTTGTCCCACGGCTCCCAGTTGGAATAGGGGTCACTGCTCAGACAGGACAGGAGCTGCTCCTGCATCTCAGCGGGGTGAAGCTGGGACAAGCTGCTCAGGTAGAAATCTGCACAACAAGCAGGAAAACAGTGAGCAGGAGCTCAAACCTTCAACGCCAGAAGACGACCTGAGCGTTGGGAGGACCCTCACCTCGCTCCAGCTTACGGAGCTCCAGCTCAGGCACCGTGGTGATCCTGTTGGCTCTCTTGTGGTTCGGCTCAGAGGTCAGCGTCTGGGGACAGAGAAGCGGGCCGCCTCGCTTCGGCTCGCCACAATCGGCCTTCTTTGCTTCGTCGTCGTCATCCAGCTCCTTCGTCTTCCTCCCCACTGCGGTCACTTTCTCCACTGGTTTTTGTTCCTCCTCGTCCTCGTAGTCCACGCTGCAGCTGACGAGCCGCAGCGAGTCGGGAGGTTTGATGGCGACATACAGGGGCTCCGTGAAGGGTCCCATCACCGGGCTGGTGAGGCCTCCCACTGCAATCACATGAGCGCAACACGCAACAGGCTTTAAAGACAGTAGAAGAAGAAGATGAAAGTCACCCTCCGCTAACAATTACAAGAAAGTAAGTCGCTCCAAAATGCTCGTTTTGAGACTTAAACGAACCAAACAGTGATGCACGATAGTTTGTATGCTTAAAACCTCGTTTCTGTCCGCCTCACTTTCTTACTGTCAAAACATCACACAACAGGTTTCGTTACCTTCTTTCAGAGCTCTGGCACTCTTTTCTCTGAGGTCAGATGCTGATGCTCTCTTGGTCGGATCCTTCTGAAATCCCACCTTCATAACTTCGGCGGTGACGGGGCAGCAGTCAGGTGGGATCTCCCTCAGGGGCGGAGGCTCGTTAGCGATCTGTAAATCATCACAAAGAGGGAGTCAAACAGTCAAAGTCTGATGAGAAGGGGACTGAGCAGCTGCCATCGAACTGCAGGGCGTCGCTGTGAAACGAACCTTCAAGTACAGTCTGCAGGTGTAGTATCTCGTCCAAGGTTGACACCCATTGAGCATGTGCAGTAACATGCAGCAGCTGCTCCACACATCTGCTTTGGCTCCGCGGGGTTCTCCTTTCACTATCTCAGGGGCCATGTGGGTCTCTGTGCCCTTCAGATCTGCATTGAATTAGCAAAACAATTAATTAAGACATGGAAGTGGAGCAATTACCCATCTGCTTGAATGACAACTCTGGTATCTTTAAACCTGGGTGTTATTATCTTTTACATACTTTGGGTTCACATTGACTGGTGGGTACAAAAACTTTTGGAAATGGTCCAGTAGATCGCCTCAGCAGCAAATGAGCTCATAATACGTCCACTAAAAGAGCTTGTTTGATCCACTGACAGGCTCAGAGTGTTATTCTAAGTGTGTGACAGCATCATGGAAAGGATCCCTACAGAGAGAGACCTGGAAGATCCTTTTGGTTTAACCACAAACAGCACACACACCAGACTACATTCATAAAAACAGTAATTTTACATAGGTGTCACTGATCTACAGCTGCCTCAATCAGTTTGTTTGTTTGTGTTATTGTGTGACTTTGGTGTTTTCAAGAGTTAGTTTGGAGGCAACACAATATCTGTGTAACACAAAATAACAACAACTAGCAGATCGAGGCAGCAGTAGACCAGCAACTCTGAGAGGTAAAATCCCTGTTTTAGTGAATGTAGTCTGGTGTGTGCGATATAACGGCTGTTTGTGGTTAAACCAAAAGGATCTTCCAGGTCTCTCTCTGTAGGGATCCTTTCCATGATGCTGTCACACACTTAGAATAACACTCTGAGCCTGTCAGTGGATCAAACAAGCTCTTTTAGTGGACCTACTGTGATCAGGTGCAGTTGCCCCAAAGGATCACGTTACAGCCTTTGTAGCTCATTCTTGGCTGCTGGCTGAGGTGATCTACTGGACCAATCCAAAGGTTTTTGTACCCACCAGTCATTTCAAACCCAAACTATGTAAAAATAGGGCCCCGGTGTAAAACAGCAGAGTGATCCTTTATCTGAGGGGCCAAAGTTAGACAGTATTTACCTTTGGACCCGCTGAGACTCTGTCCCTGATTGTCGAGCCTCTCTGCGTATCCAAAGTCGCACAGGAAGGTGTCTCTACCGTCCTCCGACAGCAACACATTGTCAGCTGTGGGAAACGAGCGGAGTCATTAATCCACTGCTTAAAACACCGACATTAAAGCCGTGACTTGTGTGGTGTCGTTTGTCGAGGACATAATTAGAAAGACGGCAGCTGCACCGACACACAACTGTCCAGAGACAAAGGGGCAGAAAGAGGAGGGAGACGTGAAGCCAGCGAGGGGCAGCTGCTGCAGAAAACACTTTGATGTGGAATGAATGTGGAGTCTGGGAACAAACAGGCAGCACATGAAGAGATTTGGCGTTACTGCTCTGCTTTTCCACGGGATTACAGACACCAGGTGGCGCCTGAGCTGCAACAGCACAAGCAGGCTGCCAGAAGTCTGTTTTCTTTTGTTCTTCCTCTAACTTAGTTCCCTTTCTGCTTTTCTCTTTCCTTCTTTTTTCTAATTCTTTGCACTTCATGTCCACCCTGTGCTTCTCTTTCTGTCTCTCTCTCTACTTATTGTCTCTCTCTCTCTCTTTCTTGCTAACTACTTCCTGCTCCTCTTCCCATCCCCCCCTCTCTGTTTCGTTCTCCTTTCTCTCCTGATTCTGTGCACATGCGCCGTCTCTGCACAGCGGCGGTGAGTCACGCTGTGGGAAATTCCCAGCCCGCCGTCCTCTGTGCGGTAGTCTAGTTTCACAACACAGGTGCTGAGGATCTGTATCTGTGACAGTCCACACAGCAGCTGCAGCAGGACTGAAAACCCTCCGATGAGAACCAGAATCAGAAATCTGACCGCCTCTCTCCGCGCGCTTTTGTTTTTCCACTCGGTAACACAACAAGTAAAAGTCGAGCTGACACATTTAGTTTCGCTGGTTTTACTCTTGTGTTCATCTTGAAAGTGTTTCTGGGCCAAAATCTGCTCTTTGTGTTAAACGAGATCAACAAGTGGTCGAATCGAGGAGGACGCGCTGATGGAGCCGTTCTTTACCGACACACTGACATCAAACACACCAGAAGATATTTGAGTTAAGTTATTAGTTCAGTTTAATTACCACCAACTGGTGGAGGTTATGGCCTCCATGTCAGCATGTTAGATATTAATTATACAGATCATCATGAATCCATTTCAATATATCTATTATAAATAATATAAATATCTTCGCGCCCACATTAAAACATACTTTCACTGGGAGTTAAATGGTGAGTTTAAATAAACAGTTTCTTGTTTCCACTGCCTCATCATAACCATAACCTAAAACTAACCATAACCATAACCTAACCTAAACTAAAAGTTCTACATGACATTTACCTTTTGTCTTTGCTCTAATGGTTTTTATTCCATCCTCTGGTCCTCTGGTGTGTTTCTAATTGTAAACTCAAGCTGTAAACACTGTTTGTCGTTTACTGTTTCAATAAAGTTGTTTTTAAAAAAACCAAGATGGCGGTGAAGATACCAGAAACTGGGATTTATTCATGTCGTACTGTGAGTGGCTTCAGTGGATGAGAACATATCAGGTGAGGATTTAGTTTTTAGAGGCTCCAGTTGAAACGGAGACCAAACTTTTCTGTGGATGTTTCTCTTCAGGTGAGGTGACGCCTGTTTTTAAGCTGCCGAACGCCCTCTGGCTCTGTCATGTCAGACTGGAGCGGCAGCGACCGGCCGGTTCAGAGGAGCGAGGAGTCGGTGACGGTATCAAACAGTCGATTAAATATGTTTTTCAAACATTGTGAATCAATTCTAACCTTAAAACCCAAGTCTTAACCCACAAACGGCACTTTGAGGTTGTGAGGATCGGCTGAAATGTCCTCACTTCCCAAAACGTCCTCACTTCCCAAAACGTCCTCACTTCCCAAAACGTCCTCACTTCCCAAAACGTCCTCGCTCTGCTGGTAAACCGTCCTGGTCCTTCCCTCCAGGTTTACGGCTGGCGGTGATAATAATTACAGTAAACTCGTCCTTCATCTTTGTGCTCTCTGGCTCCTGAAACGACTCCCTAAAAACACTTCAGCTCTACGACTCCAAATGTTCTGATACTTCACTCAGGCTCAGAGGTCGGTGGCTGTCAGCCGTCTGCTACTCTAAATCAGTTTTCAGGTGAGCCTCCATCAATTATTGGTAGTAATATCCCTGTGACGTACCTTTGATGTCCAGATGCACCACTTTTTTCTTGGCCAAGTACTCGAGCGCTGTGAGGACCTGTGAGTGGTAGTGCAGGCTGAGGTCCTCGGGCAGCCGGCCACGCTCCGCTATCAGCTGGCCCAGAGAGCCTGCAACGAGGAGAACCGGCATCTTTATCTATACCATCTGCTAATGAACCCAATCTTATTCAGCTTTTATCGTGGCGTGGAATCTGATGACAGAGGGGAAGTGTGAGATCTGTTGTTGTGTTTATGAGGAGGAAATCTCCCATAATACTTGTGAACTCTTCATTATACTGCACACACGTGTTTCAGAGTCACAATCAGTTTTATCTGAGTGTGTGAATCAGTTTTTCCGCTGTTCTCGTGTTCTGACAAAGAGACAAACACAAAGCGGAACATTTGACTAAAACTTTAACATTTTTGACGGCACAGCTGTGAACGTACCTATAAGAGTATATATGTAAACATATGATGACTGTGTGTGTGTGTGTGTGTGTGTGTGTGAGCGGCAGAGGGGAGGCTTGTTTACCAGATTTGTGGTCCATGAAAAGGACGACGTTCGGCCCCTCTCTGACCACTCCAAAGAGCTCCACCACACGAGGAGATCTGAGGGCACTCCACGCACCCACCTCCTCGCTGATGAACCTCTTCAGGGCGATCTGCGAGCAACGGAGGGAACAACCGAGTGAGCGCACACTCCAGGAAGTGGGCGTAAAAAAAACAACTAAGAGATCTGCTCTGTTTTACCTTTTTCACAGCAAATCTGGCGCCCGTGTTGACGTCCTGAGCGACGTGCACTTCACCGTAGGCGCCTTCCTTGATGAACTGTCGGAGGACGTACTCCCTCCCTTCCCTGTACTCAGAGTCCACAGGCTGGATTTTCTGATAGAAGAGCGGAGAAACAAGTCAGATCGGTCGAGCCGCATTTTAAACCACGGCAGGAAGTCGGGTGGCGTGCAGCAGAACGTACCTCGTTGTAAAAGATGATTCCCTCGTTGTTGTCGGGATCAGCTGCCGAGAGCTCGTCCCCCTCCTCTCTCACGTCTCTCTCCACATCTTTGAAAAAGGGCCCCGCGTAGCACGGGTCCCCCTGACTGACGCTGCCCCTGAGGCCGGCGAGGGCCAGCGAGCAGTCTCCCACGCTGCTGAGGGAGTCCGAGTCGCTGTCCCGCCCGTAGGAGTGGAGGCTGGAGAGGGGGCCGCAGACCGGGTCCCTCCAGGTGAGAGGAGAGCAGCTGGAGCCGGTGTTGTAGATCTGTCGGCCGTAGAGGGACGGCGGCCCTCGGTCCTCCTCCTCTGAGCTCTGGACGCTGCTGTAGCAGGAGCTACTGAGGCCGCTTGTCCCGCCAAGAGACGACTCCTCCTACAGGTGAGAGTAAGAAACACGGTGTTTACACTGCAGGTTAGGGATCGATGATGATTCACTTCTCATGTTTGCACGGGAGCGTCTAGAGGTCGAGCCTCCGACTGCTACAGGGTGCGTCTATTTATCCTGATGATGATTCATGAGGAAAACACTCTTCTTCAAAGAATACAAGAGGAGACGCTCAAATACATCAGGCTCAAATCTTGTTGAAGCCAAGCTGCTTATTAGATAATAATAATAATGATAATAATAACGAGTTCGCACCAGGATCTGGACCACAGAACCTCCGCTCTCCTGTTCGGGGACTCCAGAAGACGTTCGGTGTCTGTGACGCTGCTTCTCCTTCTTCTCCACTTTCTTCCTCCCCTTTCGCTTCTGTCTCTTCCTGGTCTTCTTCCTCGGGCTGGATGGCGCCGACGAGCCGCTCGGCGCCTGGACGGAGGCCGTGGTCGGGCACGCCACGTTGTTGTGCTGTGAGGACAGACTGAAGCACAAGTACGACAACGGTGTGAACTAAACTATACTATGTACAAACTAAACTAAACAATTCGGTCCGGAGTCTGTGAATGAGCTTCAGGTGTGAGGATGTAGGAGGGGCGTTGTCATGGTAACGTCATACCTGGTGGAGAAGCAGTTAGGGGAGGGAACGAAGGAGCGTTCAAAGCAGGACGGGATAAACTCTTGGGAGTCCTGGGTTTCACCTGCGGAGAGCACAGTGCTGAGGTTACATCTGCTGCACACACACGGTTTTCTGATTTATTCTGATAAAAAAGTCAAAGATAATCACATTCGGCCTGAGCGATGAAGGTCGACGTCTTCAGTGGCATCTCTCCCACTTGCTCCGCAGTCCCGTGTGTCAGGAGCTTCTCAAATTTAGGGTTCAAACGGTAGTCCATCTTGCTGTCCTTCCCCTCCTCCTCCTCCTCCTCCGTCTCCTGCTCCGCAGTGGAGCAGGACGGGTACGACCCCTTCAGCTCGGCCAGGGACGACCCGGAAAACGGGGACGTCGAGTTGAAGATCCTTTGCCTCACCGCCATTTCACCTGCTGGATCTGGAAAGAGAGAGCATTGTAAAGCAGGAGACGACGCACAGAGAGCGGCGGCATCACTGCCAAACGACCCCGGACAGGAATCATCCTGAAGTACTAAAGGAATCAATACTTTGACAGAAAATATTGATTTAAGAACAACTGTAATGATTTAACTTGATGAAGTCACAGAAATCACACGCCTGAACGTCTATGTGGCTCTTTTCTGAAATCCTGGAGTCATTTTTTGGGAAGACGACAGGCCGTCTCGTTAATAAGACTTACAAACAAGTTTATAATACGTATATATAATAATAAAACAGTTTATAATGGGCCTACAGCTGCAATTAATGTGATGATTCTTTTATCAAATCATCGTTTTGTCTGTATAAATCTAATTCCCACAGTCGTTTCGCCCTGCAGACACTCCAGAACCCAAACATATTCATCTGACCAGCACACATTTGGCATTTTTGCTTTAAAAAAAACAACAGTTTCCTTTACAGTTATTGTTATTGTGACCTTTATATAAATGACGTGAGGTTTGTGTTTGAGGAAACTGTTTCCTCAAATGTAACAAAGGACCTTTTACTGTCCTCTAATGTCAGCAAATTACGTTTGATTCACTTAAATCTTAGTGTTTTGTTTGTGTATTTCTAAGGTGGATCTGACTGATATCACCAGCCTGAAGAAGTTTATTTTCAGGATCACGTACTGACTCAACTTGAGACGAGAGGTTTGCTCTCGTAAACACACTTGTGTAACAATAGGAGGCTTTGTTCAGCGGTCACGTACAAATTAATCTGTTCCTCCAATCGCTAGTTTAGAGTCAAACACGTCTGACTGTCTGACTCTGAGTTCGGCATCATGACGATCACTTGATCAGAAACTGATCCTCTGAGAGCTTGCGGCGGGCCGATGAGACAGGAAACTCAGCCTTGTTTTGGCAGTTGCAGTCGTGTCGTTGAATGTGAGCGCTCAGTTTCACTCAGAGGAAGTAAACTACAGAGCAGCGTTAGGGTTGAATTTCCTATAAAAATTTGCATGACGGGCTGCTGACAGGTTGGAGGTTATAACCACCAAAACATGCCCGACTATAAAATCAGCCTCCTTCTATCTCAGCGCCGGGTTCGTGCACCGAACGCAGCCTGAAAGCCGTAAAGTGGGAGCCGTGGCGACAGTTGCAGCGTGTTGCATCAGTGTGTCCATCACACCGAGCCACGGCTTCTCCCTGTCACTCAGCTTTCTGCACAGAAAACCCACTGACAGACACTCTCCTCCAGAGATCTTCTCTAAAAACAACCACACAGCTGACGAAAACCTCCCCCAGCTCCTGGCAATCCCACCGCAGCACAAACACAAGCAACACCACAGAAAATCTGGCATCAAACTGAAGTTAGAAAGCTGTTAAAGTTCAGTAATGTCATTACCTCGTGTGCCGACTTCATGCACTGCAGGATTATCTAGAACAAAGCAACTCAACTGTCACTTCCTTCTTTAAGACGCTGCACCGGCGCAACACCACACCCCAGAGAATTTACGTGGAAAGGAAGTAGAGAATAACCCACTGCAATAAACACAACCACAAAAACAACTCTGTGTGTGTGTGTGTGTGTGTGTGTGTGTGTGAGACGGGTGTGTGTGAGACGGGTGTGTGTGGGGTGTGTGTGTGTGTGAGAGAGGGGTGTGTAGACATACCGACCAGTCTGAACGGCTCTCCCTGTATAACCTGTCATCTACATTAGTTGAAGTGGCTGCTGTGCTCGTCTTCCTCGTCCTTCATGCTCTGGCTGTCTGCTGGATGCTGGCGCTCGGCCAGGGGGGAGGGAGGGGGGAGGAGCCAATGACTTATGGGAAATGCATCTCCACTTCCCCATATTCCCCCCTCCCTCCCTGCAGCTCCCTCGCTAATTCTTCCCTCCGCTTAGATTAAAGGATAACGCGCTCAATTACGTTTTGTGAATGAACAACAGACATAATAAGTCAAGTTTAAAGGTCCCATATTATGTAAAATGCACTTTTAATTTCTTCTTCTTAACATAAATGTGTCTGTGCTGCGCCTACAGACAGACAAACTCTGAGAAAAGACTCCCTCCCTCTGTTTCTGCTCCGTCTGTCACTAAATGTATGTGAAAACACTCTTGTTTAGATTTGGCTCCCCTTGTGATGTCATAGGGGGATCTGGTGATCATGTGACCTCCTTCAGCTCTTCAGCAGGCCGACTAACCCCGCCCACTGAAAACCTCCTGGATCCACCTCCACCGCCATGTTTTTTCCGCCCTAACGTGAGGATGTTGAAGGTGAGAGCGTAGAGATTGAGGCTGAAAAACAGCCGTAGATACAAGAAAGATGATGTTTGTTTGTTTTTAACGTTACATCATGTAAAGCTGGACCTCCAAACACGTGTGAACATGACAATGAGCAGAATACGGACCTTTAAAGCAGAATGTGGACAAACAAGATGTTTGCCATCAATCACAATGTCTTTGCAAAAGGCTTCGCAGGAAATTGACCATAAGTCATTAACTGTTAGTCAAACCATCATGAAGCTTGGTCGATATGTTCACAGTCACAAATACAAACGTATATTCACTCAAATATTTGCTCATAATCCTGATGAAGCTCAGCGGACACGTCCTGAACTTACGCAGAAAGTTTCATTCACTTTGAGCGCTAAATTACTGAGACGTGTGTGATGGGTGGCATTACTCCTTTAAACAGAATTAAAGTGGCTGAAGTGACTTTGCTAGACTTTTTTTAAACCCAAAACCTGCTCGCTGTTGCTCCCAACTTTAATTTTTTGGGTTTTGTTTTGATTTATTGGCACATTTTGCTTCTTACGTCTGTTTTTAATTAGTGATTTTATTTCTTCTTGTAAAGCACTTTGAGCTGCATTTCATGATATAAAAAACTATGTATAAAAAAAACACACTTTTCTTCAGACAAACTGTCGATCTGAGCGAGGAGGGAGCGTTTGGGCCTTGATGCGATCTGAAATCAGCTCACAGGAACAACACAGGAAATTCAGAACATCACTTGAGAGGCTCCGCCATCAACCGTGAGCAAAGAGGAGCTGAATCTGAGCTGCTGAATCTGAGCTGCGCGGCGCCTCCTTAGTGTAAAGGAAGCGGTTTGTTGTCATGGCAACAACATCTTAGAAAAAAAACATGCTTTTTCTAGCTGCAGCGGATCAATGTGAAACACCAGAAAACTTTAGAAATAACTATTATTGAATATTTTCACAATAATCTTAATCGGGTACAGCCGAGAGGATCAGTCAATCAACAGAAAATTCATCTGAAACTACTCTGATAATCGATCCAAGTTATTTTTGAAGCAAAAATGCCTTAAATGCACTAATTAAAGCTTCTCACATGTAAACATTTTCTGTTTTTCTCTTCTTCTATGAGAATAAACTGAATATCTTTGGCTAAACACACTGATCAGCATTTTTTGCTGTAAAGACTAAACGATTAATTAAACTAAAAAAACAAAACAAAAAACAGGTAGATAAGGAAATAAGGGAACCAGTAACCAATAAGAGAAATAACTTTATGTTGCAGCTCTAGTTTTGTCTATAAAATGTCTGAAAATAGTAAAAACATTCAGAGTTCCCTAAAGGCCAAAGTGATACTACAGATTGTTTTGTCCGATAAAATATATTCAATTCAAAATTATATAAAATACAGAAAAATAGAAAATCACCACAATTGAGAAACCGGAACCAATTAATGTTCAGAATTTCTGCAAGAAAATAAATTACTAAAACTAATCGATTACTTGTTTCAGTTGTAAATGCAACAAATTGGTGAAAGAGGAGGCAGGAGGTTTGGCTGTTTCAGTGGATCACCTGTACAGGTGTACCTGCTGTAACTCCTTACTGAGAGTGCACACACACATTAACCTCAGCCTTAAATACAAAGAGGAACAATCCATTATAATGTAGTTTTAGCAGTGAAGTCCAGAGCTAAACTCCTCATACGGTACAGAGCCGAGGGCTGCTGCTGCTGCTGCTGCTGCTGCTGCTGCTGCTGCTGCTGCACACCCACACAGATTAATGAAATTCCAAAGCCTTTAGTAAGGACAGAGAAAAGGGACCTGAAGTCGGACACAGAACACACACACACACACACACACACACACACACACACACACACACACACACACACACACATTCCTTTAAACGCTGCCTGCTTCTCAGGAAAATGTCCCAGTCTTGGATTAAGAAACCATGAGAGCAGTTCTGCTCAGTCATACCTCACCGTGTCTCTTCCCTTTTTCCGGTCACTTCAACACCACTAAAGGATCGCTCCAATATTTTTTAGCTTGGGCTGTAATCTAAATATTCTGGGTTCAAAATGACTGATAACTAAAAAAAACTTTTGGAATTGGTCCAGTAGATCACCTCAGCCAGCTTCCGCCAAACGGGCTGTAATATAATCCTTTGGGAAAAATGCACCTGATCACAGTAGGTCCACTTGTTTGATCCACTGACAGGCTCAGAGTGTTATTCTAAGTGTGTGACAGCATCATGGAAAGGATCCCTACAGAGAGAGACCTGGAAGATCCTTTTGCTTTAACCACAAACAGCCGTTATATCGCTCTCTGCACACACACCAGACTACATTCACAAAAACAGGGATTTTACCTCACAGAACACGAGAGTTGCTGCTCCACTGCTGCCTTAATCAGTTTGATTGTTTGTGTTATTGTATGTTACGCAAATATTGTGTTGGATCCGAACTAACCCTTTAAAACCCCAAAGTCACATAATAACACAAACCAACTAACTAATCGCAACAGTGGCAGACCAGCAAGTACAGTGTAAAATTGCGTTTTTTGTGAATGGAGTCTGGTGTGTGTGCAGAGAGCGATATAACGGCTGTTTGCGGTTAAACCAAAAGGATCTTCCAGGTCTGTCTCTGTAGGGATCGTTTCCATGATGCTGTCACACACTTAGAATAACAATCACTTTTGGTGGACCTAGTTGTCCCATAGGATTATACATAACAGCCATTACATCCCATTCGCTGCTTGTTCTCGGATGCTGGCTACAGCTATTACTGTATTACTGGACAATTTCAAAAAGTTTTTAGGTTAAGTTTTACCTACTAGTTATTTCAAACTTAAAATATGTAGAAATTGGGACCAGGCTTAGAGATAAACCAGAGTTATTCTTTAACTACAATGAATAAAACGTGTCGTTACACTAAATAACAATCCAGACTCAGTAGTAAAAATAAAACTGATGATGTTATGCTAGAGCACGCTGTGGTCTAGTCTATTTATGTGGTGAAGTGTTCAGCTGTGACACCTTTATTCAAGGTCTTTTCCGCACTTTCTTTCAGATTAGTGGGGGGAAAGAAGGACATGTGCACGTACAGGACACCGCTAAAGGATACAGCCAGGCCGGGGCTGCTTGGCTGTAAATACCTGCCAGGATTTTTTGACTCTGGGCCAAAAAAAAAAACAGTCCAGCATGTATTTGACATACCTGACAAAGGTAAACACTCCCTACACAGTCTGGCAGATGTGAACTAATAATAGCTTTAGGTTTAAAACATTATTCAGGTAGATAAGGGCTTATGATGGCATAATATCATATATACCAACACTGGACAACATGCAGCTACTTTAATAGGAACTGTTAATATTTAGTGAGGTTAAAATGATCAAAATAACACTTTTTTCTCCTTTTCTTGTGAATAAGCGTGTACCATAGCTCTGAATACACTGTTTGAATCCACTTGCACTTCATTTTCACATTAAAACAGGCACACTTCATAAAAGCACACAACAGCAGCAGCAGCAGTGGAAAAACAGTTGTTTTAATCACACACATCTGGTCTCTGCAGGCGTTTCTGCGGCTTAGAAAAAGTTTGGTGACCTTTTACAGGAACAGCAGCCTACATTTTACTCTGCCGACCTTTGCTGCTTTTAGCTTTTGTCCCAAACTGGTAAAATATAACCACAGAAACAAAGCACACTCTTATATTTATAGTCTAAACGTCCCGTTAGCTGTAGATGTCGCTGCTAGCTTAACTGCTACAGTTAAAACTTCCTTCTCGGCACATTCACCGACGTCTCACATCAGACTTAGACACGTTTTAGAGACGTCTTTTCTCCTTTCAGTCAGGAATCGACGTCTCAAAGGCGAGGAGAAAAGGCCGAGAACAGAAAACTATATATCTACAGAAACAGTTTGATTTCATAAGGAATATAAAGTAGATTTTCAACTTACCGAACTCCCCAATTAGTAGGCGTCGACCGACGGCGATCAGATCGGCGACTGAGTTGAAAATTGGCTTCCTTTATTTAAATTATTATTTTTTTTATTATTTATTTCTATGTATTTATTTTGTCACTTTAATAAAGACAGACGCATATGCAATACATATTGGATGACATAAAGACACCCACTAAAAAAACAAAATTAAAAATAATTAAAAAAAGAATAGGAGTGGTTTCCGGTTTGTTTCAAAGTAAAACTCACCTGACCTTAATTGTTACAATAATTGTATTCAAAATGCTTGGATACAAATCAGTCTGGTGCTATTACTATTATCAATTTCTTCCGTGGTATTTGTTTTTACTTCTTTGTGCTCTAGTAGTATTTTTGCGATTTTTGTAAGAAACCGTTATGCTTTTAATTTGAAGCTGAGCTGTCTGTACTTCCTGTATGCGCCTGTTTTTAATTTGGTCACTTCCTGAAGGAGCTGAGGAGGAAATGATCACGAGGTGTGAAAACTGGAGAGACTTTTTAGTGCAAAGGAGCCGCAACAAAAACAAATGACCACTTTAAAATCCCATGCTACACTTAGCATTTTATTTATTTATTTTTCTTTATTTATTTGCTCTTTTTCATCTCCATCCAATGCATCCTCCTGTTTATCTTCATTTATTCAGGTGCTGCTCGCTGTAAATAAAGTGAGTGTCCCAGAGTTTTACCGAGCTGTATAGATAAGACTTTTTATTTGCATGTGTGACACTTCTAAAAAATAAGATTATCTGTATTGACACAGATTTACCACAAGATGGAGTCATAATCTAGTGACTGAAGGCATTTCTGCTCCAGTATTATTATCATCTACTTGTGACCCTTAAGCAAATATGGTAAAATGTGGTAATTATACTCTAATAACATTTAATAAAGGATCAAAATATTAGTGTCTTTCATACATAATTTTACAAATATGTCACTCAATTGTTGTATGTTCATATGCTGTGATTTTGTACAAACGTACAAGGCGTCCCCATTCACATCAGTGCAGCCTTTGTTTAACTAAATTAAGAAAAGCATACTGATCCAGAATATTCTGTAAACTCTGAGTCTGTGTCATGTGTGAATGGAGGCCCGAGAAGATACTGGTGATCTTGTAATTTCCCCTTTTTCAATACCAAGTCTAAGCCCTGGATATCTTCCATGTGTGAACAAAAGCCAAGAGATTCTGAGAGCGAACCGTGGAGACGTTTTGTTTGAACAAAGCAGGCAGAAGAGTGCATTTCACTCTCCCTCTAGCTGCTGGCAAACATGTTGCTCGGAGCAGAAATCTTTTCGTATGGACTCTCACACAAAGCAACTATTATTATCTCAGGACAAAATTATACAATATGTCCCACAGGTCCTCTTCTAGCTATTTTCCTAAAACAGTGAGGATAAATAGTCCCTGCAGGAAACATTTGGCATTATCATATACTACAAAGACACTCATGTCATGTGTGGAAGTGTTAAGCATAGTTTCCCCTGTTAGATTTTCTAAATGACGACATGAAGAAAAAATACTTGTACAGATGCACAATCAGAGTTATTTTATTTTCACCACCACCATGTTTCTACTGTTTACATAATGTAAGTTCTTAGGTCTTGTTGTGTGTGTCCTCACTGAGTTACGGTTTGCTCTCGTTTCATTTGGGCTCATCTGAACACATTTGGCCTCCAGAGATGTTGGCGCAGGATCACCTGATGCACTTGTGTGGAGAATAAATGGGAAGTTTCCGACCACCTGATGCAAACAAGCAAACGTGTCCTCAGTAACATTCACTAACTTTTCCAGTAAAGCTACATGAACAACGTGTTTACTGCCATACAATTAAACAAATCAAATCAAATAGATAACAGAAAGGTTAGAACAGCCTTTCACCTGCCCTCTGGGTTTCCGTGCGTTAGTGACTTTATTTAGGAATGTGAACATAATATAACCTAAAATAATGCAGGACCTGCATCAGCTGATATTCAGTCAGCAGAGCAGGACCGTGAACAAACCTTTGAGTAAAGTGAAATACACAGAAATCAATCAATAAGGAGCCCAGTGCCCCCACTGTGATCAGAAAACACTCAATAAGTCATTATGATGAGACACTTTCTCTAAACAATGATAAAGTGGTCTTTCATGGTAATAAATGTCTCTGTAATAACTGACCTGTAGGCATCACAGTGTTAACATGGCCTGGCTGACCCCTGACAGGTGAGTCTGTACCTGTACGGTCTATAACTGACCCCCCACAGGTGGGTCTGTACCTGTATGGTCTCTAACTGCCCCCCCACAGGTGGGTCTGTACCTGTACGGTCTATAACTGACCCCCCACAGGTGGGTCTGTACCTGTATGGTCTCTAACTGCCCCCCCACAGGTGGGTCTGTACCTGTATGGTCTCTAACTGCCCCCCCACAGGTGAGTCTGTACCTGTATGGTCTCTAACTGCCCCCCCACAGGTGAGTCTGTACCTGTATGGTCTCTAACTGACCCCCCACAGGTGAGTCTCTACCCGTAGAGTCTATAAAAGATCCCTGACAGGTGAGTCTGTACCTGTACGGTCTATAACTGACCCCCCACAGGTGAGTCTGTACCTGTACGGTCTATAACTGACCCCCCACAGGTGAGTCTCTACCCGTAGAGTCTATAACTGACCCCCCACAGGTGAGTCTGTACCCGTAGAGTCTATAAAAGATCCCTGACAGGTGAGTCTGCACCTGTACGGTCTCTAACTGTCCCATGTTGCTGTCATAGGTGAACACACACACACACACACACACACACACACACACACACACACACACACACACACACACACACACACACACACACGTAGAGGCTGAACCCCTCGCGGAGTGCACATCTCCGCCGCCGCGCGCTCTGCCGGACGCAGACGGAGCGGACAGAGGAGCTGCTGCTGATTCAGAAAATGGCCGACAGATTTTCTAGGTTCAACGAAGAGCGTGATTTCCAGGTAATGCATGTTAGACGGCGGGCTGCTGCATGTATTCCACCGTGTCTGGACGTTTTAGCGCGTCAATGCGGACTGAAACAGCGCGGACGGAGGAGATTTAGCACAAAGTGCATCGCGCGTTTCGCTCCTGCTAGGCTTGCTAGCACTGCAAGCTAGCTATGCTAACGCTAGTGCACTGCGGCTCTTTTGAATTTAACTTCCTCACGTCTCGGTGTTGGCTGCGAGCTATATTTGGTTCCAGTCGTGGGTTAAGGACTGTGACTGTGCGAACAGCGTGTAACCGTGTTCACAACGCAACAGCAAAACAGACAATTGAAGTCCAGTCGGCTTGTTAGTGACCTTGGGTAGACTGCTTATTTATCGACATATGCTAACAGCTAGCTAGCAGGAAGCTAACTGGTACGCACATTGGGCGATTGTAGCGCTGGCGAGAAATGGCTGTTTCATTTTGACAAGCAGGAGACCAGCAGCAGTCAGTTAGCACCGTGAAGTTAACCTAGTTATGGTCAGCTATTTGTGGAACTAGTCGTTTAATGGTTAAGCGCTAAATAACCTTTAATATCTCGCTGCTTATGCTGCATGAATGAGGGTCATAGTTGTTGTAGATTTCAGACAAACATCTCGTCCTTATTTGCAGATTTTCTGCCCAAAAATTGTGTGTAACTTGTGTGTTTTTCCTTTTCCAAATGTGACACCATTCAAGTTGTCAGATTGACATATTTCACATTGATTTTGTTTGCTTTTATAATGCGAGTTAATGGTATTCCTCACTGGAAACAAAACACACTGGGTTGGAAACAAGAGGTTCCCATTTTTGCTTCAGTTGTGTGAAGTATTTAATTAATTATACTAATACATCGGCCCCTGCTGCACATTATTAATATTTTATTGTTGTGCCATGACATTATTGCAGGCTGTATAGTCCCAGTTTCAGTGTCAGGGCTGAGCTGCTGAATTTCACAACCCCTGTATACGAGCTGTTGGCCTATCTGTGATCTAAGACCGCACCCAGTAAAAGCCAAACACATTACAGACCGGTCTGCAACATAAACCTAATCCATGCATGTTACGTTGCAGGTTTTCATCAGCCAGTCATTGCACGTGTTTTTGTTCAGAAGACATTATAATCTCCCAGCTTCCCTCATGCGTTGCATCCATCCATTTTTTAAAGCTTAACAGGTTTTAAAGTCTTTGACATTGTTGTTTTTGGCTCATCTAAATGTTTGACTGTGTAACCAGGCGTCACTTTGCTGCACATGTTGTTTGGGAAGCAAGTGAATGGCCTAAAATCCGCCCCCTCCTAATATGAGTTCAATGTTTTGCAATAATTGGCCTCAAACTTCAAGTCAAGAGGTTTTGGGATTACAATGGAGGCTGTCATGCGCATGCATTTATTCCAGGAACCTTCTTTTTACACATCATGTCGTCCAATCAATGGTGTCATTGAAGTGTATAAACATATCGACGTTACTGTTTGGTGAAGATCTCTGGTGCCTGTCTGAAGATCCTTGCTGCCATGTGACCTCTTGTGCTTTCTCTGTTTTCCAGTGATTTGTGAAGGAAGAGGAAAGTTGCTGTATCAACAGTGATGTTCAGGGTCAGAGAAAGGGCTTAGACGAGCACTTTGAATGCCAGCCCGGCTGCTCTTCCTTATATTCTGCTGACAGAGTTTTGTTCTGTTGTTTATTTCCCCATTAAAAATACAGCAAATTTTTTTTGAACAAGGACAGTGAAGCCAGAGATGATCTGATGTGTTCTGAGGGCTTTTTGGTTTATGAAATATGGAGTTGTGGACTTGGCTACGCTTGTTTTGCTGTCGTTTTTTTTTTAGAAGTCTTCTTATATTATGTTGGTGCAATGATGTGGCAAAATAGGTAAATTACCAGGCATGCCATTAAGCCCAATACAAGTGTAAGCTTGTGCTTGAGAAGCAGTTTGTGAAATTGCCTGTGTGTTTTCCTCTGTATCCACTGTGTTGGTTTCCAGTGGGCACTCAGTATTCTGCTGTTTTGTCAGTGAGAGGTGAATTGCTGTGTGGTCTGAATGAGTCTGTTGAGGACAGCTCTGGCTCAGCACAGAGGAGCTCTGTGTGTTAGAGCTGCTGTGAAGGCATTCATATGCTCAGTATTCAGAAAGTTTCTCTCCGACTCCACGGACTGAAGCCCGCTGCCAAGCAACACGGTGCAGGAAACACCCACAGATGGTCTACCAAATAACTACAGCACGATCACTCCAGCAGCTCTGCATGCTGCCGTTAGCGTGCGGCTAATCTTGATTTACAGTAACACACCAGGCAGTGTTCACAGAGCTGTCATTTCCTTATGTGCGGTGGTGTGGAGCATGCATGTCGTTGTTGTTAAACAAATGGAACTGTGCTTTTGTTATGTACTTCAGAGGGCAAAGTGAGGATCGTTCAC
This sequence comes from Pempheris klunzingeri, assembly GCF_042242105.1. Classification (NCBI taxonomy): domain Eukaryota; kingdom Metazoa; phylum Chordata; class Actinopteri; order Acropomatiformes; family Pempheridae; genus Pempheris; species Pempheris klunzingeri. The sequence goes on along the minus strand of NC_092028.1, from coordinate 23,239,553 downwards.
ATATTTATCTTTTATTGTTATTAGGATCCCTGTTAGCTGATGCCAGGACGTCAGCTAGTCCTCCTGGGGTCCACCAGCCTTGCTGTGGTGTTTGTGTATCCGAGTCAGGGCGACGAGGAAGCAAGCAGCAGAAAATAAGCGGCCATTGTGATTGTGGGTAGGCGCTATGCTGATAGCACATTAAGTGGTCTGAGCAGAAGGGGGGAGCGTGGAGCCATCGATTTGTTCATAAATAAGTCCTTTGCTCTTCCTCTGCATCTCCCTTTCTCATAATCCCCTGCCTCACTCATGCTGATGAGGGGTCCTGTTTCATCTGAATTAATGACTGCTAGTGTGGCATTAAATCACCTCATTATTGTGGGCTGATTTGAGCAGTTGCTTATCTCTGCAAAACCAGATTCCCCCAGAGAACGTGGGGGGAAAAGCCTTGTGCGCTCTAGCATTGTCTTTTTACAGCAGCGCTCTGTACCTGTAGACTGGGAGTGTTTTTCAGTGTGCAAGAAGTCCTCAGTGATGGAAAGGTATTATATTATATATTCTGCTGTGCATGCTCCAAAAGAAGAATTAAAACCTCAGTTTGTTGTATATTTTGCGTGTAGTTACATTAGATTTAGTTGTCTGCACATGTCCTGTTGCTAGAAGCTGCAAACCACTAGTAAATAATAAAGTACCGTGCACTATTTTTGGATTCTTTCAGTTTTGTGGTCGTTTCAGGAGAACAAACATGACCTTCTCCTCTCCTCTGCTGCTAAAGAGAGGAAGCCATCTGTCTCAGGGCAGAAACGGCTCCGTAAACACAGTACTTTTGGTCGGGGTTGTGAGCCCGTTACTCACCCACCCACTCTCTGTCCCACCCAGCGCACCGACCCAGACCTAAAGGCCCAGTTTGTATAAGTGAGGCTGTGAAGCTTCGTGCTCAGACAACAAATAGCCCGAGGAGGAACATCTTCCTTCACTGCTGTCACTGCCAGAGTCGGTTTACCAAGAAATAAAGAGAGGAATCAGCTGTAATCACAGCTTTTAGTAAACTAAAGCATTTGCCAGCTGACGTGTTAATTTCTAATTTAATATATGAACAAATTGAAGGCTGTTAGAAATTAAAGAAACTGGAAAACTGGATGTGTTATGTGGGGATAATAAGCAACAATGGGACAAACAGAGTCACATATTTCTAGTTGTAGAATATATACTCTGTTCTTTACTCTTCATAGATATTTCTTAACATACAGTAAATGTGTTGTGTGTATTGTGATGTGTGTGTTTTGTTTTGAATTTAATGATAATGATTATTTTTCATCAGTTCGCTCAAGTCCTAATGAACCACCACTGGTTGGTGCTGGTCAGAGTTTGGCTCCCGGTGGACGTTTTCCACTATTCAGTTTGTGTGATTGACAATAATTCAGTGTGAATGACAGTTATTCAGTGTGAATGCAGGCAGCAGGCACGCCTCCCTGCACGGTGCTGTCTCATTGTTTGAAAACACAGAGATTTACATATACTACAGATAAATGCTATTTTCGATGGTATGATTTGCTCTTGATCCTTTTTATTATAAATTAATCTGCTGATTCTGTTATGACTCAATCAATTATTTGTTCTTGAAAAAGCCAGATAATTGTGAAAATTATATTATCTCTTAATGCCAGGAAAACAGCAAATCCTGCAGCTGAGTTGGGGTTGGGTCGGTTTTGCCGGTTGGGTGTACGAGTTAAAACTGGTTTGATTTTATGTGGACTGACAGAACTGGCCTTTTATCGCTATGCGGCGCTCTGGGAAATTAAAAAGTTGCCTACGTCGGCTGATGGACCAAACACTGGCTGCTAACTTTCACTTTTTTCACAACCCTGATGATCACCTCAGTATGCAGGATGCAGGGCTGCACACAGATTATTCAGTCATCAGCTAAAAGAAAACTCTTTTAAACCTATTTTTTTACATATTTTGGTTTGACAAGTCTAAATAGGTCTAATAGACTAAAGAGGCAAACTGACAACATTAAGGACAGGATCCCTACAGAGATGGACCTGTAAGATCCTTTTGTTTATCACTACCACTACCACCAGACTCCATTGACAAAATCAGTCATTTTACACGGGAGTTGCTAGTGTAGCGCTGTCTTGATCAGTTAGTTTATTTGTGTTTATTGTGTGACTTTGGTGTTTTAAAGGGTTAATTTGGAATTCAACACAATATTCATGTAAAACACAATAACACAAAAAACTAGCTGATTGAGGCGGCAGTAGATCAGCAACTCCTGTGCTCTGCGAGGTAAAATCACTGTTTTTGTCTATCAAGTCTGGGCCAAACTACTGGACTATTTCCAAGCTAAAATATCCCTTAATATCAAACTAGTTTGACATGTTTTTTTTTGGCCCAACTCTGTGTGTTGTGTGTGTGTCTCAGTGTGTGGAGCTAAATAATGACTGAACTATGTATTTCTAATGTGAGCTTCTGTGTGTGTGTGTGTCACTCAGGGTGGGAATCACTTTGACCAGTATGAAGAGGGCCAGTTGGAGCTGGAGCAGGCGTCCCTGGACAAGCCCATCGAATCGGTAAGGCTGCATCCATCATTCCGCACCATTGGACCAGCTGTGAGAGTGGATGATTGGTCCAGGGAGAAATAAGACCCACACCTTTTTTGTTTTTTTACTTCATACTGTCCATGTAGATGCATCCAGTGTTTTCTTGAACACACTCGCCACCTAACCTGTAGAATCACTTGTCTCATGTCCATTAATACCCTTTAAGTCCCTCCCACTTCCCATGTCCTCTGCCTACTCCATTTCCTGTGTGACAGTTAAAATGATGATGATGTATAAGCTAGATGTTCCTGTTTTATGTAGAGCTTACAGATAAAACGTTTGCTTTTTTCTATCAGTCTCCCATTAGTCATTATTAGTCATCTTAGCACTGTGAGATGAGATGACTCTGAAAGCGTGGAGAGGATAAAGCACTGCCGTCACCGCCTGCCTTCCAAAGTGAAGAAATTCTCTATTTGACCAGATAAATCACTGCTTCGAGTGCGGATGCTATTTGGAGCCCCGCAGCTCTAATTTAACTATTAAACCACTGTGATTATCAATTAAACTCTCCTAAACAAGAGCAGAATACACACGTGTTGCCAGGCAGATTTGGATCCAACAACAGCCCGATTAGCTCAGATTTTATAATTACATGCCTGATTATTTTTGCAGTGGCTCAGATTTGTTGTTTAAAAGCAGGCAGTGCTTATTCCACTCCATTTAGCAAACAAGAGAGCGCACATTAGATGGTGTGAATGGCTACATTTGTGTTTGAGTGAGTGTGTTTCTGTGTAGCTTTAGAATTTATGTATTAGTGTGTTAGTGTTTGTCTATAGGACAGTTATCTTATTGTACACAACTTGGGGTGTTCGACATTTCTCTCCTGCAGCGAATTGGCCCCTATTAGCTAAGCAGCAATGACCCGGTTTGTATTTGCACGCTCTGCTTTCTTACTCCTATCTTTAGGGTCCTTGTAACGCTTCTCTGACTGTCTCTCTCTCTTTCTCTCTGTCTGTTTCACTGCTGTCACACTCTACATCTATTCTCTGTCTACCTCTCTCGCTCCCTCCCTACTACACAGTGATTCGGTGTACAGTACCCTCTGTCATTCTGTGCTGGCATGGTGCTTGTGCAACTGGGACTGCATTTTTTGCTGAAGAGGCACAGAGATAATAGCGCAGGCAGCTCTCTTCTTTCTGTCTTTCCCGCTCTCTCCATCCCCCCCCTCCCGTCTCTGAAGCACAGTGGTGAGCAGGCCCAAACTCCTCTTACCTTCACAGTGCCGGGTCACCTCTCCTCAGCGTTGTGGATGTGCTCTGTGAGCCAATCAGATGGCATCAGCAACCAGACATTAAGCCAAATCATGGTGTAGGCATGTAACTTTTTTTGTTTAGTTTCTTTTAACAGCTGATTTAATCATTAAAAGCTTAAAATAAAATTAAAACATGTTTTTGTTTAAATATTGACATAATTATTTAGCAGCCCAAGTTAATTAGATATTTGAATCATGAAGAAACACACAAAAAAAATTGTAGTATCATAAATAAAATGATATAGCAACCGAAATAATAGCTTGCTAAGAAAAACATTAAACACACATATTTCTATTTAAAGAACAGTTTAAATTAGGTTAAACCACAGACTGTATAAAAGAAGTGGAGATGTCTCCTGTTGGTTTGTGGACGCCGTTTTGAAGCCTTTAGTTTGGCTCTACGGGCGTCGCCATCTTGGTTTTCTGGAGCCAGAAGTGAAGACCTCCTCTGATTGGTTAGTGAGCAGGTAGCACCGCCCTAAAGCACTCCCCCCCCCCCTTTTTCCTGTTGTATTTTCCTCTAAATGGGACCATAATTTACTAAATGAACATCCTGCTGTGCTGAAGAAGACTGTAAACTAGAGACTGAGAGCAGAAACTCATCAGGAAAATGTTCACTGAGCTGATAAATCAGGAGAGAAGTCGGCTCGTTTTCTCATTGACTTCCATCCGATCAGACTCCTGTTTGGAGCCAGTGGAGTCGCCCCCTGCTGGACACTAGAGAGGAAGCAGGTTTAAGGCTTCACTGTTCAGACTTCTTTATACAGTCTGTGGACTAAACACAAAAAAAACCATTTCTGTAGCAATGAAAAGAGCTGCAGGCTGGAAATTCATGTTCCCAGGCCTCAGTCTTGTTAAGCAGCATCAGGAGAAAGTTCAGCCGTCCTTTTTGATATTTATATATCCTGCTCGAAAGGAAAAACATTTACATATGTTGTTTTTGTATTTCTCACACTGTGTGATCGTATTTGTAGCCAGAACATTTGTTTTCCACAGGCAGAATCCAGTGAATCAAGATTATTAAAATTTTATGTTACGCACTTTCTCACAGGCACACAAACGCCCCACTGTGTGTGTGTGTGTGTGTGTGTGTGTGTGTGTGTGTGTGTGTGTGTGTGTGTGTGTGTGTGTGTGTGTGTGTGTGTGTGTGTGTGTGTGTGTGTGTGTGTGTGTGTGTGTGTGTGTGTGTGTGTGTGTGTGTGTGTGTGTGTGTGTGTGTGTGTGTGTGTGGTGGTGGGGGGAGAAAACAAAGGGAGGGAGGTGGCCTGCTCACCAGGCTTGAGTGGCTCTTTTGCTCCTGCGCTATTATCTGAGGAGGGGCGCTGAGGGCCGCGCTGCAGCATCACGCCATCCTTCTCGCATCACGTGTGGGAAAATAACGGCCACATCAGACGTGCCGTCAGCTGTCACTTAGTCACCTGTAGGAATACCTCACACACCTGGCGTGTTGTCTCCGGTGGCAGACTTTCTATCCACAGGCAAGTAACCACGAAAGTTTGCCACCAGTTAAAAGTGAATTTAATTGGAGAGGATTTGGTGACACCTGTCGTGACATTAGGTGTGTTTTCATAGTAGAAAGAAAGACAAAATGTTCTAACATGCCAGTAAAATGGCCTCACAGCATCCAAAATACCTCATGAGGAATTTATCTACGCCTGCTGACGCTGCGTTCACATGGATTTAGGCAAACGGCAGGCGGACAAAACAAAAAAAAATGGTGTGACATAATGATGCTGATGTGCAGATTACAAGGAAGGTAATAAAATAAGTTAAATTATTGTATATGCTGCATTATGTAAGTGATAATGCCCAATGAGGTGTCTATTAATTAAATTAAAGCCATAACTGTTTCCCCGTTAACACCTGAGGGTCTGACTAATACCTGGAACAGTCATCGCCACCCCATTAGGTTCTTATGCCGTGGAAAAGTTGTTCCCTCCTCCAGTAAAGAGGACGGATCATAGATACGACAGGAGATATTTCTAGTCCACTCAGCTCATAGATCCCTTTGGCTCAGCTGTTAGCAACAAAGCTAACGTTATGCTAGCAAGATTCAACGGAAATAACACTGTGAATGGCCGACGGTCAGTAAATATATTGTCACAGTGCGTTTAACAACAAGTCTAGCTGTTACAAATCAATATGAAGATTTGAACAGACGTGTGAATGTCAGTGTGTAACGTTACTGTAGCCTGAAGCAGCGAGCTGAATGTCAATTGATCGTCTTCACCTACAGTCTTTCAGTCACAGGCTCTCCCCTGTGAACGGGCATCATTAATGTTTAAATAGATATTTAAATCCAGTTTGAATGAATCCATGTGAACACAGCTGTAGCTTAAAACTAGATCGACAGCACACTTAAATCGATCGATAACTAAAGCGTGACATTAAATATTAAACCACGTAGACGAACACGCAGCAGTCAGGTCCACAGGTCTGTCGCTGCCTCCGCAGGCCGAACCACTGAGGTGGTGGTCGTGTTGCGTCTGGGAGCTGATGGTGACTGCTTCGGCCCAGCTCCTCGGAGCCCCTCCCCTGCCACTTATTGTGTGTGATCAATAGGCAGCTAGAGGTCTGTGGTACTTTATTGGGATCTTTTTTCTCTTTCTGTCTTCCCCCTTTGGTCTTTGTTCTTTCTCTCTAACGTTGTTTTTGCATTGCATGTGTTAACTTGGTAGCATTCAGTACTATTTTCTCTCAAAACTCTTGTCCTAATCACTACTACAGTTTTCCTCTCCAAACTCATCCCGCCCCCTCCAACCTCCCTCTCCTCCCCTCACCTGACCCTGTCCCAGAGCGATATGCAGCGGGCAGCCTCAGAGCCACAGAAACCACACAAACGCACCACAAATCTGGGGAACACATGTTCACAGGAAAGATACTGTTTCTGGATGTTTCTGTTAATCCACGTTTTTGAGTCGTGCAGTTAAAGTAGAACAGGACAGAAAAGGGACGTTTTTAGGCCTTTTTTGCATGATGGCACAGCTGTCACACAGCTGTTGTCACTGTCAGACATCTGTCACCTATTCGGTTGGAAGAGCAACACAAGGAAAAGGTCAAACTGAACCTTTAAAAAAAAAAATCCACGACCCACGTTTTTACAACACCCTAAGCCCTTGTTTTAGCACCAGTCTTTACCCCGAGAGCAGCGGGTTCAAGGCCGTCGCCGAGTAAGAGTGGGGTTAAAAAACTAAGCTACATAAACTTCAAACTAGGTGAGATTGTGAGAGTTACTATCTTTGTTTAGGGATGTTCAAACTGAAGTGTTTTTAATTTAACATGTTGATAAACTTCCATTTGTTGAATCGGGCCCTCAGAGTTATGAGGTAAGTATTTTTAAATTGTTATATTTAAACATTCCTGTTAATTGGACTCTGCTTCTGTCATTTCCCCCATCAATCACTTAGTTAATGAAATCTTTAAAGGTCCCATATTCTGCTCTGTGTCTAGTTCATGCTTACTAGAACAGGATTTAATGTTAAAGAAAAAACACATTAGTTTTCTCATAGCAGACGCTTCGGTCTCACCTTTGACATGTTCATGTTACCAGGAGCTGGTGTTAGGGAGGAAAAACAACAGTGGCGGACAGCGAGGTGGATTCAGGAGGTTTTCAGTGGGGCCTGCTGAGGGGCTGGAGGAGGTCACATGATCAACAGATCTCCTTATGACATCGTAAAGGGAGCCAAATCTAAACGACGTGTTTTCACACACATTTACTCAAAGATAGAGCAGGAGAGAAGGAGAGAGGACGGCCTTTTGTCGTAGTCTGAGGCTCCCTCGGCACACGTTCATGTTGAAAAGACACTTAAAAAGGCGTAATATGGGACCTTTAAATGCCGTCATGTTCAACCCTCTGTTCGAGTCGCTTGGTTCGCTGAGACGGTTGTTTTCCAGTCAGTCACACCTCCAGAAGCTGAGACTGAGCAGGAATGTGCAGAGGAGCTGCAAGAGTTTATGAGGAGCAGCAGACACCGTCCACCACCAGCACTTACTAAAAAAAAAATTAGGGTCACGAGGGAGGATGACGAATAGCTGCAGCAGCCCACTTTTTTTTGCCAGACAGCTCCCTCAAGGTCCAGCTTTCTTTTCAGATCAGCGGTCATTCAAGGTTTGAATTAATTTGGGTTTAGTCTCTTGCATGTGGGTTAATGTTCCTGTCCTGTGTTGGTAAACTGAACCAGAGCAATTTATCACACGCAGACGCACAAACACACCAACGCACATAAAATGGCTGCATGGTCGGGAGCAGAGAGATTCCTAAACACTCTGAGGTCTGTAGGTGGAGCCCCCTGCATATCTCTTCCCTTCCCCATATCTTTTGCCATGCACTGTGCCGACGACCGCACAGTGCACGCCTCTAAAACCCCCTCCTGTAGATCTCTTTTTTGTTTGGATAACATTTTCTATTTTTCTTTCTCCTGTATTAACAGTCAGTTGGTGGATTTATTGACATGCCTACCTTTTCTGTTTGTATACAGTATTATGTTTGTTTAAAAAGCAGAGAGAGATTTGCATTTTTTAAGAACTAGAGAAGCTAGCAGAATTGCAGTTGAAAGCGTTTGGCCGGTTTCTTACGTTGTGTCACGTGTGACTGTTTTTTTGACAGCCCAGTATTTTAAAGCCAGGTTCGTATGGAAATGCTTTCACTCCACTTGCACTGCTGTTGGACTCGCCGTCGTTGCTTTCATCCGTCTGTCTGTCTATTCTTTTGGTGCACTCATCTGATGTTCAACACACAGTCTGCGCCTCATCTCCGCCCTCTAACCTTTGCTGAGCCCATTTTGAACTAATCTCTTTATTAGTGTCAGCAGCTGCGACTGGTGCCTCATCCAACCTGCCCTTCTTGTTTTATATTGTTTTAAATCTCACTCATACAAAAGAGAACTGGTACGGGGAAACGCCTCTGATTTAAGGTAGGGCTTATGCTCTCCAAGAGGTTTACATGTCATTGTGCAGCCCTTCATGAGACTTATCTGCCTTTTATGTAATGAAAAATAAACAAATAAGCTAACGGGGAGGCCGCGCAAGAGTATTTCTCCAGCGGCGAGTTTAGGGTGCTTTTTTATTTTTTCCTCCTCGCTCCAAGCCTCATAGGCTGGCTAATCCTTAAATCAATATAAGTGTTCATGTGTAGAGTCTTCTCCCGCTGTAATGCTGCAGTGAGGGACAGAAGCATACCCAATGTCGGCCGGAGGGGAGGCGTTCACTGCAGCAAATTCTGCAGTGTTTTCCCACACAATGAAGTCAGGGGACATGTTGTCCACCAGGGAGGAGGCAGCACGCTCTTATCAGCCACATCGCTGCTAAGTCTGTGCTTCTAACAGGCACGTCCAGGCAGGGGCACGTTATAAACAGTGATAGCATTAATGTTAATGTGTGCTTTTAATGTCCTGATTGTGATACAGGCTGCAGCTCACAGCTCATACGTCCATGAAATGGAGGGAAAAATACCAGACGCTAACAGAAACAGGAAGTGGATCAGCTCAGCCTCTCTTCTGGGTATTAGAGTTCAACATCAGCCAGATGTTTTTGGATTTATTTAATCTATTCATCGTGATGGTGAAGTATCAATTCATAGCTTTTATAACCTTTTTTACCTTCTAGGAACATTAAATAGGGCAAAGGGAGGCAACAGTTTGCTCTGAAACAGTGGTCGTCTAAAAGGATTAATGGCAAATGTTTCCCAAATGAGACCTTGCGGGCGGAGATGCAGTGTGTGCTGTGTGTGTGACTACCACCCCCCCCTCCACATGCACTAACCCATTCAAACCCAGCTCACCTCCACCACCCTAGAAACTCACCTCCACCATGGCTCAGCCTGCTCTGTTTTGCCCCATTCCTCCCCCACCACCTCTCTTGTCCCGACAACCTCTTTGCCAAAGAGAACTAATCGAGCCCTGTTGAGCCATCACCTTCCTCTCTGTGCCTGATCCACCTGACACTAACACAGCTGGAGTTTTGTTAACCCGCCCTCCACAGCCCAGCCCGCCCCCACCCCTCTGTATGTGTACCATATTCACAGTGCGCTACTAACACCGACGATCCTTTTTGTTAAAGTTACTTAACAAAAAGCTGCATGCTGTTTTGTTCCAACCCCTTCACTTTCTGTTTGTGAAAGTTGATGTCAATCTCTTTGTGATTATAAATATCCTTTTTGTTTGGTTTGTATGTTTTTTTTTTTTTGTTTTTTTGGTAGAATGCAGCACTCTGGTGAATGTTAGACAAGCTTGGAATAGTTATAATCACAACAGAAAAACACTACTTATTAAGAAACCTCATTGTTTCCTGTTTATTTGTGCTTGAGGATGTACTGTAGTGTGTAGTGGTGGGACGGTCTTGCATTTCACTTAATGTTTTTTGTTTTCTTGCTGACCCATACTAGTGATATAACGGTCTCAGACATGCACATTTGGTCCCACAGTGTGCTAGCAATTCCCGTTGTGCATGTTCTCGCACTCCTCTCGAGCCTCTTTGATTCATTACCAGTCGTCTGGTTTTTGTCCACACTTTTGCACTCTCTCATAGCAGTCATCAGTATTAACAGAAAAGCAGAACATGAAGACTTTAACGTGGATTTCCTCACTGCAGCTGCACACTTTTGGGCTCCACTGTCAAAAACAGCTTATAAAGCCACTTTAAGCTTATATATGCTAGCTTAAACCACCTCACAGGATGTTTTTTTTTATACTTTATGAATACTAATGATGTCTATGAGAATGATACGCAGGATACATTTGTGTCTAATAATAGTATTGGGACCAGGCCGCCGGTAAGAGACCAGAGATGCTGGAGGTGTGCAAAACATGCACAATAGCTGTTTCTAGTACATCTAATGGGGCTACATGCACACAATGTCTCCCTCTCTTCACCTGCACACCCACATGTCCCCTCACACGTGCATACTCTGTCCACCCTGGGCCTTGTAATGGTAATCCAAGGCCCACCAGCTCCACTTCTGTCTCTTCCTCTTGCTCTGTATTTTTTTGTGACAGCTGCATATGTTTTCATGGTGCTCCCCTTTGTCATGGTTACAGAATCACAGCAAGCTTGGAGTTTCTGGTCTTTGTTTTTGTTAATGCAAGATTTCCATACCTGTTCTGTGTCACTTTTCTTTGTGTACTAAGATCTTGCTCTGTAGTGGTTCATATATGTATGCGTGTGATACATATATTGCCCTCTCCTTCCTCCTCCTCCTCCTCCTCCTCCTCCTCCTCCTCCTCCTCCTCTTAACTTCTCAGTTAGTGGATGTGACTTGATGTGTCATCTTTATCATCCAAAATGATAAAAAAAAAAAAAAAAATAGAAATGCTCATGCCCAATTTCTCTACCTTTTTATATTAAAAAAAGGTTTTTAAACTGCACTCCTACTGTAGGAGGGTGTGCTGTAGTTTACAGGCTACACATAGCCTCATGTATTCATCATAGTGGAGAAGCTGCCCTTCCTCTCAGTCTCCCACCCTCTTCCTCCCCACCCCAACCGCCCTTACCACTCCCTGTGCTGGAAGACACTGATGTTACACGCTGTAGGTGATGTGGATGACGATAATGATGATGGTGATGGTGGTGGTGGTTGTGCTGATGATGATAGCGTGATCTGAGTCTATTTTTTTAGTTTTTTGTTTTTTTTTAGTTTTAGTTTATTTTGTTTGTTTTTTGATCAGTGCCCACAGGTAAAAGCTCCTCTTATTATTGGAATATTTTTGGTTTTTTTCTCCTCTCTTCTCTCTGCTAGGATAACATCGGGCACCGGCTGCTTCAGAAACATGGCTGGAAGTTGGGACAAGGCCTCGGCAAAACCATGCAGGGTAAGAACTCCCTCTTCTGTACACCTGTGTTCAATGTGTGCTGGTGGCACTGAGCCTCCACCCTCTGTCATCTTCTCTCCCCACATATTTCCGGGAATTTTATTTTTTTTTTGTATCAGCAAATTTTCTTTTCTCTCCATATTCTCTGATCTCCTCCTTTGTGTCTGTTGCTGGGTAAAATTGACTTTTATTTAAAAAAACAAACAAAAAAAACGTCATTCCCATTGTTCCTGTAGCTCTTATGCTGCCGTTTATCTTACAGCAATTCAGATTAAAGTGGGCTTTTCCCCTTCATGGTTGAATTAGATGCAGTTTTGTTCAGATGTTGTTTTCAGCCAACCAGCTTCGGGGGAAAAAATGGTGTTATGGATTTATGGATTGCTGATGTGCCGGCACGTAACTCTTGCACCTTCTCCAGATCCTGCTGGTCAGCCCACATTGCCAGGTTTATGTCTTGGATTCTCTTTTGAATCACAGGCGTCTGTTTTCCTCTTGGTCAGCGATGCAGAAGTGATAGCGAAGAGCATGTGGTTTACTCTGGAAAAACACAAACCAGCCAACATGTCAGTGAGAGCTCTATCTAACACGGCTGCCTCTTTGCAGGAATGTAAAACACTTGAATTCACAAAGAAGACTTTTCTCGGCCTTGTCTGGGCCAGCTGTATTCGTAATTAAAGTTCAGGCCCCTGTGGCAGTGAAATTGGACGCGGTCCAGAACCAAGGTGCACTAGACAGTCTGGATCTGAGAGCCTGTTTGGATGACGTCTTTGTGTTTCCGCTAGACTCGCAACGTCGGCCTGAATCTTTAAACTCTTTTGAGCATCTGTGTGAACTAGAAGTTTCCTCTTTTATTTAGAAGATGGAGGATTGTGGTCGGAGTGAAGTGAAAGCTTGTACCACAAACACGCTCTGCAGACTGAATTAATCCTGCAGCAGGTAGAAAACTTTCAGCTAGAGAGCTGCATTAGAGGGGTTTACTTTCTGGGGACAACTGTAATTAGATGGCCTAGTTGATATTGAGTTGCTGTAAGAGGGAGCAGGCTGAACAGAGCTGAGTTTGTGGGTTGGTCTTGGTGAGCGGCAGCGCCTCATTAGCTCGACCCTGCTGTGCTCACAGGCTCATTGGCTCAGAGGCGGTGGTGCAGAGCCCTGGCATGTTTCCTGTCTCTTCGCCCTCCTTCCTCTCCTCATCCGTATCTTTACTCCATCTTTCTTGATTCGCTCTCCGAAGCCTCACCCTTTCCTCCGCTTTCTCCAAAGAGGATGATGCATAGCGTTGAGTGATGTCATCCCTGGCAGGCTAATGAGTCCTCGCAGCTCGACTATGAGCGGTGCTAATTCCTGGCATTTCGTCTTGTCTGCCTTCTCCACTGTGTTCTTTTCTGTCCTCTCTGTCCGTACCATTTTTAAACCTCAGATCTACCTCCATAACTCTCACGCCCGTCCACTTCATTTCTCTCTGTTGCTCAGTTGCAGCTCTCGCTCAACTCCATTACTCTCTCTGTAAGCCGAGCAGTAGCACGTGTTCAGCATCAGCATTTTAATGAGAAACACACAACTCACTCAGCAAAAATGAGTCTCCAGCACACGCCCAAAAGCCTACAACCTATTAAGCCTTGAACATGAACATTTAGGGGCCTGTGCGGAGCAAACAGAGTCCATTTGTAGGCAGCATAGTTGGATTGTTTAAGTCAGTGTGCAATTGTCTGACAGCAGACACAGAAAAGCTTGTTTACGAGAACTCCTGAAATGTGCGCTTGAGTATTTTGAAATAAAGTAGTGTGAACTGATTTGCCCAGCAGAGAGGAAGAAGAAGGAATGTATCCCCTTTTCTACAGTTTTGGTGTTTAAATGGTGACTTATAAGTAGTCCTACAGACAGACATCACTGTGAACGGCTGGTATCTTGTAATAACTCACATGGTTTCGTGTCTGATTGAGGACCCGCGGCGTGCTGTGCTCTGACATTTAGATGTTAAAACATTGATTGTGTGCTCTGGTGAGCCTCCAGAGACACGTAGGTCGTGTCGTGGCTGCCCGAGCGCCTCCTGTTCATGCACATATATGGCTTTGGGTCCCGCGTCACCTCGTAGGTATTCACAGCTCGGCGGCGGCCAGGGACCCGAGCAGACCGGGAGGCTGCTTCACTCTGGGCAGGCCGACAAGCATGAGCAGTAATTTGTGGCCTTGAACAGCTGAATATCAATACATTTGATGTGATAAGGATGTGTGGAGGAGAGAACAAGTTTCAGGGGCTGACTGTGCTCTTGTTTTTGCCGCTGGCACCGCTGATGTGTGGTTATGTAAGCATCCCGCTTTGTGGGCAGACGAGACTGCGGCAGAGTGTGTCCAGTTGTTGTGTAGGAATTAATGGCCCAGTGTTGCTGCAGCCCACTGTCTCTGTTCAGATTTGCTGCGCTCAGGAGTAGGCGCGCCACAGCCTCGCATCTCATTGAAGTCTGCTGCTGGATAATCATTGTAATCTTCCTCTCTTTTCCTGTCCTCCTTGCCAGAAGAGAAGGTTTTTGAATTTTTAAGTGAAAGCATTGTGTCCCCTTTTTTAAGTTTTCCACTGTATTGACTTTGTTCTTATTCTTCTTTTGTCCCTTTTGCCCCTTTTTAGGTAAGGTTTGTTGGATCCCCTCTGTATGTCTGTGTGTGTGTGGGTGTGTTTTCTTTCTCCCACTCTGCAGTTGACCTCAATGTAACACCCCTTTTACAGTGTACCGTAGGCTAATGGCCTCTGTCAGCTTCCTCCTCTTTGCTTCATAATCACTAAACCTTTATTACAATCTGCACAAGTGTAAAGTGCTTCGATTTGAACAAAGGACAAAAATCCATTTGAGAATCAAGATAGATTTAGGAAGCCATGATTCCATCACATCCCTTAGAATCATCATGTCCACGTATGTTAGAGTTTTTTGTTTGTTTTCCTCTTTGAGTTTCCGTTGCTGCTGTCGGGTATCTGATTGGCTGTAACCACGGCTCAGACTTTGAATGGCTTGCAGAGTAGACGAGTTTCCCCCCCTCTGCTTGTTTGCCTGTTTCTACCTCCAAACCTGTGAAACTTGTGTGTATGCGTGTGGTTGTTATGTGGGACTGAGACGTGTGTGTGTGTGTGTGTGTGTGTGTGTGTGTGTGTGTGTGTGAGTGTGTCTGTTACTGACCGGGCCATAGAGTCAACTTACAGGGAAAACCTCACCACCCTTCTACACCCCGAATGTCTCTGTCCCCACGGTTACACGCTCCCGTCCTCCCCCTGTTTCTTTGCCCCTCCTGCACAGCATGTTTGTCCCAGGGGTGCACACCTGCCTGCAACAAACTGTCACACTCACCTGGGGCTTTAAGCAGTGTTGGAGGTAACACACACACACAGCTGCTACTTTCACAGTGCAGAGTGACACATAAGGCTCCAGACGGGTGCACAGGTCACATCTTTTAGAGTAAAATTGCTGCAGAATAGCAAAGCAGTACCCGCTCTAAGCACTGCTCAAAGCCTCGCCGGCTCTTTCCTCAGGTACATTCATGTGTGTGTCATGTGTTCACTCATTTCGGGGTTAAGCACATCCCAAAACAAGCTTGCTGAGCTGCAGGCTAGCGAGGAAGCGAAAGAATCTCAGGGAGATTTGCTAACTGGGCTGACAAGCGTCTGCGAGGCAAAAAGCTCAAAGGGGGAAAATGGTGGTCGTCCCTAGAGGCATCTATCACCGCGGACCAAGGCACAATCATTTCCCTGTGTTACACACCTGAAAAGTAGACGCTACTTTTGATTTTCCACTTTTTACCTTTACCTGTCGGAGGTAAAATGCCATCAGACTCAGCTGTGTTTTTAATCTTTCCCTCTCCGGGTGCAGCAGGGCTCCAGGCTGTGACCAGTTAGCTGCACAATGCCGCCATTTTGGAGACGGTGCTACTAGATTTTACAACTAGGAGCCTCGATGCCACTTGCAAATATCCATTTTCATTAATTCATGAGATTTTAGCTTCCATAACACGTCTTCTTTCAGGCTAGTGGGTAGAAAACATCCAGAATAGACATTTTAGTGCTTATTTTTCTACAGGTTATCTATCTAGCTTATCTCTTTTTTCCACACTCTGAGCCAGAACACTCTGAACTCTCCAGTTTTATTCCTCTCTGTATTCTGAAGGTTTTTACTGAGGAGTCTGATCACGATACCAGAAGAATAAAAACCAAACCTACACAACTTATACGAGCTGATTGAAGGGAAATTAATTAATATATTGGAAACCTGTTAAATACTACAAAACAAAACAGCATTTTGCTGTTCCTGTAAACTTAATTTATTAGTATTAAACAATTATGGTAAATAAATGAATGAATATGATGCGTCTGTGTAAAACTTTAACATTAATCCTGCATCTGGGAAATTCACCTGTCAAAGCAGCTCAGTAGTGAGAAGACAAATGTGAAAAGAATAATTTTATACTTTTATTAACTTTACATGTTTATGTTTTTTTGTTCTTTCTTACTATTGAGCTGCTGTGACGTGAAGTCGTCTGATCCAGGAGTAATAAAATGTGTCTTAGCTTAGCTTAGCTTTAGCTTAGCTTAGCAGTGCTGCTAGTAGCAAACGTTAGTCTGGAGCTCTGAAAACTGCTCATCTGAAGGACTTTCTAGTTTTTTCTGCTGGGTGAAGGTAAAAAGTGACGGTTTGGCGGGGTTTTACTGATACAGGGACACGGGGGCTTTTGGCGTTCGTTGTAGGGTGGGGGGGTCGTTTGGCGACGCCAGGCTAGGGGCCGGGGGACTGGGACGAGCGGCCGGGAGAGAGAGTGGTGAGAGGACATCCCTGTAAGCACCTAGCCCTGAGTGAAGGGATGAGGGGGGTGGGGGAGGCGGCGGTGGGGGGGCGCGGGGTGACACACTGATACCCCCTCTGGTAATAAAACCCACCCTTAAACCCCACAACCACACTCCCGACCCCACCCTCCCTTCTCTATGTGCCTCAATCTTCCTGCTTAACCAATTGGTGTTTCTTTTTTACAGCGGTTTGATCCTGCCCATGTTGTGCTGATGGTAAACTTAGTGGTAAATGTTATTTTATCCCCCAATTGAATTGTTTTTTTTATTTTCTTTTTAATTTCTCCCATTTTTTTTTTGTTTTCCTCTCATCAGAGCACCAATGCTACATAGGCTTTCAACTCTCTCTGTATTAGTCCTCATTCTGCTGCTTGTATATTATCATGCATATGTATTACTCTTAGAACATTGTCATTTTGTTTGTTTTCAGTTTTTTTAAACCTTGTGATTCACACCCTGTGATTTAGATGCACATTGTTTTTGTCTGGTCCCTTTCTTTTCCACTGGAATGGGTAATGTGGAAGTATTGTCACTGTGTTTACAGATTGGTGGTAGTTTGGGATGACTGTAATTGTTCATTAATATTTAATTCTGGGCCTGGCTTGTGACTCCGTTCAGACAGACCACTGCAGTGGCTGGCTCACACACACACACCAAACCCCCCCTCCCCCCCAGCTTTTTGTTATTTTTTGGTCTCACTTCTCTACCACTGTTGGGCAAAAGGCGCGAACGCACACGTCAATGAGTAGATATTCTCCATGTCGGTCTTCTCCTCCCACTTCCTCAGTGGATTCAGGCCTCCTCGGCTGAAAGCCCGCCCAGCTGCCAGACACTGCAGTGGGACTGGGAGTCCAGGCAGGCCGTTACATGTTACAACGCCCATGCATCTATGATTTCAGAATTAATATGTCATTGGGCTGTGATGACTAAATTATAATGACAGAGATAGTTGCCTCAAATGACGTTCTTACCTTCCTCTGTGCAGAAAGGTAAGAAAATAAAGAACTTTTTTTACATTATGAGCACTTTAAATATGCATTACTTTGGCAGGACATTGGAAAATGCATGTTATTAGCCTTAATTTGTCTCGGCCCCATTATTCCATACGCCCAATGGTATACAGTAAATTGATTCATGACAAAATACTAACTTAAATATGTGGGAGGAAAAAAACTGAAACCAAACTGAATTGATAATCACTATCAGTAAGATGGATTATTGTATCTGGCTGGCAACAGGAGCAGCAGACTAGTCCAAATTCTTTTTTTTATGCCTTTTTGAGACTCCCCTGTCTGTCTGTCCGTCCTCCCCCGTCCTCCTGCCCCCCCAACCCCCCACCCATACCTATGTTTTACCAGGTAAGTATCCCCCCCCCGCCCCCATCCCTTGCACTGTCACCATGGCGATACCTGGCCTGTGACGTCACTCTGCTGTAGTTCAGTGCTTGTGTCCTTTTTTAATTTTACTCTGTCTTTCTCTCTGCTTTGTTTGGCTGATTATGAGTGGATTAAGCAATTCTGTGTCAATCTCCAAAGTAGTTTTGATTTTTATATATTTTTATATCTTTAATGTTTCATTCTGTTTTATTTTTTTGTTGGTTTTTTTTTTATTTTATTTTTTTTTGGTTGTCTTTGGTTTGTTTATTTTTCTACAGTTAATTTCCTTCCTATCTAGCTCTTTTCACAGCTTACGTAACGTAGCTTAAGTAGACGGAGGAAAACAATCTTTCAGCTCCAGTTATGATGAGGACAAGGGACGAGGGGGGCAGATTTGGACCTCGGGGACGTGGAAGGGGCTTGCAAGGGTCAGCCAGCCTGCGGACATTTCAGAAAAGAGACTACGCAGTAGGCCGTAGATAATATTGGGAGGCTTTGTTCCCCTCATGGAGGATGTCGCAGTGGCAGCAGCTGCGCAGGCCTGTTGCAACTCCCCTCTCTCTCTCTCTCTCACACACTCACACACACACACAGTCCCTGAAGCTGTAGCGTCCTTGATAAACTTGGCATTCTGGTTTAACAGGACTGCAGCAGGGTGGAGGAGGGGTGGATGTGGTGGTGGTGTGAGGTCCAACTACACTGAAAAGATGTGGAAACAGATTGCCGTAAAGCTGACAGTCTCGTTTCTAGTCAATTTGATCTTTCTCTACTGCTGAACGACCCCTTGACTTCATCTAATTCATAAGAAATTTAATAATTGAGGCTAATTTGACTCGTTCCAAACGGTTAAATGTGACCACATGGCTAGATAAACCGGTCTGCTCTTGGTGACCGCAGTAAGCTGTGAGAATGGCTGGTGTTTGGTTCACTGTAGCTTTCTGGTCTCTTTGCACTTCAAGGCAAAATTCTCTAACCCCAGCACCCTATGCTCTAAAAGCAGGCTGTCTCCGAGCTGGCCCTCTGTCCCAGCCTCAAAAACTCACCTCGCCCTCTCTCTGTCTCTTCTCCCTCAGGACGCACCGACCCTGTGCCCATCATCCTCAAATATGATGTCATGGGGATGGGACGGATGGAGATGGAGGTAAGATGCTGCTTGTTTTTGTCTTGTTTTGTTGCTCTTAATGAGGACAGAACAGGTTTGAATGGAAACGATGCACAAAGACGACAGGAAGTCAATGTTGTTAACAAAATCAGGCCAGTTAAGACGGACACATCACGATAACAAAATAAGTGACAGTAGAATGAAAATAAAATGAAAAGAGGCATCTGAAACATCATTGAATATTAGCAAACATAAAGGGGAAGTATGTTTTTTTTTTTTTAGCAGTAAAACAGCATTTTAGTAGCAATTTTAAAATAGACCCAAGAGCCTCTGATCTCTCTTCTTGGACATGCAACAGGTCGAGTCAGTAAGGATTTCCTAAATGGTGAAGCTCATAACACATTTTAAAAAACTCTGTCCTGAGTGCAGACTTCCCAGCAGTGCTTCAAATGCAGCCCCATGGCAGAAAAACCCTCCATGAGCCAAAGAGCGCAGAGCTCAGTGCCAAGTTTCAGCCGGAGTCGCGTAAAGCTCAGCAGTGATTGATCACGCTTCACCAACTGGCAGCCTGACCGAGAAATGTGAGCGCAGGAGAGGCCAGGAGAGCTTTACCCGAATGAATGAATGAATGAATGAATGAATAGGTGCCAAATGATTGTTCAGTGGAGAGATTCATGGTGTGATTTAGGTCCCACGGCGCTACGGCACACTGTCACACATGGAGATGAGAGCTGAGAACTAAATGATAAGAGTTAAATGATCATTTCAGCAACAGGACGTGGACAGGGCTGTCTGTAAGGTCGAGAGAACGGACGGCAGAGGAAAAGTTTCGCAGATTAAGAATAAAGGAGCAAAAACATGGGCGTAAAGTCCAGGAATGTCGTGTGCTGCTGCTTCTTAACTGAGCAGCACGTGTGGTACCGAGGGGAAATATATCTCATGTCATAATAATAACATCAGCACCACGCAGGCAGGCTCAGCAGATGTTTTTTGACTACGAAAAACTAAATAATAAAATGAATGCTGTGCAAATACACTCGTATTTCATCCATGTTCAGACTCGGAGAATAAAATAGTGGATGCTGAAAACCAGTGAAGGAAGCAGAATCAATGATGGTTGATTCGTATCAATAAAATCTGATCCATTCCCATCTCCAGTCATGTACTGATGTCTCTGCAGTGGCTCCTTCAGCACCGTGGGAGTCCTGTGCTCAAAGTCCATACAAACACCAGGCTGCCAGGTTTTATTCAAACGTCATGGCTGAAAAAGGTCATATTTGAACTGTAACGACGTGCTCGAATTCAAAATGTACAGTCAACAAGCGAAACAAGTTTTTTTTTGCGTGTGTGTTTGTCATGAAAATGGAGGACAGAAGCGAGCAAAGCCGTTTGGAGGCAGTGTGTGTGTGGGGAAGGATTTTGGTTTCTGCACCGCAAATAGACCATAATATGAGTCAGCTTGTCGTCTAACTCTATAATGACAATGAATGAGGCAGTGAAGGCAACAGTCTGCATCAGTTCAGCAGGTCGCCTGCAGGAAGTTCGTAAAAATGCGATCACCAGTTAGATCGCAAGATTTAGAGGTCAGAGCGAGCGTCTTATCCTTTAGTAGCGTTATAGTTTCTTTATGTTTTCCAACAATGTTGTCGCATTTAGATTAATTTGAACAACTTGAGTCATTTCCAATTCGTTCAAACGTTATTTTTGGAAGAAGCCTCATCAAACACCTTTTTTAAAATAGAAAATACAGAATAAAGAGAAACAGAAGCGCTCGGCTGCCTCACTGAAGAAGCTTCAAACCACTGGTGTTCTTTGAACTTCAGCTCCTGCTGTAAATTTTGTTTGACCTACACAGTTTTGGCTGGATGTAATTTATGTGCCTGAAGGAGGATTAATGATTCTACCCTGACATGTCCCAATAATCCATCATGTCTTTACTGTTTGAATTTTCCAGCTGAAGTTAAATTTTATTCTAAATTGCTGCAGCTTAGATATCAGCGCCGTCAATCTCTCGTCGTGTGTCGTCCTCTGAGAAAAGAAATCAGAAATGGTGACAGATAGAGTAAAGTGCCCCTGGTTTCGCATTAATTTGATGGAAGACACTGGATATTCCTCAAATGACCTGTTTGTCTTTTTAATAATAACACAGAAATATTAACAGGATATTTAAAAAACACATTGAGATTATTCTAAAGGAGCGATCAGGTGCCGCTGTGGTGCTGATGTGTATAACAGACACATGAAGAGAACTGAAGATGAATGAAAACCTCTCTTGTTGTGTTTTCTGCTTTTCTCTAGCTGGACTATGCAGAGGACGCCACAGAGAAGAGAAGAGTGCTCGAAGTGGAGAAGGAGGACACAGAAGAACTGCGGCAGAAATACAAGGTAAGGCCCTTCAGACGAGCGTCAATGTCGGTTCTGTCACTCTTTGAACACATTGAACACACACACAAAGGATGAATAGACACCGTGAAAGCCAGAACTATTCAGAAACAGTTGAAACACTTGTCGACAGCATTTTCCTACAGCTATAACGGAGGAAAGACTGCAGCTGTTCGCACAGACGAAGAAGCTGTAGAGCAACAGAGGAATCATAATCATGAAAATGTTGCAGCCAGAGACTCAGGCGGTCGTGTGGCTGTAGTAGAACTGTGACTTTATTCATTTACACACTCGACAACCACAGGGAAGCGAGATGTGTTGTTTACAGTCCGTCAGCATATTTTCTCTGCTGCTAATGGCACCTACACGCTACACAGATGGCCGTTCTGTTCACACTACACGACTTTCTGTCTCGTAATCAGGAGTGTTGAAGTCATCGCGGTTTCCACTTTACATACAGACTAGAGCTTTCACCCGGAGGAAGCCCCGACGAGTCTGTCTGTGTCTGCTGACTGCTGGACACGACTTTTTTTTCCTTCCAAACTGGATGTCCGTGAGAAATGAGCGGTCCAAATTGTTTTTGCGCTGATTCGCAGAGAATAAACGTGGAAGAAAAAGAAAAGAAACTGTGTTCTGGTTGTTGCTGCGCTGCCCATCTGTCCATCTGGCTGGAGCGCGTTGCCCTTCCTGACATGACCAGATATTTAGCCTGTGTGATTCTTAGGCGTCGGCGAGGCAAAGAAGGCTAAAACCCATGAGGAAGTTGATCACGCCAAAGATCGTGTCCTAGTTAAAGCTTTAAATCCAAGCAAGAAGCTCTGAGGTGCGTTTCAGAAGCGGCTGGTCTGTTTCTGACGGACGCTGCGGCTGCAGTCACGTCAAGCAGCACGGAGCAGATGAGCGGGCAGGAAGTCAGACAGACAAACGGCAAAGAGAATTAGCTTAGTTTTCAGAATAAAAGCCCCCGTGCAGATTTTCAATGGTATATTCCTGCAGCAAACAAAGTAGGAAATCCATCCAAGAAACACATTTAAACCAGACATAATAAGAAACGCAGCCTGGTTGCTCCTATTAGAAGCACCAACATCAATTTAATGACCAAATCAGCTAAATCTAAGCAGGTCGAGTGATCAGCAGGAAAAACGATCCTGAAACTCTCCTGGTGAGATTTAAGAGGACGGAACAAAACCGGACCACAGCTGGAACGCCGCTCTCAGCTGTTCCTCTCCACACGTCGTCTTTCAAGTTATGATCTCTGATACAAGTCAAAATAACTACAATCATGTGATCCGCTATGGTGAATGTTTTGAGTGTTGACGTGACACCAACACGCTTTCTGATTGGTCGAACTCAAGAACATAAAGTAAGATGTTCCTTTATTAGTCCCATGACAACTTTACAGCAGCAGTAGATAACAACAATAGAGCGTTCAGTACAAACCATAAATAATAAACTAGTGGACAGTGATATGAACAGGAGGAGATATAAAAATATGCACAGAGCTGCAGTATCACCCAGTGAAATTCCTCCTCATGGAAAATAAACAATTTCTGGTGTTTAAAGGCCTTTGGGTTCCTTCTCTCACTCCCTCCTGTGTTTCCCATCAACAACAGGACCAGATGGAAAAGGAGAAAGCGATCGCAAAGGCTCTGGAAGACCTGAGGGCCAATTTCTACTGTGAGCTATGTGACAAACAGTACACCAAACACCAGGAGTTCGACAACCACATTAACTCCTACGACCACGCACACAAGCAGGTGATCATCAGCTCTTCCTCTTTTAATGAAGATCTGTTGGTGTGTGTGTGTGTGTGTGACGAAACGGATCCTGACGTGCTTTGTGTCTCCTCGTTTTGCCTTTTTCTGTAACGCAGAGGCTTAAAGAGCTGAAGCAGAGAGAGTTTGCCCGTAATGTGTCATCACGTTCCCGGAAAGACGGAAAGAAGCAAGAAAGGATGCTGCGCCGACTGCATGAGCTGGCCGAGCAGCGGAAACAGCAGGACCGGTAAGAGTTCACTCATAGAGCGCCCTCTGCTGGCTGGATTTAAAACATACATCAAAATAGTAGAATAGAAGAAGAATTCAAATCCTTTATTTCAGTAAAAGTATGATGGAGGATTTTAGACATGTGATGAACAAACCCGAGAAGCATGTGATCATCCTGGTATTTATTTCTTTATTTCTATTATTATAATCCCACTTTATATTGTTATCGTCCTTCTGTGTTCCAGCACCCCGGGAAGTGGACCCATGTTCAAAACTACCACGGTGGCTGTGGACGGAGAGAAGATGGAGGACAGCGACGGCATCACACCAGAGATCACCGTCCTGACAGACGGCGCCCTGGAAGCACCGCCGGCCGAAAAAAGTGGGCAGGCCTCCCCAAAGCAAAGCCCGGCCATCAGCTTCTCTCTGGGGAAGAACAGCGCCTCCTCCCCAACCCAGAGTGGAGCATCCAAAGTCAGCGTGTCCTTCTCTTTTGCCAAGAAAGCCCCAGTGAAGCTGGAGACGGCAGCGGCAGTGTTTACAGACCACGGAGAGGAGGCTGTGGAGGAAGAGGAGGGCCAGGAGGGGGAAAAGGCTGCAGGGCAGGAGGAGACGGGCTGCGCCACAGACAGCCCTAAGGGAGCGTCGGGAGGAGGCGAAGGAGGAGAGGGCGCCAGTGTGGCAGAGACTGAGGAGGACCAGCAGCCCGATGACGGAGGCTCTCTGGCCTCCACTCTCAACAAGCTGAAGATGATGATGAAAAAAGACGAAGGCTACGCTGGACAGGAGCCTCAGTACTACCACTACGTACCGCCGGCTCACTGCCGGGTGAAGCCTCACTTCCAGTTTTTGCTGTTCATGAAGGCCACAGATCAGAGTGCGAGCAAAGAGGAGGAAGATGAAGAAGAGGGGCAGGAGGAGAAGAAGGCCGAAGACTGTTCTGAACAGACAGAACCCAACGTTACTGAGTGTAAGACGGAGAAAGAACAAGATAATGTCACCTTGATTCCCGACCCAGAGCCGAGTCCTCCGTCCCCTGACGTGAAGACGGAGGACGTCTCTTCGTGCCCAGCTGACACGGCCGCCATGGTGCCCACGTCGCCGACACAAAAAGCAGAGAGCGCACAGGAAGCTCTGGATCCCAGCTCGGGTCCTAAAATCCCCACAGGTCCCTTCTTCCCGGTTCTAAGCAAAGACGAGAGCACCACCCTGCAGTGGCCCTCTGAACTCCTCGAGTTCACCAAAGCTCAGCCGTCCCTGTCGTACAGCTGTAACCCCCTCTACTTTGACTTCAAGCTGTCCCGCAACAAAGGAGTGCGAGGTGGGAAGGCAGCAAAGTCCCCTAAGCCTTGTGACGAGTCCGAAGACAAGGGACAAGAGATGACCGCCTCAACAGCTGAGGTGGACACAGCCACTAAACCTGGGACCAGTGCTGACAAGGACAAGGCGACGGCGAAGGGAGAGGCCGGTCAGTTAGAAGGCGATGAGCAAAAGCTAGTGACGGGCAGCAGTAGTGCAAAGAAGAAAAAGAAGAAGAAGAAGCATAAGAAGTCTGGAAAGCACTCAAAACGCAAAGGAAAAGAAAAAGGAGCAAAAGAGGACGTGGAGGGAGAGACGGAGGTGACGCACGAGAAGCCCAAAAAGAAGAAAAAACACAAACGGAAGAAGAGCAAGAACAAGGCTCCAGATCAGGACGAGGCAACGGGGGACGAAAAGGAAAAAGCCAAACCAAAGTCGGAGGATAAAGCTGCTGCCTCCTCTGCTCAGCTGGCACCTGGAGGAGGAGCCACAGGAAATACAGGAGCAGAAGTGGGGAAGAGGAAACGTGCTGCTAAGGAAGTGCCTTGTAAGTCTGGAGCGGAGGAAGGAGGAGCCGGAAGAGGCACCGACAAGGAGGAGGAGCACAGTGGCACCAAGCGGCAGAAGACCGACTCTAATGCGCCTCAAAGTGCCTCCTGCTCCGCCGCTGCCCAGAAGAGCCCCGGCCCCGGCAGACCTCCGAGCAGCGAGAGCGAAGAAGAGGGAGGTTCCACCACTCAGCGCTCACGTCATCACAGGTCAAGTCCACGGGAGCAGCGCCGCCACCACAGTGAGGAATCTGGGCGCTCCTGCAGCCGCTCTTCAAGACGAGGGGAGAGGCGGGGCAGCAGTCGGCGGCGCCACCGTGGCCAAACGTCCCGCAGCCACTCGTACACCAGCAGCTCTGAGCGCTCCTCAGCGGGCAGCAGCGCCTACAGCCACCGCAGCCGCAGCTACTCGGACAGCTACAGCGACTACAGCACAGAGGGCCGCCGACGGAGGCACTCCAAGCGCTCGTCAGACTCCGAGTACGAGCGGAGAGGGAGCCGAGGACGCAGACGATCCAGGAGACATCAGTACTCGTCTTCCTCCTCAGAGGACTCCCGCTCACGTTCACGCAGCTACAGCCGCAGGAAGCGGCACCGGCGGCACCATCGGAGCAGCTCCAGGAGCTCCAGCAGCTGGAGCCGCAGCACCAGCGCCAGATCCTGGAGGCGCAGCTACAGCCGGAGTCACAGCTCCGCCAGCCGCTCCTCCAGCTCCACCAAAGGCTCCCCCCGTCGACGGACCCCCAGGAGTCGAGGGGACAGCGACGCACAACGCAGAGACTTCAACCGCTCTCGCATCTACCGCTCCCAGTCTCCACGCTCATCTTCATCACGAGGCCTTAACCGAAACACGCATGCATCCAGCTCGCAGGCTCTGAGGCCGGGGGGGTCCCGAGATGCAGGGGAGCAGAAAAACACCCTCACTGCTCGCCAGCTGCTGGAGAAGGTTCAGTCCAAAAAAACATCTGACGATTCTTCTTCAGGAACAAAGTCTGGGATTAAGATTAAGGACCCACCTCAGGGCTACTTTGGCCCTAAACTGCCCCCGACCCTGGGAAACAAAGCCTTGCTGCCCCTGTTTGGGAAGCTGCAGGTGGGGAAGAAACCGCTGATCCCCCTGACCAGACCCGATGAGGGAGAGAAGTCAGGAGGAGCGAAGGGCTCTGAGGCCGACACGGAGGTCATCCTAGTGGAGCCCATAAGGGAGTTCCCACCTCCGCCGCCACCTCCTGCTCCACCGGTCCAGAAGGTCGAGGAGGCCCCACAGAGCGCGGCGGTGCAAGAGGAGATTCAGCACCCCAGCGCAGAGGCCCAGGTCCACCAAGAGCCCCGGCCCCTGTTTGAGCAGGAGCCCTCCATGATGATGCCCCAGTACCAGGGAGAACCGGGGCAGGACCCCTCCCAGAACCCCATGATGGAGTCCCTCATGCCAGAAATGCAGCAGCAGCAGCAGCCACCAATGCACGCGTACCCGGCGTATCCACCCCCCAACCTGGAGGAGGACGGCCTGGAGGCGGAGGAGGACGGGCTGGCTCCTCTGGAGAGTCAGCCCATCACGTTCACACCAGAGGAGATGGAGAAGTACAGCAAGCTGCAGCAGGCCGCTCAGCAGCACATCCAGCAGCAGCTTTTGGCCAAGCAGGTCAAGACGTTCCCCTCTGCTGCCGCTGCAGCCGCCGCGGCCGCCGCCGCAGCCGCCAACCTGGCCCCTGCTCCCCCTCCCCCCGCCCTGCAGCAGATCCACATCCAGCAGCCCACCGTGTCCGTAGCCTCCGGCACGTCCATCACCACGGTGCAGCACGCCATCCTGCAGCACCACGCCGCCACCGCCGCAGCCATGGGCATCCACCCGGCGCACCCTCACCACCCACACCCCGCGCACGCCCAGCTGGCCCAGGTGCACCACATTCCCCAGCACCACCTGACCCCCATCTCCCTGTCCCCCCTGGGACACTCCCTGGGACACTCTTTGGGACACTCTCTGGGACACGCCGGGCTGATCCCCGCCCACCCGACCGCCTTCCTCTCCGGTCAGCCCATCCACATTATCCCAGCGTCCGCGCTTCACCACACCCCCTTAGCTCTGCACCACGTCCCGCACACGGCCCTCTACCCCACCCTCTTTACACCCCGGCCCTCGCAGGCCGCTGCGGCAGCGGCTCTCCAGCTCCACCCACTGCTACACCCAATCTTCTCAGGGCAGGACCTCCAGCACCCCCCCAACCACGGCTCGTGAGCGAAGGAGTGTCGTCACAGCCCCCGACCGCTGGAAGAACGACTTCACCCACCGGCTGGTTTAAGATGGAGTCGCCGTGCAGGCGGTGAGACAGGAAGCTGTCGGTAAACCAACGTTTCACCGACACGGTGCGGCGAGTTGTAGCCACAAAGTGGTGCCGCCTGCGTCGGCTCCAGAAGTGACACTAACGTTTTCTTCTGGCTTTGAATTTTTTAAACATGGTGTAGATTTAAAGAGACTTCCTCACGACATCGGTTTGTATCGCAGCTTGAGGAATATTAACACCATCTATTTCTGTTTGACTGAGAAGTCAGAGGAACCACTGGAGGCTTTTTTTTTGTTTTGTTTTTTCCACATAAAAATATAATTTTGGCAGTTTTCGCTCATGTTGGCAGCCAAAGAGACGTGATGGCTGAAGCTGAAAGCAGAATCATGATTCTGTGACGTAACCTTCATAGACGGACTGTTTCGTACTTACTGATACCGTTTATGTTCTCACATGACTACTTGCTCTCTATTGGATACTTGTAATGCAGTAAGTTGTACATATATCAGTGTGTAATGTGAAGAATCCCACCAGTGATGACCATATAAAATCACAGCTATCGGTATGAACCCCCTCTGTGAGCGAGGGGGAAATGTGATGTAGGGGTTTTAACATCCCTGATGCTCTGAGGCGAAGCTCCTGCCCCCCCCCCTTGTGGCGAGGGCGCGCCTGAATTGCACTGAAATCTGTACATCGAGATGATGCGTTTGCATCATGTAACAATAAGATTGTAGTATACTGCAATAATTGTATTTTTCTGTTTTTAAATTATTTTCCAAAATGCTCTTCAAAGAGAAGGGCCGTGTTTTTTGCTTTTGTGTAATTTTGTAAATAAAACTGCTGTAGATTAACCTATTAACATTGTAGAGGTTTGAGACAGATGTCGGGGACACAGATGGAGTACGGACACACACACCTGTGTGTTTGATCGAGGCTGTTTCTAAATGAGCCCAGCTGAGACGAGCTGGGAGGTCAAAGGAATAATGATCTGTCAAACAGTAGCAACTCTGTATTTTTTAAAAACTTACTGTTTCAGCAAATAAAATCTTGAGTTCATGTGTGTTTTTCCACAATATTTAGGCTTCATGAACACTAGATGGTGCCCTCGGTGCCTTTTAATAGACCTGTGAGGCAGTAAATCCACAAAGAGCAGAGGAGCAGGAGAGGAAACACCCCGAGCTGACGGTGATGCTGCTCCCAGCGCTCCTCCAGATGAGATCCATCGGCCAGAGGTCAGATTTAACTTCCTGTTGCTGTAATCTGATGGAGATGCACCAAGAGAATGAAACATGTTTTATTCTTCAGAGAGCAAAGTCACTCACATAGTGAGACTAGACCTGAACAGGAATCCAAGAGAAATATTTAACCTTTACAAATTACCTGCTGCTTCTACAGTTATTTTTTTTTTTCTGATCAGATCCTTGTTGCCACCCTGTTGAATCATCAGCACACATGAAAATACATAAAACTAAAGAGTCTACAGGGAGTTTTCTCAAAGAATAACTCAATATTTTTAAATCTGGGCCATATTTGTATGTTTTGGGGGTTTGAAATAACTTGAGAACTGGTCCAGTAAATCACCACAGACAGCAGCTACAGTGGCTGTAATATTAATCGTTTAGGGACAACTGCACCTGATCACAGTAGGTCCACTAAAAGAGCTTGTTTGATCCACTGACAGGCTCAGAGTGTTATTCTAAGTGTGTGACAGCATCATGGAAAGGATCCCTACAGAGAGAGACCTGGAAGATCCTTTTGGTTTAACCACAAACAGCACACACACCAGACTACATTCACTAAAACAGGGATTTTACATGGGAGTTGTTTGTCTACTGTCTTGATCAGTTTGTGTCATTGTGTGACTTTGGTGTCTTAAAGGATTAATTCAGATCCAACACTATATTTGTGTAACACACAATAACACAAAAAAACTAAGTGATCAACACAAAAGTAGACCACAGCTCCTGTGTCCTGTTCTCTAAAATCCCTGTTTTAGTGAATGTAGTCTGGTGTGTGTGCTGTTTGTGGTTAAACCAAAAGGATCTTCCAGGTCTCTCTCTGTAGGGATCCTTTCCATAATGCTGTCACACACGTGTTTTTATACCTACTATTTATTTCAGACCCTAAATATGTAAAAATGGGTCCCAGATGTAAAAATACCAGTTATCCTTTAAGTTGCAATGGCATGAAACACGTAGCGTTATGAGTATTTCTACACTTGTTTTCTATTTCTCTACACAGCAGAATGACAATATTACTGATTAAGGAGCAGAAAAATAACTTTTCACTGAAGGCAAGAGCAAGTAGAGTATGTTGAGCTGTTGACAATATTGATTTACAGTCAGAGTGGTTTTGATTAAAGAAAATAAAATGCTATGATCTTTGAACTAAGGTAGTGGACGTGTGGCAGCAGATCTGTTATCATAGAGTTCAATGTTCTGTTGGAGCTTCAAGTAGAATAAAATACTGTAAGTAATAAAGGTCTTATTGCACCTCCTCGCTTTGTAGGTGCCAAATATAATCAAGATGGTGGAAAACAAACTATAATGGCACAATTATTTTCAAAAATGACTTGAATCTGGTGCTAAAAAGTCAGTTCTGCCATTTTTTCATATCAAGAGGGACGATGTGCTGCAGAAATGTCCACGACTGATGGAAAGCCGCCGTTGTGGACGGATGGAGGTCAGCCCAGGTATCGGACCACCAGGAACATGAAGACGCAGGTCAGCAGCATCCCTCCAATCATGATGAACTTATCCTGGGTGGCTCGCCGTTCTATCAGTCTCATCACTGTGTTAGACAGCCCTAACATGTTGGCCACGTCCAGCATCTTCTTATGGGTCCCCTGTGCAGAGACGAGACAGAGCCGCGCTCGCGTCACACAAAGTGTTTTGGAAAACCCAGACATCACATGACAACATTGTAATTATCCACGCTAATTCATCTGATTTTGAGCGACGTCGAGGGCCAACGCCCTCCCTGACGCGCCGCTCCGTCAGAGGGTTCTCACGGCGAGACAGCCGGGCTGTGAGCACTGATCAGCAGACACACCCTGATAAGAGGAGGCCTGAAGCAAAACCAGGAAGACCATCTCCTCCCTGGAAACAGGGACTCACCCTCTAACTGAGCACAGACGCACCAACAATGAGACTATTGTGATCAATGTCGACGCCACAAACTGGGTCAGGAAACAGGACTTTAACCTGAAAACGTACCCCCTCTATACTGGTTCATTTCTCTACAAAACTAAACAAAACCCACAAAAAGTGAAGGAAAGAAAAGATTTTGTCAAGGATTAAAGGATAAGTCCAATATTTTTAAACCTAGACCCTATTTTACATTACAGACATTATTCCTGCTGCAATAGCCCCGAAAGATCCTTGTTGCTGAAACCTGTTCCAGACTCCATTGACAAAAACAGTCATTTTATCTCGAAGGACACAGGAGTCGCTGGTCTACCGCTGCCTCGATCGGTTCATTAGTTTGTGTGATTATGTGCTACATAAGCATCGTGCTTGATCCCTACTCACCCTCTGAAACAACAACACAAACACACTAACTGATCGAGGCAGTAGTAGAGCTGCAACTCTCATTTAAAATCCCTGTTTTAGTGAATGGAGTCTGGTGTGTGTGCAGAGAGCGATAAAACGGCTGTTTGTGGTTAAACCAAAAGGATCTTCCAGGTCTATCTCTGTTCTCGCCTGCTAGTTTCACAGGTTTTTGTACCACGAGTCATTTCGAAGCCAAAATACTTAAAACTAAAGCCTGGGTTTGATACCAGAGTTCTCCTGTATAACATAAGCACACCTTCAGAGTAGATCTTT
Organism: Pempheris klunzingeri; assembly: GCF_042242105.1. Classification (NCBI taxonomy): domain Eukaryota; kingdom Metazoa; phylum Chordata; class Actinopteri; order Acropomatiformes; family Pempheridae; genus Pempheris; species Pempheris klunzingeri. The sequence goes on along the minus strand of NC_092028.1, from coordinate 23,208,295 downwards.
GATCTCTGATCCCGTTGAGGATGCTGCTGCCGCTGCCCAGGAGGTCGTCCATGCCTCTGTGTGCGTTGTGCAAGTTGGTGTTTAACTGTAGGGTCTCATCTATGGGGATGGAGGTATCTGCATCCTGTTAAACAAAACCCAGACTTTTCTTAATTCCACTTTATTCATTTTAGGTATTTGTAAGATGATTTAGGTGTTTGTGTTTGGATGTGACACTGAGGAAAGAGTCACTCACATCATAAACAGAAGGACTTGGACCTGTGACTGCTGGATTCGTGCCCAACAGAGTGATTAGCAGCTCTATTATCAGGCTCATTCACGGCCTGGTATAAAGTACTTTTGACTCACGTTGGTCGTGAAGGTGCGGCTCATGAGTTCCTCCCTCTCTCTGTCCTGGGCCTCTCTGGCGTAGCGCCGGTGCTGGAAGTTCTGCAGGGCGGTCCGAAGGTGCTGGACGTCATACTTAAGCTGGTCCACTCGCCTGAGGGAAAGTGAAGGACAGTAATTTAATTCAGCTTTGTTATGACGGTGACGACACACAGGAATCTCTCTCTACAGCTACAACATTCTCGCTGTGACACCTGCATCTTATATGCAGGTTTAACTGCTCATAATCGCTGTGGTTGTTTTCTTTTCCCTTAAATCTCACGTGGTTGGAATGAAGAGTTCCCCCCTCCCCTCAGCTTCACTCAGACCCCACCAGAGCTCCACTGAGATCAGAGGAGTGTTGTGGGATGGGGAGCACCGCGTCCCCCCGGGCCTGTTTATCCAGCTCAGAAATGAATCTTTGCCCAATGCAGCAGGAATGCTGGTGATGACGGGGCTTCTGAGGAAATGTTTTCATAGAGCCGCGTCGCCACGGGGCAGGACGGGGCCGTCTGTCTCATCTCCTGCAGCCTTAGCCGAGCCCTCGTGAGGCACGGCTCGCCCTGCCAGCTCTGGGGCTTTAGGGTCACCCTTCAATTGAGTCACTTCAAACTCACAATTTGGCGTTCTGGCGGCGGTTTGGTGGTTCCTTGCTGGCCAGGATCTCCAGGCGCTCTAAATGATTGAAGATCTGGTCGATTCGAGCCTGCAGTTCATTCTCCAACACTTGGATAGTGAGAAAAAAGAAATAATGAGGGAATGATTACAGGAGGGAAACATGTGATCGGGTAAAAATCAACCCTTGAATACAAGACAGTAATTTAAAAGTAGGGTTTTATTATAAATCCAGTTTTCAGGCTCCGGCAGCACATCCGCCTCTGTGTTCAAACACAAGTTGATGTCATGACTTAGGAGGAAGAGGAGGAAGAGGAGGAGGAGGGGAGTCTACTGCCGGGGCTCCCACCATTATCTAGAAGGAGCCCTTCCCTGCTGCTGTCACTGCACCCACCCGGCTTCTTCCTGTCCCGGCACCAGCCTGGCCCAGAACTGATTGGACAGGCACCAACCACAGAGAACAATCAACCAGGCAGCTACCACCACCACCACCACCACCCTCCTCCTGTCATTATACCAGAGCAGCCATAACAAGGAGTCTGAATAAAGCCATTCAAAGCCAAATGAGTATAATCAGGTGGAGCTCTTCACTCACAGTGCACTGACTGACGGTCCGTCTTCTCCAGGTTGCCCATCAGAGACTGCACCTCCTGGATTTGCCTGATCCAGATCAAACATAACATTAGCGGATGGGGACCAGCACATGATGCCAAACATACAACCAGGCTGCTGGGGGAACATTAAATGTGAGTGAAAGGACGTGGGAGTGAATATCTGTGAGCCCAGTTACCCCACCGTGCTGATATTAGCTTGCTACAGTCACGGATGAAGTTAAATCACTTATAAATTAGCTTATGTAGCTGCGCTCGTTAGCTAGCCGGGAGCTCCTGAAGAGTTTCCGGACGCACTCACTTGTTGGTCTGGTGGTAAAGAGTCTCCATCTTTGGTGGCTCGTAGAGACGCTGTGTCTCCCTTTTGTTTTGTTGCGGCGCTTTTGTTTAAAACGCGCTGTAAATCTGACAGGTGGCTAAGCTAGCTAGCTAGCTAACGGTGCTGGGGCGTACACGTCATCAGCCGAGTGTTTGTGTACGGAAGTAGGAAACCGGAAGCTCTTCTACGTCATCGAAGAGGGGTGAAAACGAAGAGCGCTCACTCGGCAGCTATTTTTGGACACTGAAAATGTAACTGCAGATCTGTGATTCAGCTTCTGCCTCGGTGATGGCTGTTTGTTTGAGACTGTGTGAGGCAAAGAAAGTTACAGAGTTTGTTACCCAACTTTAACACTGGAGTTAGTGCTTCCCTCTTTTGATTACACCTGTATTATACATATTTTTCCTCAATTAACGATCTTTGTCTTACATGAAATGCTGCAGAAACACCACCTAGTGTCAATACTGGTAAGAAAACCTAACACAGATTTTAGTTTATGCAGCTTCCCTCTTAGTTTCAAATCCTAAATGCTGTGCTGCATCACTCAGGTGTATCAGGGCACCAAAAGGTGGTTCACAACATCCCATAAAGTCAAGTTAATGAAGTTCAATTGATGCTAAACTTCCCAAATTTAAATCTAAGCTGTAGGCTATATTTTCCATTATATTTGATATTCTCCTAAGTGTACCAGCTGACAGGTGTGATAGCAGAGATCCCCTCTCCTGCCGAGACCAGCTCTGAGAGCCTATAACATAATCTGTTGACATGTAGACATGTGACAGGAAAGACTCTGTGAAACGTGTCCCGAGGGCAGCTTTTGTCAGCTCAGTCTGATTCAGTCTAATTAGGTTATCCTCTTTTTCCACACACCGGTGTCAGAATATTCCCGTCTGTCCATCCGCAGGCTTCCTTCTCGCCTGCGGTCTGAGAAAACTAATGATATCAAACATTTCATAGTCAGGTGACATCTGTAGTCACCGGGGAGGGAGACGGGATGTTTGTGAAGTTACCCGACACAGACTGACTTTGTCACGGAGCACTGTGTGAAAGTGGCATGGTTGGGTTTTCCCAGAACAAGCTGTGGAGATTTCACAATAGTTCCTTGGTGATTTAGTGGGAGGAAAATCATCCCGGGGCGCTGCCTGGCACCTTAACAAAACCACATCTCAATCACCTGGCTGCAGCCCTCCATCACCGCGCTGTCTGTGAAACTGGGAGACCAGGAGCCAACACAGCAAAGTCAAGCATCCTAATTAGCGCAGTGACCCGTCACAAGCTCCCGTTTGCCAGTGATAGCTGTGTTTGTTTACCTCATTCAGCACAGCAATCAGAAATCGGCCCAGACAGTTTTCCACGGCTGCCTGATGGTACTTGAGTTGATGTTTGTATCTCCAGGCGAGACACTTCTCAACAGAGGTCCTTTTCACCCCCCCCCACATGTCAGAAATCCCTGAGATCTGTTCATGCCACTTCTTGCTCTCGCTGTTCGCCGTTTTGGGTTGTCATAACACATCCCCGGGGCAGTGGTTGGATGTGTGCAGCTTTAACCTGCAGCTCAGGGTGGAGGAGAAGTGAGGGAGAAATAAGCCCCCCCTCAAACCATTTCTAACCAGTACAGGAGGCACAGTTAGCTCTCTCTCTCTTTTCCTTTCTCCCAAGGTCGTGGGGTTCTCTCCGTCTGTCCTTTATCTTTCAGCCCCGAGGAGAGGATGAGATGAGCTTACTCCTCCACACCTGAGCACCACGGGCACAAACTGGAATCCAGACTGCAGGTGTGGAGCACGATCACGCCACCGCCACTGACCGAGGGATCACACGTGGCTGCGCCAGTTCACAGACAGAGTTTAGTGCACATTCACGCTGCGAAGCCAAAGTCTGTCAGTTTGTGTTTCTACTTTTATACCTCAAAAACTTTTTTAAAATTATTTGCATTGTTTTTAAAGTTCTACACTTCTTTTTGGTGCAGATTCAGCATTGTGAGGTGCTGCATTTCTGAGGATTTCCCCATGAATTAGTGCTCTTCAGTGCTGGAAAAGTATTTATTTAAATATTTATTTCAGTAAAAGTAGTGATACCTCAGTTTAAAAACTCTAAATAAAAGTCTCACTTAACTGAAAGTAGAGATGTATCATCAGAAAAATGTACTTTTGGTATCAAAACTGAAATAACTGGTTAATGTTTGGTGTTTATCACACAGGCCTGTTTTAATCTAATATATTATTGGGCTGTTATTATTAAGCACCATTTAGTGTTTTCAAGGTAAAGCTACTTTTAACAGCCTTATAAAATGTTGGTTAGTATAATCTAAAACAATGAGTATTTTATTAAGGGTTACTCTACATTTGAAGCCAAAATATAAAAAATCTGAAAAGTAACCATTAACCGATAAATTCATAGGAGTGACAACATGAAATATAAATACTTATATCTCTCTAAGTAAAGTATCTCAAACGTAGCTTTTATTTAAATGAAAAAACTCCTATAATAATCTCTGACCTGGATCCAGATGCAAAGACGTCTGTTTCTTAAATCCTACACTTAGAGGACCGTGCAGCGGTCTGACTGCTGCAGACATGTGTTGTGTGTGTGTGTGTGTGTTCCTAGATCCTGGTTAGACAACATGGCAGCAGATTGATTGTTCGGTAGAGGAAGAAAGCACTCGGTGTTCTCCGTGTGACTAACCGCCCCCCCCTCTATAACGCTGTTTTGTTCATCAAGAGAAAATGATATGTTATTGAAATGCTTCCACACAACACACTTAATGATGTTTTCCAGGCAATATAATACATCATAACTCTCCAATGATTGCCCAAGACAGACAGAGTGAAGAAGCCAATTATGAGGACCAGAATCGCCTTGGGTCAACAATTTTTGGATACCAGTCATTTTTTGAAGGCGCGCTGATCGTCTCTCTCCCCCCGAGGGAGATGATCCACTCGTCTTTGAAGCTGTGATGAGACGCTGAATGAAAGCAAATGAGGGCCTGTCAGAGATGACAGCAGAAACTCATAAGATCCCAGTGTCTCAGCGGCTGCTGGTGGGAAAAGAGGTCCAGAGGCCAGGGGGTTGGCTGGGGGTGGCACGGCCCCCCCACCGCCACCTCCGTCAGGTGGGGGGGCTGAGAAAGGTGAAAGGTGGTTGACTTGTTAGTATTTGAATCTCTGTATGAAAAGAATGAAATAAGATGGATGTTTTTTAGCTTTAGAGTCAATCAAACAAAATAAAGAGACACAAAACAACTTCAAACAGGTAAAATGACCACGAAGACATAAACCAACCTTAGAGAGACACAAAACCACAAAATATACAAAACTACAGATGCAAAAGGATCACAGAGACACAAAACCACAAAACTACAGATGCAAAAGGATCATAGAGACACAAAACATCCACAAATAGATGTAAAACTACCATGAAGAGATACAAAACTACTACACAAAGGTGCAAAGTTCCCACAAAGACCCCAAAAGTTACCAACAAAGGATCTAAAAGAACCACACAGACGCAAAACAACCTATAAGAGCAAGAAGAGGTGCAAAGTTTCCACCAAGAGCTCAGATAGACACAAAACAACAAAACAACCAGAAAGACATAAAACTTTCTCCATGAAAAGAAGGAAAACAGCTAGAAAAAGGTGTAAAGAGACACAATAACTGTTGAATAATGAATAATGTGGAGTTTATTAGTGTCAGAGAATTGAATCTGTTCCCTGCTTGTCCTCACCCCCCCCCCCCGAAGGGCCCTTTGACCTTTTGCCCTCTGTGTGTGTGTGTGTGTGTGTGTGTGTGGCCGTCATCGTGCAGCCGTCAGACACCCACATACGCTCACACCACCTGTGACACCCACGGCTCTGCGGGTGAGAGATGCCGTCCTCCCCCGTGGTGGGAAGATGGCCCTGGGGGCGGGGGGGTGCGCCGGGCTTCCCCCGCCTGACAGCTTCCTACCCGCGGCCATGCCAGAGTGTGGTTCATAATAGAAGTAGATGGCTGGTGATTGTGTCTGTGGATCCTTTAATGACAGTGATGACTGGAGCTGAAGCCGGCAGACGGCTTAATTGTGGAGCTGCAGATATCACAAATAACCAGACAGCATCCCAGACGTGTTTTCTAGAGAGAGAACACACAGCTCTGCCCTTTATCTCTGTTGTTCTTCTTTGTACAATGTTGATCTGGGAAAGTTTTGTTTGGTTGTAATGGAGGTCAGTGTGTGTGTGTGTGTGTGTGTGTGTGTGTGTGTGCAGAGGAGTGCTGTATTTCCAGAGTGTATTTCGAGGATGCACGAGGTCTTATCGAGTGCTATCACAGCAGCTGCAGTGTAAACCCTGCTGTTAGCGCTGCAGGTGTTTCTGTAAGGCGGCATGGGAACTGCCTCCCCCAGGAGTTCCCCTGTGGGGGGGTGTGGGTGGGAGGCACACGCTGGACTTTACAGGAGGGGTACCACAAAACACGTCTTTGCTGTTTGAAACCAGCTCACAGACGCTCCATGTGCAGGAGGCCGCCCTCTCCTCTGTCCTGGACCGTGCTGCACCTCTCTGCTAACAGTTAGCCACACGTTTAAACATCCAGGCCGCGTTCACATGTTTCTGTTTGGGTCTTTGCTCCATTCGAGAGGTTTGTTTGTTAAAACCATCCATTGAATTTGTTCATTTGAATCACTATTGTTTAGCACAGCTAGCAGGAGAGGGCAGTCGGTAAGAGGTGACGTCTTTAAACAGGTTTTAGAGCAAAACCTTCCGAGCTGCAATCAGAAAGTGTTTCAGTGGAAGGAAAATCAGTTTGTGATTGAAAATATATTAATGCAAGTTTTAAAGTAACCAAATTTCCATTTGCAAATCCAGAAGTTTCGCTGTCACTCAGACCAAATGGCCAGTAGAGACGTCAGACGATGGTTTTACATTTCTACATTTTTAATCACAAATCCATTTTACCTCCAATAAAACATGCCCCCCTCTGATCCTGGGTCTGCTCCAGGTTTCTTCCTGTTAAAGGGGAGTTCTTCTTGATATAATATCTGACGCTGCTCATGTGGGGATTCCTGAATCCTTAATTTTGAATTCCTGAATCGTTGAGTCTCTTTGTTAATTAAAGAGTTTGGTCTGGACCTGCTCTTCATGGAAAGAGTCTGGAGATAACACTCCTATGAAGTGGCTCTGTATAAATAAAGATTGAATGACTGCAGGTTGGAAAGTTTCACTCTTCTTCTTTTGCTGTTCTGTCGCTTCATAATCAGCTCCAGTTGGTAGAATTCATCCTCTGGGAACCACGAACGTCTGCACTGTTGGGATATTTCACTGGAGGGACCAGCAGCGCTGCCTCCTTTAGAGCCGAAACACAACAAGATTCTGCTGAATGACAGAAGACGAAGAAAACACAGCAAATATTCAGATTTATTGGGGAATTTGGGTGGTTCTGATTTTTAAAAACAGTTTATCGGTAATCAGAATAGCTGTTTGATGAGTTTTCTGATGAACGGACTAATCATTTCCTCTGTAGAGCAGAGGAAGAGCCCCTGTTCCTCAGGTTGTGGAGGTTGGACTCCAGAGATCACGTATAAATGAGAATATCTGCTTGATTGTTTCGCTCCTCTTCCTGTATTAACGCTCCGCTCTGCTCTGATCTTCCCTCCTCCTGTCCTCAGGTGAGGACCCATATTTTCGGTTGACCATCACACGCGTGGACACCCTCTCTGGAGCGCTGCGTCTCATCGCCCGCTGTGAGCAGCTCGGCCTCTGAGCGCGGCCCCCCCATAGAGGTATGCACTCAGCCTTGTCGTAGCTCTAGGCAGTGCATGTTCTTGTTGTGGGTTGAGCAATTGCATTAGTCATTTCACATTCCGAATTCCTACCCCATGCCGTATTCACAACTCTCTGTCCCTCCCTCCTTTCCTGCACCAAATCCATTTCTCTCCTCATCCTCTTCATCGTTTCATTTTCTCTCTGCGCGCCGTGTCAGAGTGGGGATTAGGCCCGGCACTGATGCTATCTAAGTACCTCCTTTTCAGAGACGGAAGTCTTGTCGGGTTTAGATGTTTGACCTGGGGCTCAGAGGTTCCCATTACAGGACGGGACGGCGCTTTGCGTCCTTGAGCAAAGTATCCACCGAGCCCTCCACGCTTCAGTTAACATCCACTGTTCATACACTAATGGCTGACGTATAAACCTGGAAGCTATGTAAGTTGCTTTGGATAAAACCTTCTTGCTAAGCAGCACAAGTAGAACATATATCTCCCAAAAAGCCGGCGTGCTAATTCATCTTCATCTATCAGAGCGCAGCCTGGTAACCTTCACCTGAACCGGCCTGCAGCAGACACCACAGATAGTGTTACCGCCAGCGTCACCCAACATTATCCACGTCTCCGGCAGCTGCAGCATGCGGCAGGCCGAACTGTAGCCCACACCCGCACGGGGAAGCCTGACTACAAACACTCACTCACATATCGCTCCCACTGAGGTGACCACAGGTGTGCACATGGCAAGTATGCACACACACACGTATGCAAAACGCTCCCTGCCCTCACCTGTCTGCCGTCAGGCCTGTTTCAAACACACACACAGGAGCTCGCATACTGCGCCCCTGCTCCGTCCAGCCCCCCACCCCGTTCAAAGCAGCCACCCTCGGGGCTTGTGCGTGCGAATCCGGCTGTGGACTCAGCAGCCCCCATCGCTGCGCCCCCTCCGCTCAGGGTAGCGAGGGAAATGAAGGCTTTAGGAGTTCATTATAAAACAACAACAGCAGCAGCAGGGGATAGGCCTCCTGGGGCCACAAGCTATCCCTTCTCATCCCTCCATCCTCATCTTTTTCCTTTATGTCCCTCAATATCTCAACCCCGGTCCACCCCGCTCCCTGCGACACACTCCTCGCCCTCGCTCCTCATCCCGCAGCTCTGCTTTTTAAAAACACAGCATTCACGTTAGATAAAGTTAAATATTGATCTGTGATGTTATAACAATATGAAGAGTTAAGTGAGTGAGTCAGTTGTCTGGAGATATGAACCAGTTTGACCTCAGTCATCAGACAAGACGGCCGACGCCTTCATGTATCACTGAACTCCAGTTTTATTGTCTAAGAGGGGAAATTAATATCGGAGCGAAGGATACGAGCAAAAACATATTGTTTCTGTCTGCAGCCAGTACGAAGTGTTTGACTTTACACGTGGGAGAGTTTTCTCACCGTGTCGAGTAACGTGCAGTTTATCTGACGGATTAAAAGGAATCAAACGTGGAGACGCACCGTTGTGAAAATACTGTTTTTAGTAATGATCACTGCGTTTGAGGAATCTTTGAAAAAGCATGTGTAAATGTAGAAAGATGCTTTTACCTGAAGACAAAGTTTGATTCTTACTTTTTTAACCCTCGTTTGTCATTTTGTTGAAGCTGAGTGACGTTTGGCTCCTTTCCCAGTTTTATCACATTTTATTGTTGGAATATTTTCATAAAAGTTCCTAAAAATGTGCAGATTCTTGCCCTCAAACATTTACTTCAACAATACGACAAACTTACTCAGTTTATTTAAAAGATTTGGAGACACAAGAAAAGAATTTGAGAAGAAGAAAATACTGTTGTAGCATCTCTGCATTTTAGGAATCTGAAAAGAAAGAAAACCTTGAATTCTTACTTATTTACCTCGTTTTGTTGAAGCTGAGTGACTTTCGGCTCCTTTCACAGTTTTATCAAGTTTTCTTCTTACAAGATTTTGATAAAAAAGTCCTAAAAACCTCCAACACGACACACTGTGCATCTATCAGAGGGACTTCTGAGGTCGTTAAAGTTGTGAGAAAAACTTTGTCATTCTGAATCAAACTAATACTTAATGAGTGCAGTTTGTCTGACAGATCTAAAGGAATAAAATCTGAAGAGAAAATCATTTAAATCCAGGAGAAAATCTTTGTTTTTAGCAGAGATCACTGCAGTTTGAGAGAGCTGCTTTCAGATACAATGACGTCCTCTTTTAAAAACCTTTCACTTATTTACCCCTCGTTTCTCGTATTGTTGAAATTAAGTGCCGTTTGGCTCCTCTCACAGTTTTATCGCATCTTTTTCCTGCCCTGAAGGCACCGAGAGATCATCTGCTCCAACAATCCCATCTACTGTACATCCACTTCAGGGGTTTCTAATGTCATCAAACCTGTGAGAAAAACTTTTGAAATAGTCTTCTAAGTTACAGCAATACATCTTAGGCTCTCTGGTTGATGCTCTAATAAGGAATAATAATGTGTAATCATAGTAATTAGAGAGCAACATCAAAAGCACCAGAGCACACACTGTAAATGCCTCATACAATAGCCCTCTGTGTGCTGGAGGTTCACTGCAAATGAGCGGAAAGTTATGATTCACCGATAATGACGCGTAAACTGCTCTCATCGTCGGTGCGGGGCGGCCAAATGTGACTTTCTTATGGTGAATCGGGGGTCAAACGCTCCGTGAGGCGGCATTCTTCAGAGTCATCATCTTTGTCATCGTCGTCATGATGACTGTCAGCGTGGTCGGTGCGCTGGCTGGAGGCACAACACCTGTAAGCGTGTCCTCCACACACACACACACACACACACACACACACACACACACACACACACACACACACACACACAACCACCCACCCACCCAGTCAGCCTTTTACTGGGCGGTTTAGGGTGATGCAGCGAGACCACAGGCCTTTCAGATGAAAAGGAGGGCAGGGCAGAATCAGCAGGAAGTGGTTTCGCTCGATAGATGCAGGGTGCAGAGTTTCAGGCAGGTGTATTGTGTGTGTGTGTGTGTGTGTGTGTGTGTGTGTGTGTGTGTGTGTGTGTGTGTGTGTGTGTGTGTGTGTGTGTGTGTGTGTGTGTGACACAACAAACACCAGCTCTTACAAATGTGTGTCCATTTGTTAATCTTATTTATTTTAAATAAGAACGTAATGCAACAAGATTCAAAAGAAGATTTGAAATATGGAGATATGTATATTACCAAAAGAACTGTACAAAAACAACTAAAATATGATCCTTAAAACAAACTCAGAGGACAGCACATAACTCTACATAGCTCATAAATCTTACTGATATTTGCCAAAAGATGAAGTGAGGTAGAAAATTATGATTCCACATTGTCATCCGCCTGGAGCCCTGACATGAGTTATATTCACATAATAAACAGCTCAGAGTTACTCAAACAAAACATAAACTGGCCAGTAACTCGAGGCCTTTGGGTGCGCCGTGCACTGTTGACCTGCACACATGGACACATGAGAGCTGTCGTGGATGTGAGCGCGAAGGAGTAAACATGGTGATTTTCTTTGATTAGCGATTTGGGGAAATGAGGAGCACGATTAAGGCTTTTTCACTTCAAAGGCAGCCAGAACAAAGATGTGGCTAATTTAGACTCCAAACGGTTCGATCGGGCCGTTTTCAACTTGAAAGTGTAGCGTGTGTTTCTATAAATAGAGGAAATACAAGAGCAGGGCTGGTATGTTCAGGAATTAATGTCTTTGTTTTTCAAAGACATTGTTTGGTGTTTCCCTCACTATCACCCCGGGGTGTTTCCCTTTTCTTCTGTTGAGCACACACTCGGCTACATGTGGAGATTTCCATAGACATTTCCATAAGAGCAACTGAAAGCCGGCGCGTTTCTTTACACAAAAACCCTGTTAATGCATGTAGATACAATATATTTCAGTGGCGTCACCCTCCCCTCAAAGCCTCCAGTGATTCTGTTTCAACATAAATTCAGACCTCGACACTTCTTCTAACTTCTAAGATTAGTTATACACTTATTTTATCGTATGTAGCAAGAGCAACTTAAGTGCTTTCTTTAATCAGAAATGAACTCCTAAAGTTTCTCCACAGCAGAAAACCCAACGCAGCAGTCAGAGGGACAGACGGCTGGATTCCTTTCGAGGCCATTTTAGCCTCAGTGGCAACGAGCAGGTGAAAGAACAGAGCAGCAGCAGCACAACAGACACGACGACCGACGCAATAAATAGTCAAGTGGAGGCGGAAAGAAGCACAGTGACTGTCGGAGCTCCTCTCCTGCTGGAGGCGTCCAGTCCACAACCTGCTTTAAGAGCTCGTTTCTCTGCGTCCCAGAAGAAACGGCTTTTCAGTGCATCCAGGGAGAGGGGGGGGGGGGCAGACTAGTGTGAAAACCTCCTCACCTACAGTACAGTAAGCTGCTGCGTGTGGCGATTAGCAAATAACCAGCAATATTATGAAGTTACAAGTGTATGTTCCTCCCCAAATAACACGTGGGTCAGGACAGACGTGCTCTGACAGGAGCTCACAGTTCAGCCATCAGTGATGAGCTCTTCGTCTCTCACGTTCTCCCTCAGTGGATCGTTGCTTTGTTCTTTTTTGGAAGTCTTTCTTCTGTCTCGTGGTGCCTTATGCGTTCTTGCAGGTGTACACCTCCTCCTCCCTCACACACGTCTGACACTCCACGTGGCAGCACCAGCGGACCTGGCAGTGGCAGGACAGGCTGGTGAGGCGCATGGCCGTGTTGTAGCCGCGGCCGCAGCACAGGCTCTGACAGCTGGTGTCTTTGGCGCACGAGCGCCCGCCTGTGCCGGGGGAGTAGCGGGAGGGTCTGCAGAAGCTGGGGGAGTCCTCCAGGTAGACCAGGTCGGTGGTGCGCAGGCTCTGGCCGTGGCGACGGGGGCCCGCGAGCTCCGTCTCCCCGGTGGCCGCGTTGGTGACGCTCAGGACTCGGACCGCGGTGTCATAGCGATACTTGAGCAGCCGTCCGGTGTCGTGGAAAGGAGACAGCTGCTTCCAGCAAGTCCGTACGGCACAAGAGCCGGAGACACCGTGACACTTGCAGGTTGTTTTCAGCCCGCTCTTCACGGCCTGAGATAGGAAGGGGAGAGAAAAGAAGAGATGTCAGTTCCTCCAGTTTGATTCATTACCTGGCCTCTTATCTGGGAGGTCTATCTGGACGGAGTGAGACAGTTTCCTGCAGGGTGGGTGGGGGGTTAGGGGTGGTGGTCTGCGGATACTGAGCCTTACTCAAAAATTTTGACATAATGGATTGAGGGGGACTGTTCGGCACGTCGTATTTCATTTACCTCACATTTCTCACTTGGACAGCTCTTGCGATTTTTTCTCCTAAATGTGTTGAAACTAGCTCCGTCTGTCTCCCTCGCCCTCTGCTGAGGCCCGAGGCAGAGGTGACAAACAGTGCAGACAGTGGAATCTCTCCACCCTGTTCTTTGTACATGCCTGCTCATGGAAAACATTGATAAGAATTTCTGTGCAAGAAGCGCCAAAAAAAAACACAGCAGCAGGTTCGAGTCGGCGCTGCTGGTTTCAGGTTAATAGTTCACAGAGGGTGATGGTCAGCCTGAGAGCCGCTGCCTTGGCGGGGGCCAGAGACAGGTCACACGGAGGGGGCCAGAGGGTGCTTCTGGGTTTAAAAGTTCTGCTCAGTTCCTCCCTTTGCAGGTATGAACCCCTCAGGGGGCTTCAGAGCACCATTACTGAGGAGGAGGAGGAGGAGGAGGAGGAGGAGGAGTGGGGGTGCCGACCTCTCCATGTTTTTGTTAACACGGCTCTCAGTGTCTCCTCGGCCACATCGGTGCAAAGTGAGGAAAACATTTAAGTCAGGAGAGATGAGATAAGATAGCCACCCTCTCCTCTTCCTGTCGTGTCTCCTCTCTTTGTCTCTGTGGAGGTGTGAGCGGCAGGAGTAGGACCCCGGGGGCCTGCTGCTCCTCTCACAGTGGTGGTTATGAACATTAGGTGGATTTATGAAGAGCACAGTGATCCAGTAAGTGGAAAAAAATGCTCGCTCGTATATTAAAAAGAGGCCACGGTTATAATCGTTCTCTCCGACATGAGACCTTTAATTTTCTGTAGGCCCGCACAGCAAGCTTTATCATGCCTGAGAACACCTGGCTCCGACGATCCCACAGCCGTCTTGTCTCCCTGCTGCACCGCCTCGCCCCCCCCAGCTCCGTGTTATCCACCAAGGCCAACGACGACGGCAAATAAGGGGGAGTTTGTCTGGTTGGCACGGCGCAAAGTATGCAGGTGAGGATTACAATTCTGCATCCTGTGATGGCGCGGGAGTGTCGGAGGTATAATTGTTGTGTAAGATTGCAGCCCGGCTAATTGAGCAAAGTGAGGCTCAGGTAAAGGTGATGTTTTTGACGCCGTCGGCTCGGGAGGCAGCTTCATGGTAACGAGATGATGTGGGGCTGTTTCACTGAGGCACATTTGATCTGAGATTTCTGCTCCACTCCTTTTGGTCTATTTGTTCACACTCACCCGAATTCCAACGTTGATGTTGTGGGCGTCGACCTGAGCCCTCAGGTCCTTGCTGACCCTCTTCTGGCCGAGGAACTTCTTGAGAAACTTGGTGCTGTATTTCAGGTTGTCGCCGCAGACCCCCCACTGCCAGGCTTCTCGGTGCTGGATGCCGGGGGAGTCGTCGCATGTGCACCTCTCCATTCGGCCTGAGCTGCACGCTTTGGCGAGTGCATGGGTCAGCGCCGCAGAGGACACCGCCAGCAGCAGGGCAGTCTCCTTGAACGCTGGGATGAAAGCAAAAGACACCAGAGCAGATTTAAAGGGCCGAGTTTGCGGAGGTTTGAATGCACGACCTCTTAGAGGCATTAAAAACGTGTTTAGAGTGAAAACTGTGTAAAGCTTAAGGGATTCAGCCACAGTTTACAGTCATGAGAGTGTTTTTTGTGCCACTCAGGAAGCCTTTAAGCCCAAATGTTTACAGAGAGCTCACTATGTTGTCATGGTTTACTACAACCTCAGCATTATTCTGCAAGTTTTCTTGTGTCATAATTCCTCCTCTGACCTTTTCTTTTGGTTACGCACTGTTATTTGCTTCACCCAGAGCCATCACCAGGGTATATTTTGATCCAATTAATTATTATTTTGACTAGGAAGGATTTTCCCAGATGAAAGTGGGTAATCATGCCACCCTTTTCCTCTGGGAATGGGCGCTTTCCCGAGATAAAAATAACCACAGGGCTTGAGCGCTCTCCACCGCACCACATTTCTTGGCTTTCTACTCCCTCATTACCTCCATGCTGACCTGTTCATGTTCTCCCACACACTGATATCCATATGCATAAGGCCAGGAGGATCCTAAAGCATTTTCTGTGCACAGCAGACCTGCAGGGGACTTTTTGCAATGCAGTGATTTTTAACATTTTTTCCCCAAGCGTGGCTAATCGATGGGGAAAGTATTCAAGTAAACTTTTTTTAGGGGTTTGCATCAAATGAACAGACTGTGCAGAACAGAAAAATGAAAAAGAAATGATTTCTAAGTGTCGCCTGGTGTTAATGTCACAAATTCTTTGGTATCACAGCGGCTGGAAGTGCGTGAGAATGACTGTGACTAAAATCAGTGAAGAAATTACAGATACATTTGGGTCTTACTTTAAACTATATATTCTGTTTGCACTTTATTCTTAAAGACAGAGACATAAAATGATCATTTATATTAATTTGATGCTATTTTGTGATAATTAACATGACTTTATATATTTGAAGAAAAGGCAGGGTAACTTCAGATGTTTATATTTGTTCACATTCTGCTGTGAGGTTGTTGAAATGTGGCTGAGAGTCACACATTTAGTAAAAACTACCAGCATTTATACGTTTTTTTATTAAAGTTAGACCAGAATCATGTTTGATGACCGTCTCTAGTTTGGTCCCAAAGTTTAATAACTAGATTAACAACTTGCTGGTCCTATTTTTTCTGTTTATAGTCACTTGTTTTTAAGATAAACTGCTCTCAGCATCAGGGAGATGTAGCTCAGAAGAGGCACTTTAGCAGGACAGGTGCTTTTATGTAAAAAATATACTCCAAGACCCCCAAAAAACGGGCTGCTCCAGTCGAGGTAAACAAGGATAAAGACAAATAAAGAGAAAAGGGACGGCTCACCTCTCTTCAGAAGACTTCCTCGGCCGTCCAGGCTGCAGTTCCAGCGCTCGTTCCTGAACTGGTACCGACACTCCAGCAGGCTGAGGCGCACCGACTCCCGCAGCGTCTCGGCCAAGCCGGGCTCCCTGCGGCACAGCCTCTTCTGCCGCCTGGTCAGAGTCATCTGCTCGCACTGCTTCAGGTGGGCTTTACCTGTCGGAGGCTCATTGGAAAACGGACCCGGTAAAAACACCAGGGGTTCCCGACCTGTCAGCCTGGAAGTGGAAAGAAAAAACATCCGTAAGTGGACAAATGCATATTTTTTAACCGTTGATAAACTAAAATATGTTCAAATAATTATTCTGCAGCTTCCATTATTATCAGATCTAATGAAATGTGTGGCAAATATTCGTGTTGTAGTTACTCCGTTTTGTGCTCTTTTACTCAGACTTGCCGCCTTCAGATGTAATTAAATTTTATCTGTCAGCAAATTCAAACCTAAAAATAATGCGTATTTTAATTTTCCTGAACAGTGGACATCCATGCAATGAAAGGTCATTCAACAAATCCAGGAAAAACGCATAAAAAAAGCCAAATCATTAATATAAAGATGCGTCTGAAATTAGCAGAGGTGACAACTAACACAATAACAATTCACGACAGGCTGTGCGTAATTACGCGTGCGTAATTTGGCTAAAGTTCGTAAAGGTCGTTGTTATGATCTCTTCTGAGGATTAAAACAACAAAGGCAGTGAATGAATGTGGCGAACGGAGGAAATCAGCTGACCCAAAATAAGCTGCAGTGTGAGAGAGGAGGATGCAGAGCGCGACGAGTCGCAGTAGGCAGGCGGTCCGTGGGAGCCTGGAGCGCATGGTGCCGGGTTGGCGCTGCTCTTCATCTCGCTGATTCTTCAACGGAGAAAGTCTGTGCCGTCTGGTCGGCGCACCTCTTTAAGGGCCCCCACATGCACACAGACTTTCAATCCAGTGCGCCAGGCCCAGTGGCCCGCTGGGAGGCAGGGCCCTTTTTTTTTGGCGGAGGGGAGGAGGAGGAGGAGGGGGGGGGCATCATCCTGCTGCACCCTCATTGGATTCTCTCATTATTGTTACTGTATGTTCCCTCCCACTGTAACGCCACCCAGGTGCAAAATGACCTGCAGAGGACTTGAATACACCTGAGCACCCATCACCAGGACGATCAAGAGTGCAAACCAAACCCATTTTCTGCAAACAGGGACTCTCTTCTTTTAAAAAACTGTCATCTTTGATGCCAGATTTTAGTTTGTGGCCAAACTCCACCAACATTTACATCCATAGGGATTATTTTTGGACACACTGCGACAGTATCCTGTTCATCAGGGCTCTTACAGATGATGTTCAGCATCTTTAAAGGCACCGCCGTGGTTTCATGACCAGACTGAAGCTCCACCAGACGTTTATCCCACACGGGCAGCACACGGCTCGTCCACCCAGCAGGTTGGATCCCTGACCGGAGGAGAAGACATCATCCACATTTCAGACATACAAGTTATTACATTATAATCATTGTGATTCGACGGCATAAATCCTGCAGTCTTGAAAATCAATTAAAGCATTCAGCAGCAGAGAGAACCCAGTGGATGAGACGTTAACGATCCATGACGTCTGAGATTAAAGGACACAAGCACACGGTGTGTTATTAAAGGCCCTGTAGCCTGTTTCCATGTTCCCTCAGAGAGAAACCAGCCGTGGATGGAGCCCCATCTAGTGGAGTCAACGTTTAGTTAACCTGTGAATCCGCTGACCACAGGAGGACGAAGCTGGAGTAAGAAATACACAGTAGTTGTCTCTCTGTGGCACAAAGTGATGATTATACGTCTGAAAATGGTGAAAAAATCCAAACAAATTCACCTAAAGACAAAGATGACGTCCTCAGATGTCTTTTTTTATTTGATTAACAGTCAAACACCCAAAAATATTCAGTTTATCAGCTTATAAAACATCCTAATTTTGTCCCCCGAACTTTTACATTTCAGCTTGATTTTCTCACCAAAATCCAGATGAAGGAAAGACGCCTCAGATTAAAGCTGCTTGAAAATCATCACATCACTCCTGAGGCTGGGAAACTGGCTTTTAATTATCATCTCCACACAAATGACTGATTATTATTGTTGATGTTCAGTCATTTTCTCATGTTGTTATTGTTGAGCTATAATCAGGGCTCGCTCTCGGTGGCCTCTCCTGCTTAAATTAAGGTTAAAAGCAAAACAAAAAACAAGTGAAACACTTAAAGCTCATGCTGGCTGGTGAGAAGTTCAGGGAACAAGATAAAGTATTTGTGTTTATGAGCCTCCTCGTACTTTAAAACCTCCCAAATCCTGAATGGAAGCAGCTGATTTAAACTAGTTTCTAGTCTTTATTCCATTTATATCAGTGAGAGCAGGCTAAATAACAGGAACTCCTCTCTGGGTGATTTATACTAATACTGTTAGAATAAAATGTTCTATTAACTTTATTTTCACTGCTTAAGAAGCATTCAGATTGGAGAAGACGCTCTTTAATAATGATAATAATTTTAATATGTAAAGGGACAATTAAAGGAATATAGTTACAGAGTCCAGACCACGGAGCAGCACCAAGGCACCTTTGTGACGTTTGCTGCTGCTTCAAAACACCTGGAGGAGGAAGATGAGGAGCAAGAAGACAAAGAAGAAGGAGGAGTAGAAGAAGAAGAAACAGAAGAAAGAGGAGGAGTAGAAGAATAAGAAGCAGCAGCAGCAGAAGAAGAAGCAGAAAGAGGAGTAGAAGAAGAAGCAGCAGCAGAAGAAGAAAGAGGAGGAGTAGAAGAAGAAGAAGCAGCAGCAGAAGAGAGAGGAGGAGGAGTAGAAGAAGAAGCAGCAGAAAGAGGAGGAGTAGTAGAAGAAGAAGAAGAAGAAGAAGCAGCAGCAGCAGAAGAAAGAGGAGGAGTAGTAGTAGAAGAAGAAGAAGAAGAAGCAGCAGCAGAAGAAAGAGGAGGAGTAGAAGAAGAAGAAGAAGCAGCAGAAGAAGAAAGAGGAGGAGTAGAAGAAGAAGAAGAAGAAGAAGCAGCAGCAGAAGAAGAAAGAGGAGGAGTAGAAGAAGAAGAAGAAGAAGCAGCAGCAGCAGCAGCAGAAGCATCAGCGGACGCAGACGACGCCGAAAAACGCCATTTTGCTGTTGAGCAGGACCAGCAGAGAGGGACGGAGAAGCACCAACAAAGGTACAAACATGATGATGAAGCATTTAGAGCCGTGACTTTAATCTAAACACGGGAGGAGCCGTTAACCGCTGCAGTGTGCGACTGTACCAGAAGCCTTTTAGTTAGCATCAGTTAGCTAAACAGCTAACTGATGCTTAACAGTCCAACTTCAGCGCGTCTGTGTTTGCTCAGGAAGCTTTTAATCATTTGTCATGTAATTATAAACTCCCCCTGATTAACAAACAGGTAGTTTATCTGTGTTTGTACCTGCGGAGTTTCCTCTTTGTGCTGTTTTGTTCGCGTTAACTGTTATTCCTGCAGCATGCTAGCTAGGCTAGCTAATATTAGCTTCTAGCTGCTCTTCCAGCCTCACAGTCAGATTTCTGATGATGTCAGAGGGTTTTAAAGGTAATTATTATCTAATTAAAGGGTCATTTAACAAGGTGTTTTGATGGCAGGTACACTTCAGTCATAGCACTAAACGCTAACTGTCACTAAGCTGAAAGGAGGTGGTGTTAAACAGCGTTAGCATGTTGGTTTATGTGATGTGGAGTTAATGTGTTTTTATTTTGTTCTATTTTATTTTAAGTTCACGTCACTTAACACCTTAGATCATCAGGTGCTGTGGTCACCTGTCGTTTAAAGCTCCTGAATGTAAGAAAACCTACATTTAAAATAATCTGCCAGGAAGAATAAACTAATAATGATCCTGCAGCATATGGACGCATATTTATCTGAAGTCATTCTAAAGACTCAGGCTGTGATTATATATATTATATATAAATGATAAACTAGTGTCTGAAGTCACCACACTGATGATGCAGGTAAGTGATTATTTTGACATGAAGTCTTAGTGTTGGGACACTAAGGGTTTGGTTTGAGATGCTAAGTGAACCTGTCATTCCTGTTTACTCACCTGTTTAAAAGCACCCCCCCAGGGTAGTGAAATAAGGAGGTTTGGTGTTATTTAGATTAATTCTAATATTTATCCTGGTCTGTCACACACTTGACATGGTTCTGTTACACCAGCAGTAACTTTTCTTAGTCCAAACGGTCCAAAACCTGAAAATATACTATTTATTATGGTAGAAAACACAAGTACCACGTTAGAGGCTTCGTAAATGGTTGAAATGATCAATCTAATATCAATTAATGCTTCTGGAGGGACCTGAGCTTTATTTGAACAGCGCAGATTGAATCATTTTCTCACACGCTGTTTAAAAGTACTGTTATCGGTCTCTGTCGAGGCTGCTGCTGCTTTCTCTCTCTCTTATTGACATTATTGTGTCAGACTCAGCCGTCTGTTTCTCCTTCAGCCTGGTGTATGAAACACGTGGTGTTCAGTCCGCTGTTGATAGATGAGTGGGTCATCTGTTGTATTGTTGGTCAGGTTGCTTCAGCTGATATATGATCAGCTGTGTGTTCTCATCACTGTGGTTTATAGTCGGTGCCTTGACATTTGTTTGTTTACTACATCCTGTGTTCTCTCAGTTCTTTGTGCTGCCGACTTACCTTTTTGTTTGGGAGATTAAAAAAAAATGACAGTGAGAGAAGACACTCGGTCACCTGGATAAACGGGTTCGGTCTCTCAGTCTCAGGCCGTCAGTTTGTTCATATTAGTGTCAGTGGGAGTTTTTATCTGCTAATAAAACTGAACACATTTATGATGTAATTGAAAATGGTTCAGATGAAGTTAGTCCCTTCACACACTCAGAGCCTCCCCAGTGTTTCCCCACCGCGCTGCTCTGGGAAACATTACGAAACATTAAGCCCTGTTAGATTTGATTCATGGATTTAGTATGCGGCAGTTCAGTCGGGGATGATTGCACAAGTTTGGTTATATGAGTATTTTACCTGCACCTCCACACAGGTGTTTACTGTTTACAGCAGCAAAGAATGTCCATTTTGAGTTCAAATCAGGTCACATATGAAGACTAGAGGAGAAACTTCTTTTAAGCCTGGCTTATTTACCTCTGTGGTGACTCTATGAAGAGCCCCACACCTATTAGCATGTCTGCTGTGTTGATGTGTCAGTCACACAGTAAGTTCAGCGGCCAAATGCTGGTTGCTGCACCTTTTTTTTTTGCCTTAGTAAAACCTGTCTAATATGCAGAACTTTAACTTGTGTGGAGTATTTACAAAGTGGGGTATTAGAACCTCAGTGGTGCACCTGAGTACTTACTGCACCTGTGTGTCACTATGTGGGTAACCTGTGTGTGTGTGTGTGAGAGACCCACACATGAAGTCTAGCAGGTTTATTGTGAAAGTGAGAAGTAGGCTACTAGCACACTGGCGGCGCCACAGAAAAGTTCATGCTATTAATGGTAGTTATGCTACTTAGATTAGCGCTTTTAATGCTACCCACACATTTTTAATCGCCAGCCAACAATCTCACCGGAGAATTCACTGCCATCAGACACAGAGTTCGATCCCTGCCAGGAGACGGGCTGCTTTCTTTGTCTCTCGCTGTTTCTGGAGAAGAATGTGCTCTCTCTCTCTCTCACTGACTGAGGTTTATCTGTATTCACCTGCACAGCTGAGCAGAACAAGCTGAGGCTCGTCGCCTCTAAACGTTGTGTAAAAACCTTAAAACACATCAGGGACAGATGCCTTGAACATAAGCCATGAATGCATATGATATATATATATATATATATATATATATATATATATATATATATAAAAAAGATATTAATGTTTACTGACAACTGGTCTAAAAACAGAAGGAGAGAGAGAGAGACCCTAACCTAACCGCTCGATATGGTTTGTCCCTCTGCAGGTGAGCCAAGATGGGGAATTTTGCGAGCATGTTTAAAGAACTTTTTGGCAAGAAAGAAATGAGGATCCTGATGGTTGGACTGGATGCTGCTGGAAAGACCACCATCCTGTACAAGCTGAAACTGGGAGAAATCGTCACCACGATCCCTACCATCGGTGAGTCCTCCGCTGCATCTTCATGACAAATTCAAAGCTCAACACCTACAGCGACGGACATCGTGGCACCGCTGAGAAGAACGTGCAGCGTGACGACTCTCTTGTCCACATCTTTGTTTTTTGTCTGCAGGTTTTAATGTGGAGACGGTAGACTTCAAGAACATCAGTTTTACAGTTTGGGACGTCGGTGGTCAGGACAAGATCAGGCCACTGTGGAGGCATTACTTCCAAAACACACAAGGTGAGACACTTCCTGATCCGTCCAGGACTCCTCTTTCTGCTTCCATCATATCAACCTCAGCTCTGCTCTGTTTTCAGGCCTCATCTTCGTAGTGGACAGTAATGACAGGGAACGAATTGGTGAGGCGAAGGAGGAGCTGTTCCGAATGCTGTGTGAGGACGAGCTGAAGGAGGCCGTGCTGCTTGTGTTCGCCAACAAACAGGTCAGTTAGTGTCGTTAAAAAAAAAAAAAAAAGGATGTTTAGCCGTGTTTCCACCCAAAGTAGCCCCAACGTTTAGTTCCAAGAAATGTCCTCAATACATGGAAAGGTTCCTTCAGCTTGTCTGCATTTCCACTGAAGACCCACGAAGCAAAGGAAAGAGTTCACTGACAGTTTTACACTTTAGCCTCAGTGATGTGTGGATTGCAGTGGTCAGTCTGTGGGTCCAGCAGTGTAGAGTGATAAGCATGTATACGCTGCAGCTCCAGGATCTCTGTGTACCCACCTAACGACAGAACTATCTGCTCATTAAGTTCCACAGGGCCCACAAATTACACCAGGGGGCCGCGTCGCCGCCCCCCATTTATAAACACGACTGGAGAAATCTGCTGTGTGCTGAGTCTTTAGGAAGCTACTGAAACATGGAAATGCCATTTGGAGACTAAACACTGTGTCGAGATGGTTATCTCCAGCTTATGGAGCCACGTAAAGACACGTTTTATGCAGACGACTTCTGGGCTGATCCAGCATCACTACAGTACAAACAGGTTGTGGCTGAAATAGGATGCTTAGAGTCTCTCAAGGGGTAAAATAACTTATCCAGGCCCTGGACCCAGACACAGAGTTCCTTCAAAGGGTTTTGGTACCTGGGGAAAGTTCCTGCAGTGCAAACACAGCTTAAGTTGCTCTTTTCTCTCTTCCCTTGTCGATTAACTGTTGTGCTTCCTTCCTCCGTCAGGATCTGCCAAATGCCATGAACGCTGCCGAGATCACAGACAAGCTGGGCTTACACTCCCTGCGCTGCCGTAACTGGTACATCCAGGCCACGTGTGCCACCAACGGAGACGGTCTCTATGAGGGACTCGACTGGCTTGCAAGCCAGCTAAAGAACGTGAAATGATCCGTCACCGTCCGTCATCTGTGTGTGCAGCGTGAGTGGAGCCGGCCCCGGTCTCCTTCGCTCCTCTTTCCTCTCATGAAGCGTTGGACCTTCGGCTAGTGTGTCTGTGTACAGTATGAGAGTGTGTGTGTGTGTGTGTGTGTGAGCTGAGTGGGAGCAGCCCTGCTGTGCCTTGGACACAGTTAACTCTGCAGCACCTCATCCCTCCAGAGTCGGCACATCCAAAGGCTCTGGTCTCCACAGCGTGAGGGCCGACGCTTGAGTCCTGCGTGCCGCCTGGAGAGAACGTTTGTAGGGAAAACAAACAATAACTCACTTTTTACTTTAAGGACTTTTTGATAAGCGTTTACTCTGAAACCCCACACAGAACACCTGAGTGGACCAAACCCGCGTCGTGTTTGATGTAATAAAATACCTGACATCCTCAGATCAGGTCGTTCTTTTTAAAACACTCAGTAATTCCTTTATAGATTAATTTCTTCCAGTCGTGTTCAGCAGCTGTTTTAAAGTCGATTCAGGACCAAAACCCTCCTATTTATTGTGTTTGTACCCATCATGACCGAGTCTAAAGCAATAAATGCTTCATGTTTACATATGTTGGGTGTAGCTTTGAGCGTAGCTACCGTGTTGTTGGCGGCGTGTGTCCTCAGGGTGCTGTGTGGGTTTCAGCTACATCCAGTCCACTGGAACAGAGAGGCCTTTTTAGAGTTGCTCCCACTCTGGCTTTTATTGACTTATTTTCTCATGTGTGTAGCTCTTTGGGTTAAGGTCTTATTTTATTATCATTATTATTATTATTGTTGTTGTGTTTTTTAACGTTCCTGTTGATGCACACATGGTCCGGTTTACTTTAACATGAGCTGATGTGCCAGCTGTGCAGCCTTTTCAGCGAAATGCTCTCGGGACCAATTGGTTGGATTCAGAAAGGGCTCTTTGTGTTCGGCTCAGTGTTGGATTCGCCGCTCGTGCCCTCGAACAAACCGTCAGCGCTGCGATGTGACGGCACGGTGGACCTGGGAGTGTTTGCTCTGGGCCACTGTGTGAATCGGCTCTGTAAACGCTTCCCCAGTGCTTCGGGCTGCATGGTGTTTTTCCTGCACGTGGCCCGGGCGCCTCCCCTGGAGTTATTTACGGTATGTCCCTCTGAAGCCGTTTGCACAACCTCCTCTGCTTGCACAACACGGGCCTGTGTGCAGACGGCTGTTTGTCCGTCAGGCTTTGCAACGAACCCACAGACAATAACTCTCCCCGTTGCTTCGCACCAGCAGACGGTTAAAATGTCCAAGTACGAATGTCGCACCAGTTCATCCAGTGAGAGACGAGCCCCCACACGTCCACTGGCCCCCAAAGGCTCCTGTGATGCCTAAGAAACCAGTTCGATGTGGACACATCACTGGAGATCAGGTCAGAATCTCACACTGACCCCTAAAGGAAACTCCATTTTCCCTTTTTTGCTTTTCTACAACTGGACATTCAGCCGTTTTCTTACAACTGACTGACTCTCTTTGGGCTTCTGTCTGTCTCCTGAACATCCGAACAGTTCATGGATGAAGTGACTCGACCTGCCGTACAGCAAGAAATACAAATGTATATAATATTCTGTAAGAAAGTGTATTTTAACTCGACACCATCAACCTTCTCTTGTTCAGATGTGAAGCTTTAATTTTCATGGTGGTTACTGTACAAATGACAAGGGATGTGCATATGTATTTCTTAATTACCGTTAAAACTCCTCTTCTGACATCTGATAAACACACTATAATAAAGAGGCCTCTATTGTTTATCTGCTGGCATTTACACCAAAACAACTGAATTTCATGGTCGTCTAATGAGAAATGAGTATAATCCTTATTCAGACCGTCCTATTTAAAGAGAAGGAAACGTGCTGCTGATGTTACAGATTTGTGTGAACGTCTGCTCTGCTTGGACAGATGTGACAGATTTTGTGTCCAGTCTTCACAAACCTCTACGTTTTCAGTCTGGAGTTTAAGTGTCCAGCCGAGCAGAGAGAAGTTCACACTGTGAGTGTTTTCTAATTGTTTATTGTTCTAACGTCACTCTGCCGTAGACGTGCTCTCTCCAAAGTCTCTCCAAACGTAGACGGTGGTGTTCCTGCTGGTTTCCTCAGTGTAACTGTAACACACAGCTCTGTGTTCCCACAACATAGAATCCCAGACTGGGACCACTAATTCTCCACCGTCTGAACCCTGTAATGATGCCTCTTGCGTCTCGTTGAGTAACCTGTCGTTCCTGACGGATTTGAGCGGAAACAGGAACCCGTTCTTCCTGTTGACTCAAAGGAGCTTTAATCAGCACGTCCTCATCTGTCTAACAGTTATTACACACTCAGCAAGCACCGATTCTTTTCATTATCAATGAACCACTTAGGGTTAATCCAGCCAACAGGCCTGAACTCAAGAAAATAATCTGCAGATCAAACGATGAAGATAATTTTCATTTTGTCACTTAATAGATTAAATGATTAATAAACCGGTAATAACAGAGACTTGTGCTTTCTAACAACAGACAGGCTGACAGGTCATTGCAGATTCTGAAAAGTGTCTCTGATCCTGTAGTTGATGAATATCTTCAAAAAAAATCCACTGAACACAAAAGAAAACTGATGTTAAAACAACTCTTCCCAACAATTCTGTTACTAATAATGTCCTGTGTATGTCTGAAGCCTCAAGCCTTCATAAAACTACTAGAAAAACCTCAAAATAATTAAGAGATGCTGTGTCTGTAAACCAGGCTACAAATTCCACACCCACAAAGGGAGGAGTTGCCCGAGGGTTATTAACCCTAAATAATAAT
The DNA here is from genome assembly GCF_042242105.1 of Pempheris klunzingeri. Lineage (NCBI taxonomy): Eukaryota > Metazoa > Chordata > Actinopteri > Acropomatiformes > Pempheridae > Pempheris > Pempheris klunzingeri. Next base: position 23,182,247 of record NC_092028.1, on the reverse strand, counting down.
ACACTTATTCTCTTTACATGGAGAAATGTGGAGAAACACAATATAAAAAATCATTCCTTCAACCAATCAAACACTCTTACAGAGATCAGACACAGAAACCAGTTTCCTTTTAAATGTACAGTATTGATGCACCGTTGTGTTTCCTGGCTGTGACCACCGGAGGGCAGCGAACCCTCGTGGTTCAAGGTGCTTCCTGTCAGAATAAACATCCCAAAGTGAAGCTGCTGTCATGCAGGCCTCCACACATCCTCATCCTCATCCTCCACGTCCTCCGCAGGTGGAGCGCACCAGGAAACAGCTCTTTGTTATCACCACCACACAAATGTCACAGTTCTTATTTCTAATATTCACACTAAAAACCACAAACGTCTGATGTCGTGTTCATTATTAAACCTGTGAGACGGACTTTCTTGCTCTGGACTGCAGCAACTTTACACAAAACTGAAGAGAGGAACATTTCAGCTGGGAGTTTTAACAAGAATGTCAAATAAATGATGCACCTGTACGCTGACACTATTGTATTTTTAGACTCTCCCACAGGTTTGAGGCATCCAGCCTGCAGCAGGCCGGCGGCCCCCCGGGACAGAGACGGACAGACGGTGAAGATGAGGGTCTTCTCCTGACAGCTGAACAGCCTGCAGACCACCGCCCCCCCCCCTCCCTCCTCTTCCACTCAATCTAGACTTCAGGTGGCCAATCCTCCATAGAGTTGTTACCTTGGAAACAGCACCTTATGTATTTTTAGAGAGCAGACATGGAGACGTGATTCAGGGACGACGGGGATGTGGCTCTACTTTTATTTGGCTCTTTCATCGAGCAGTGGGCAGCGAGTCACCGCACCCTCGCAGACACGTCGTGCCTCGGCGTGCAAGAGCCGCCGGCCGTCCTTTGTGCTGCAGATGCTCGATGACCCGGTGTGGTTGTGTTTTCCTTTGAAAGATGCTGCTCTGATCACCATCCTTCCTTCAGTAATCTGCCTCCCTGTCCCTCTCACACGCCCCCACTGTCAAGTAAAGCCGAAATGACCTGAAGTAATTCTGACAGGATATGTGGAGTCACTCTCCCCCCACGCTCGCCGAGCCACCCCTGACCTTTGGCAGGTGTTCTCGGTGGAGCCACCAAACCTCACCTTGATGTGCAACATGACATCACACTTTCACAGAACATTAACCCTTCGTTCTTTGCACCTCGATGTCGGCCCGCCTGTAGAGAGCAACCGAGTGCTTCACTCTTGAGGCTGATGATTTCTATTTTATGGAACTCTTTAAAGTCCGAGGCAGCAAGGGGAAATCTCTAAAATGGTCTGGTGACACTTGGGAATAACCATTTAAAAGAACAAACATGGTGACGTGTAAAATGCAGAAGAAATATTTAATTTCCAGCTTTTAAATTCAAGCTAAGTTGACTCCTTCAGACAAAAGGATTTCCCTCAGTTGTTTCCCTTCTTATACAAAGGAGCAAATGAATTACATTAGAAGAGAATCTTAAATATTTCCTCTGCATTTTCCTTCTTCTCATAACGTCTTGTGTTTAAAATGTTTCTGAATCCTCAAACTTTCTGATTATTTCCAGGTTTTTACGTGGAAATGTTACAGATTTCCAGCTGTTTTCTCAGACTTTTGGGCCCCAGAGGAGAAATATTGTGACGCTCATTTCACTACAGTAAAGGACCTTTTTACTTCATCCCAGATGACCCCCCCTTCTGCACCACTGTTTGCCCCTGATCAGCTTAATCGATCACCAGCCTCTGAAGGTCAATGAAAGGATATTGGTGATGAACTGAGTAGATGGTCGTCTCACATACATCAGGTTTACCTTCGCCTGGCGTGAATGTAGAGCAACAGAAGAGGTGTAGAAGCTTGTTGAGGGTCTGTCCTCACATGGATGAACCCGTCCTCCACCATGCAGGTAAATCTCCTCCCTCCACCACCACCTTTCTCCACACACGTGCTCCATGCATCATGCCTGTGCAACACGAGTGGCCTCTTGCATTTCTTGGCGTGCAGAAGCCACAGAAGGCGCTCAGCAGTGTGCCTGCGGCCGGGCTGGTATTTTCTCTCCCGTCCACCCACCCACACACACACGGCCAGAGAAACAGAGTTCACCGGTGAATGCACCTTAGTATAAAGACGAGCCGTCTCTAGCCCATCGCATCGCCATGGAAACACAGGATTTGTCCAATTGATTAGCGGTGGACTGACGCTGAGGCCGAGAACTCTTTGATTGTATAATACAGCTGAATCTGAGCTCTTGTTGGAGAGAGATGTGGAAAAACACTCGACCATTTAAGAAGAGAAAGGCTTCAGTCACCAGTGAGGACGCTGTCACACGTGTCACAACACTAAACTCCACTTTACTGTATTTCTTCATCCTCTTGTTGAGGGTCTTTACATAATCGATCATATTGATTGGGATGCAGAGTGCACAGGAGGTCACCCATCGATCTCCGGCTCCTTCACTGAGACACTGAAGCCCAACTTGCTCCCAATGAGAGAGACCAGTGGAAACATTATTGAAAGGAGCACTGTTCATTTAGTCCAGTGTTCAGGTAAACTTGGTTATTAAAACAGAATATAATCTACTGTTAAATTCTAATGTAACATTATAGGTTAAGCTCCCAAACAGTATATATATAAAGTAGTAGTAATTAGCCCCCCCCTTCACCAGCTGCAACACATTAATGCGTCATTAATACAAAATACTAGAAATCACCAGAGGATGTGATGATTATGTAGATCAGGCTGCAGTCTGTCTGGTTTAGCTGTCCTCTTTATTCATAAAGGATGGAATGGTTGTTGTTAATGCATGTTCTCCCTGTGCTTGTGTGGGTTCTCTCGGGGTTCTCCAGCTTCCTCCCACCGTCCAAAGACATGCAGCTTAATTGGTGACTCTAAATTGTGGATGTGAGCGTGAGAGGTTGTCTGTCTTCCAGGATGTACGTCACCTAATGTCACCTGGGATGGGCCCCAATATGATATCATATCATATAATATAATATAATGTAATAATAAATAATAATATATAATATAATATAATTATATATAATCAGTCTCACCTGTGCACACCTGTCTGAGCTCTGTTCTTCAGCCTTTTGCACAGAAGACATTTGGCTTTGTGGCTGCAGGAACAGCTCAGCTGTGAATAAACAAATGAATGAGGGCTGCATTCCATTTAGCTGCTCTAGTTTCAGGTCTCCTGTGATGAACTACACCTGTGCTCCTCCTGCCACACGTGAAAAAGGCCTTTCCCTGCAGTAAGTATTCACTGACCTGCTCTCAGGATGCTGTAATCTACCATGAAAAGACTTTGGATCAATTGTGATTAAATTTTTGGGTTGTTTTCTTCCTCTTCTTGTTTTTTCAGTGGATTCAAAATCCTACAAGCTTCATCAGCAAAGTCTGCTTCAGAATGTAAGTAAGTAAAAGTGCTCACCACCTTTTTAAAGGAATATCTTCTGTTTTATATGTTAAATATTTAAAATTTAAATGACTTTATATTGTTGAGCAGTTAAATCTCCAACAGTGGAGTGAAATGTATGAATGGATGAGCAGCCTCTTCTGTAGGTGGAAGGAAAGTGGAGAAACAAATGCATGTTCCTCTTTAATGGAGGAGAGTAATGGAGAAAATGGAAGTGCTCAGTTTTGTCCTTCATGTTCTTATTTATCTTGAGATGTTGGTGAAGTAAAACATCCATTAATACAAAGTAGGATTTCAAGGACCTCCACTTATAATGACTCATAAATATTTGTGAAAAACAACAAATGACTGCGACGTAAACACAAAAAGGCACCGACTGCAGCCCCCTGAAGCTTTCTGATATATCCTCTTCACTGATATCTCGTGTCCTCTCTGAGATGTTGCGTCTGGACGTCGTCCCAGATGTGACAGATGTGTTCAGGTACGACGCTGCAGTAAATTCACCTGGTTGTGTGTCAGCTCTGGTTATGGCTCCAGGCCCCCTTTGCGGTAGGTTTCCTCCTGGGTTGTCACCCGCTCCCTGGGCTTGGCTCTTGGCAAACTTTGGTCTCCAGCTTGGCGTAATAACGTGTATTGGCTTTAGGGATGTAAACACGCTTGTTGTATCACACACGGCTGATTCTGTGGTTCCTGTAGTTTAATATTTCTTCCTGTTTACTCTGCTGCCACAGTTCAGCTGCATGCTTTTGTTTGATTTTAACCTCCTATCCAGCTTTAGATGCTTTAGTTAGAATTATTGGTTCATTTTGGTTATTTCTGGATAACTGACCGTTGCTATGGAGACACTTCTGATAATCATATTTAAATTAATGAAATCATTTCTCAATCACTTTATGCCAACTTGTTGTTTGATGAAAAGGGACCTCCTCATGTTGTTTCAGTTCCTACACAAATAAAACAGGAGTTCTCTTAAGTTGCTGCAGTTTTACGCTTCAAATGACTCTTCTTGTGCTCGTTCATAAAAAATGAAGACACCGACTGTTGGAAACAAACATGTAAACAAGAACATCCAAGTAATAATATGTTGGATTATGAAGAAATGGCACTGACTTCAAAAGGGATTAACAGCAGGAACCACAGAAGAAGAAATGAAGAAGGGGGGAGTTTACTGTCTTACACCACCGGAGAGGAAGCGACTTCTCACCTTTCTCTTTCTCTTAGTGGTCGTTTCTTCAGGCGTGTCTGTGTTTACCGGCCACATCAGTGATGTGTTATCACCGTCCATCTCTATGTTTCACTGTGGTGTCATCATGAGAGAGCTAGACAGACATCACTGGACCCTAACGTTGTTGTGGGGAAACATCTCCATGCAGAGAGCAGCCTGAGTGTCCATTAGTGCACCGCAGCACGTCTCCTCCTCTGGTCAGACACCTTCATCGGCTTTCATGCACCATGGGGGCCATATATGAAGTATTTATTTACCTTTTGAACAGGGTCACCGGGGGCACACTGTGAATATAGCAGAGGAATGGAGCCTCAGGTGAGCCACCCATAGGTGATTCCACATAACTCTGTACCTGCTGCATTGTTCTTGGTGCTCTGTCTGGCTGGACGGTGGCTCATTAGCTCCAGTAACCATCTTTCTCTATTGTCTCCACTGGACAAAGGGGCCTCGGTGCTCCAGCAGCACGAACGGCGCTAAAGATGGTTGGGTGATAAATGTTTGTCATATAAGTGGAACAGTCTCGACTCGCCGTATATTGCAGGTTTAGAGTGATTGCCATCATTTCGAGCTGTGCATGACCTGTTCTCCGGGCACCCAGAGGATCCTGCGTGGTGCGCTATGAGCTCTGAATGTACAGTGTCACTGGATGGAGCTCTGAAGGTGACAGGGGGACATTAGCACACGTTGTTGAAGCACGATTGATCAGCGTTCCCGTCCTCGTACGCAGTAAGAACACCTCCACCTCCTGTCGCCTCGTCTCTCTGTCTATCTGAGGCTCCTCCCTTAGCCGCCCTCTAATAACCTCAGATGGCCGGTTTCCACTGAAGCGAGGGCAGATCTATTGTGCTGGGAATGTGCTGAAGGGTTTCTGGGTCGATGAGCTCGCACAGCTGAGATGGAGAGAAGGAACGAGGACAAACGGGACAAACTGGGCTCCTGTGACTCCCCAGGGACTGCAAAACATTTCTCCCCACACCATGAATTTAAAACGTGCAAGAAGATATCTAAAAAAAGGCAGAGCACTTCTAGATTGAGTGCTCTGATAACGTGTTCACCTCCAGAGCCAACGGTAAAACGGCAGATGTCATTTTTACTAGAAAGCAGCGGCAGAGCGCACTCATCAGCTCCACAGAGCTACTTAGTCAGCAGGTTGGCCCTCTGCGATGAGCAGCTTCCTGCCTGGTGAAATGAAGGAGCCCCGAGGCAAAACCTGCCATCAGCACTACATAATCTCCAAAGTTGTTTTCTTAAACAATGTTAGACAGTTAGTGTGGTGCAGGAGCTGTTTCACAAACGGTGCAGATCACAGCGACGATGTCGGTGCGACACCTACATGGTTCTGGGGTCGATCATCCTCTGGATGTACTGCAGCAGCTCTGTGTTTGGTCGCTGCCTGCATGCAGGTGCACAATGTGACATACAGGCTAATTAAACTTCAAATTGGCATGTATGTGATGTGAGGTATGCTGTATATCACATGAAATGGACTATTGGAAAAGCCACAGCAGGGATAAAACAGACAAATGTGCTTTTGTTGGCAGCCTGTCTGTGTTATTAATAACAGAACAGTACAGATGGATGAGTTTCTTTGTTATTAACTCCATGAATGTATTATTATTATTTTCATTAGTCTTACAGAGCCTCTGCCTCTGGTCTGATCTCTGTGTAGTTTTAAAGACGGTGTCGGCTGTTTGGTTCACTCCAGCCTGTCAGTGTGATGAGCAGCAGTGCTCTTCTTAAAGCAGCCTGCAGGGTGAGTGTTCAGCTGCATGTAGGTGAAATCAGTGCATCAAAAACCCTGCTAATGAGACGGAGAGCACCAGTGTACTAAACATTCAGCTCTGCATCTTCATCTGCAGAGTTCTAACTAACGTTCCCTCCATGACCTCTAACAGAAGGTCTCTGGAGTTCCAACATGGTGATTCCTCTTTTATCGTATCAATTTAAGCTGAACATTTGAACAGTTTTGGACCTCCAGCGTCATAGAGTGTTTGCTCAATGTCCTCGTGTTCATCAACATCACACATTTCATGCTGATGTATAAATACTGGCAGATATCACAGGATCGATTGGGGCCACAAAGACTTGATGGGGACACATAAGCTTGCCTGATTTCGGCCTCTGAGATGGAGACACACTTCACAACGGCACTGAAGTTTATTTTACATGATGAGATGTTCGGTTCCTGTACAGATATTTTGGTGCAAAGATAAACGCAGCAAGTAATCAAATACCTGTGAAGGTACTTTAAATGAGTCATGTCAGGCTGGAGTTCTTCCTCCAGTCCTGCACCAGATGTGGACATGTCAGAGATGCACCTGTGTTTTTACCTGGTGTTGTGCTTTTGTTGTTATTCAGGATGCTTTTCATGACACTTAAAGGATGTTTTGTTTATTACTCACATGTGATTGGTCAGTCATGGCTTCATACGGTCAGAGCAGTGTTTCATGTCAGCTTATTGGTTTCTTTAGTACCAGTAGCTGTGTAATGAGTGGGATAATGTACAGTGTCATTATTGCAAATTGAAGCCCGGTGTGAAGCTGTCCATTATCCCTTATGTAGGAGTCTTTTAAACTTCCTCTTCACTAACTTTAATGTGTCATTTTGCTCTGTCGCAGGTTTTTCTCACCTTGTTTGTGGCTGGACAGACGCCGTGTGACCTCCTCCTGAGCCTGTGAGCCGGCCGAACGTGACGGACAGGTCGGTGTGCTGTGTAAGTCATGTGCAGCGTGTCCATACATTATTCATCACTCTCATCATGGCCCCTCATCCTCTTTTATCTCTCCATCTCCTGCCGTCTTACACTCTCTCTCCCACTCTCTTGCTCTCTTAATTCATCAGCACCCATTAGCTTTCATTTCAAAGAACGGCCGCCCCCCTCTCCCTCTCTCTCCCCCCCCACAGCGCCTGACAGCTTCCACTACATGCCCTCCATTTCACTCCATCCGTGTGCTTCTCTCAGCTACCTGTAGCTGATTTCTTTCCCTTTTCCTCTATCACATACAGAATTGCGCATGATTGATTTCGGCATGGATTTTCCCCCCCACATTGTGGTTGAAGGACACTGTTGAGCAGCTGACACGACACCCTGCTCTGCCCTACTTCCAGGACTGGAGGTGACGGTGGCCGTGATTCAAAGGAGCAATAAGTAACGCGTACAAACAAACAAACAGAGGAGCCGCAGGCCGCAGTGATGCTGAGGCCGCCCCCCCGTGGCGCCCTCGTCGTCACCCTAACCTGCCACGGCGCTCTGGTTGCCATGCCAATCCTTCATAAGCCTGCCTGGGGCCCAACACAGCTTCATCATTAGCTGCTGTTGTCACTAGGGGATATTTCAAGTGTTCACTCCTCTCTCTCCCTTCACACTCTCTCTCTCTCTCTCCCCCTTGCATCAACGGCACCATCCTCCCCCATCCTCCCCCATTCCTGGTACAGTAGATGCTTCAAGCATTTCTCCACCCGCCCTCCCCCCTGCTAGCTCAGCTGCTGTGCTGAGCCCCACACAGGACCGTGTCCCTGGACTCCCCTTTATTACCATATCATGAGATGTGCCCTAGGCGTGCAGCAATGCAGCGTGCCGCCTGTGTCTTTAAGAGAGAGAGAGGGAGAGAGGGAGAGAGAGAGAGAGAGAGAGGGAGGATAATGTGTAATGGAGAGGAAATAAGTGAGAGAGAGCGAGTGTGAATTTATCATGGGCAAAATTTGTGCATCATTCTTTGCTGTGTGCTGAGCATCCCTGCACCGGCATGCACAGCCTCCCAAGGCTCATACTGCTGAAGAGAACGCCCCTCTCTCTCTCTCCTCTCTCTCTCTCTCTCTCTCCTCTCTCTCTCTCCCCCTCACACACACACATATTCAGGCTCTCCCACACGCACACACACACACGTGCTGGCAGTCACACACGCGCAGTGCTGTCAGGAGCGGCGCTGCTGGACCACAGCCATCTCGCGAAGGAGGTTCCAGCGGAGGGAAGAGAAAGCCGGAGTCAGAGAGAGACAAAGGGAAGGAGGACGGCAGAAGGAGAGGAGCGAATAAGAGCGCAGGGACCGGCACAAGGAAGGAGAGACCCAGCGCTTTGTGAAGAGCAGAAAGCGAGGGACAGGAGGAGGGAGGAGGAGAGAGGAAAAAAAGAGGAGGGGGAACAGGAAACGCGATCACTTTCAGCTGCAGCGGTCCGCATCGCAGCATGGGCAATGCACCATCCCAAGGCATGTCAACCCTACCTCCATGTATGCTTGTGTGGCAGGTATCTGTTTGGTTCTGCGTGTTGGGCTTCCCAACCAGCTGGCTGCCCTCCTGTCACTCTCCTGTGAAAACAGGGGATGGGGGCTGGGCTGGGGGGGGCTGGAGGAGAATGATGCTGGAAGGTGGTGCCAGTTAATGGGCAGCAGGTTAGGGGTGAGGCGCCTGGGGGAGAGGCTCGCTGGGATGTTGAATGGGAGGCTGGAGGTGCTGGAAACAGTGGGTGAAGGCACCATTTGTGGGAGCAGCGAGAGATGGGAGGGGGCTGGTGTAGAGGAGAGGTAGCATCAGTGAAGCAGGTGGTGCTGGTGGGTGTAACACTGAGTGTGTGTGTGTGTGTGTGTGTGAGAGAGGGAGGTGACTAGTGATTTGTCTTGTGTGTAGTTGAGATAAAAGTGTGGTTGTGCTTGGCTGTGTGTGTGTGTGTGTGTGTGTGTGTGTGTGGTGGTCGCATCCGCTGCTCTGAACCACATGGACGACCTCTGGGAGGTGAAGCTGTCCATGGGGTGTGTGTGTGGGGGGGTAAAATAGAGAAGAAACGCATATTAATACGACAAATCAAAGAATTGATGGGTGTAAAGATAGCTCTTAATGAGCAGATAGGCAGCGGGGCCTTGGGTGAATGGGGGATGGTGTTATAAAAGGATGATCGGGTGGGTCAACTCCTTCGTGTAACGCTCTCTCTATCCCCTCCGGACCTCCATCTCTCTGTTCTTTTCTTTAAATCTATCTTTTAATCCCTCTTTTCACTCGCTTTTGCAATATCTTGTGTAAAATACCAGTTGCAACCAGCTGAGAAAAAGAAGTGAAGGTCTGTGGTTGTTGGTGAGACGCAGGCGTATGTGGATACACTGTGATTCTGCATGCAAGCAACTGTATTTGCATCGAAGTCCATGTGCGGCACCCTGGTTTAATGAATAAAGGGGGAGTGTACGCATAGAGACAAACGTGTAGTGCAAAGGAAGGGCGTGTGTGTGTGTGTGTGTGTGTGTGTGTGTGTGTGTGTGTGTGGGGGGGGGGGTCGAGGCAGGTTGTGATTTTGGGCTTCATAAATATAAATTACAGTTTGCCTCTCGGGCAGCGTACGACACCCTCCATCCTTAGACCCACAGTTTGCCCTTAACCCTTATAAAACCCTTTTAATGGGGAAGGAATTAAAAGAAATCGGAGGAAGAGCAACAGGGGCGGGATCCCTCTGCCATTACACACAGACATGCAGCAGATGTTGCCTGTGCAGACAAACTAAGAAAGAAGTGGAGAAAACACTGCAGGCGAGTAGAAGCACAGCTGGGACTGAACGGCTTCTCTGACAGGTGACACAGGAAGAGTGTCCTGTCAAGATGGGGGGGAAAAGGGCAGAGCAGCTCAGAGAAGGACATGAAGGTGGATGAATTCCTTAAGTCTTCATTCCCCCCCTCCTCTGTTTCCTCCTCCCTTCTTCCTCCCCTCCTCCTCTTCATCCCCTGCTCCCCTCTCACCCGGGGACAGTCTGGCAGCTAGTGGGGGAGAGTCAGGAGGGGAGAGGATATGAGAGACGGGGAGACAATGAAAGGAAGTTTGAGGGAACAAAAGGCAAAGAAAGAGTTGGTGCGTAGATGGACAGGTAAGTTGTGACGCTGAGCTCTTGCTGGTGTAACAACATAATTCTCTCTGAGTGTTGAGTGTTTAGGATGTCGTTACTGTAGGACTCCACAGTGGAACAGTGAACAGCTCTTTAAACTGGTTTTCTTGTGAACGTGTTGCTGCAGAGTATCGATGCCCTCAGCTCGTCTGGTCAGGTTTGGGTTGCTGTGTTTGGCTCTCTGTGCTGGATGACCTTTGGAAGGTTTCATTTCTCATTTTTCCCAGTTGATATTTGAATTCTCTTGTCAGACGCTCTTATCGGTCTCTTTAACTGCAGAGGACACCGGTTTGAGGTTCAGATGAAGAAGGCAAACACGCAGGCTGCTGTGTCATGAGACCTTTAGCACCGGGCAGAGGTCTGTGTGTCTACTGGATTCTCTCTTTTTCAGTTATCACCGCAAAGCTTGTCCTTGGAGTTCTGTCTGGACTCTTGTCTATCTTTAGAGGGATTGACATGGATTAGCTCAATACTGAGCCACGGATGTCTTTTTCTCTGTAAACTCAGACTTCAGTTGGCTGAATGTTAAAGCAAGGAGTTTCTTTTCTGCACTTTTTAATAATATGCTGGATCAAAAGATTTCTGGCTGTATGGACCTGCAGTGTTCAGGATTACCATCACTACTAATGTAACTTAAAGAACCAAAAGCACAGCCCTATTTTTTTTTACATATTTTAGGTTTTAAATGACTGGTAGAGAACATGCCACAGTGGGTACAACACAATACTCTGGGGTAATTGCTCCAGAACATAAAGTACCTACACTAAAAGTGCTTGTTTTTACCACTGACAGGCTCAGATTGTTATTCTGTGTCTGACAGTGGTACAGAAAAGGATCCCTAAGGAGACAGACCTGTAAGATCCTCCTTGTTTTGCCAGAAAGAATCGTTATGTCGCTGCTCGGCGTAAAGCCACCAGACTCCATTAACGAAAACAGTAATTTTGCTCTGGAGCTGTTGGTCTACTGCTGCCTCCATCAGTTAATTTGTTTGTGTTATTGCTTTAGTTTTGTTACTTTGGATCCATCACTATATTTGTGTAACACAAAAGAGCACAAACAAACTACCCAATCAAAGCAGCAGTAGACCAGCGACTCCCATGTCCTGCAGGGTAAAATTACTGTTTTTGTTCATTGAGTCTGGTGAGTTTGACAAGCATGATAACAACAGCTGTTTGCCGTTAAACCAAAGGGATCTCTCTCTGTAGGGATCCTTTCCATAGTGCTGTCAGACACTTACAATAACAATCTGAGCCTGTGCATTGAGGCCACCAGTAAGATAGAAATTTGCCAGATCCAGGCTTAGCTTTGCCAGGCCGGGCAGGTAAGGTGCATACCATTTAGATTCAGTAGACGCAGTTTAACCACAGCCTGTCATGGCAGCGTTTTTCTAAGCCCATTAGAGTTGTACCAGTTCACACTGCTGGGCTAAACCGTAAAGAATAGATTAAGCAGAGGCAGGCGTTTAAGCCCGGTATTAGCCTGCTGGAGAGCTAATGCTTATCGTAACGTTGCCATTGTACAGAGGCTGCAGATCCTGGTAGCTTTATGCCTCCATGCTATACCTAGTATGTTCAGCTGAGGTTTATGTCAACACACATGTCTGTCTATCTGCTGATCCTCTCCGCTGAGGCAAAGCCAGAACCGTGTCCGGGAGGGGCCTGCAGAGATGGAGATGTTTTTACTGCGATTTGAAGTGATGCTTTACTGTATGAAGGGAGAAAACTGGCAAAGACGTCAGCGCGGTGTGGGTGGACATGGTGTGTGCTGAAGAATAGCATGTGTAGAACGGTGACATGCTGTCATTTACGCACTCAATCCAGTACATTTGGAGGAGTTTTGTCTTGACATTGATGCAGAAATGTCGGCAGCATGACGCTCCAGGAGAATGTTAAAGGTTTATGCTCCTTCATCCAGAGTTTGTCCAGTGAGGTCGGTCATATTTCAGTCTGACGCTGATTAATATTTACATAACAGTGCTTAGTGCCAAACTGATGCAGGTTAAACAAAGATGGCAGATAAAGGATTTTCTGAAATGAAACCAGCGGAGCTCTGCTGGTTTACAGTCTTTTTTTAAAGCGAGAGCCAGGTGGACATGTCGTCATGTACCTGTCAGATGTTTGTCTAACATGCAGGGACACAACCTCAGCTGAGCCACATTATATCTGTGCCTTTTGTTGAAGCCTGTTTGAGTAGAGATCAGATCACAAGTCATAAGAGTTTGTCTTTTTAATCAGATCCGGAGCCGATCGAAGCTTTTAAAGCGTCTGTTATTGACAGCAGCGTGCAGCCGTGTGTGCTCGTGGAGTCATTGTTTTGTACTTAATGCACCTGCTTATTCCCTGGGTCTGTGCCACACAAAGCCCCGTGACTGCCGCCTCGTGATTGGCTGGTGATGATGCAATGTTTTATGGCAGAGGAGCTGCATGTTTTGAGGGCATTTCCGAAGTAATTGACCCTGCTGGGAATAGCGTTGCTGGAGTTGTACTGATGTTAAAGTAAATCTGCTAAACAAAATATTAACATGATGCTCGGACTCATTCGGGGGGGCCATCTCTCGTGCATAAAAGGGGGCTGAGCGCATAATGATTGTGTGATGGGGGAAAATGCCAGACGTCTCTGTCCAAACCAGCAAGCTGGGCCTTATGTTACGTTTGCTTCACGCAGCGTCCTCGCCACAGAAAGTTGTAAGCTGGCATATGTGCAGAGGAGCAATTTTACATACATACGCTTGGCTTTTTAAGGTTTACCCTGGTGGAGGCATGCTCCAACAGAACACAATGATACAGAACGGAGCTGGGATCGTGTTCACGTCGCTTTCAAAAGTCTTCCTACTTGTCCAGCTTGCTTGGGAGCGAAGCCTTAATGGGATCGACGCTCACAAGACAAAAATCAAACCCTTTTTGTGAATGGTTTGTGCTCGTACTCCAGGGGATATCATCCGCCTCTCATAGCTGCTGTAGTAAGCACACTAGTTAGCTCTCAAGGTCATTAATGATTCAAGAGTGTAAATATTACATGCTTTTACCAAACGTCCTTGTTTCTATGCCACAACTGTGTTCTGGGCACAGTTTGATATCTGTGCATAACAATGGGCTGAATATGAGCCGTCAGTGTAAACAGCACTTGTTTTATGATAATGTGACGATCAGTGGGACAGTTTTTATCCTCTGATGGAATGGAAGAGAAATCCTTTTCTCTTCAGTTTTCTCTGAAAAGGTCAAAATAGATGAAACTAGAGCAGGGAGACGTTGAGCAGCTGCTGTTGCTGTGGAGGCCTGTGACCTTCTGTTCTCTGAAAGCACACAGTTCACTCTGTTAAATGTTAGTTATTCTGCCCCTCATATCCGTCCAAAATCAGCTCCTGTGGAAACATGTCATGCCTGGATAAACCGCTCTCACAAAATCTCAAAGCTTAATTCAGCTTCTTGGTGAAAAGGAGTTTTGTTGTGTTCATATTCAAATAAGTTTATCTCCACTGATTGTGTTAAAAATGTAATAGTGGCTCCGGTTATTGGCCACGACGTGACAATTCCACATTGTTGTGAAAGGCATCGTGTAATTCAGTTACATCCATTCAGTTCACGTGTGTGAAAAGAAAGCAGTGCTGTCAGGTCAGTTCTCTGTATTAGCAGGAGCTCGGTATCAGATAAGATGGACTGAAGAGAAGAAGGGAGCTGCTGTTTAGTTCTGTTTAGGTTGTCTTGGTTAGGTTCAGAGGAAACGTTGCACTTTGGGTTAAAATGACCAATTTGCTCAGCTTTGTCCTCGTGGTTACAATAATAACCTAGTAGTTAAAGTCTGGGATTTATAATGATCATGATTAAAAAAACAAAGGGCTTATTGTAACATTAATGTAGAATATTTCCCTCATAATCAGGAACAATCAGGTGGAGTTTGTTATCACTGTAGCAGCGTGGCAGGCTGTCGGTCTGATGACAACTGGCTGCTTAACGAAAAATATTGAAATGTCTGTGGAGAGGAGCCACAGAGAGGAAGAGGTAAAGCACAACCTGCAGAAAGGAGATGGGATCACAGCTGGAGAAGTGCTCTGATGCCTGACTCTGCTAATTAGCTCATAGTAGATAATCCTGATCAAACCAACGTTAATCTAACCAGCTGCTTAAATAAGCAGCGCTAACGTACAGTGAGCCGTGAGTATAAAAGTTCTGTTAACTTTCTTTCGCAGTCGCATTTATAGTAACAACTAAGATGTGGTGATAAAGGCTTTGAGAGGCTGGAAATGTTTGGTTTAGGCACCTTGAAAGTGCCTAAAGTGCTTGAATTTAACTCTTAAAAAGATAATTAAGGAACCTTAGTGTTCACAAATCATGTTAGATAGTATAAATTCTAGCCAGCCTTCTCTTAAACACCTGAAGTGGCTGCAGCTGGATCATTAGATTTCAAAAAATGGCAGAATCTAACAATAAAACGACTCCACAGCTGCTTGTATAACATGATCCTGGAGCGATTACACCGTGGGTCCAGGAGGCCAATATTTACTTCATTATCCTCCAGCTTTTCCCCGCTCACAAAGCTGTAGCTGGTCCACAGTGATCCGCTGGAGAAGTCTCGCTGCCTTAATGTGCTCCTTGAAAGCTCCAGCCTGTGAGTCATAAAAACAACCGGCCGTGTATTAAGGTGTTCTGTGGTGTAACATAACAAAATGGACCCTAAATCAAACGTAGCTTTCTGCTGACGACTTGTGGTACACAACTACTTTGTGCTGCAGCCACAGGAAAAGATCCACCTTTTGCAAATGTGGCGTGTGTGTGATGACAAAATGAGGAGAACTCATCGCAGCGTACGAAGGATGCAAAATCCAACTTTCCATTTGTTGGCTATTTGACAGTTTATTAGTTGGTTAAAATGTTTCCTACCACTAATTGCAATACTTGCAGACAGCATTTGTGAGGCAGCATCTGCTTTGTGCTTCAGTGACAGTTGGCCCGGTGCAGATCAATTTGTGAAAATCTTGGCGATAATGAGGTAAATATTCAAACATACCCAGCAGAAAGCAGTTATTTGGCTTCAGAACTGCAGCTGTTTTTTTAAAAAAAAATCATTAATGGTCACTTTTTGCCCTTCTGGGTTTTTGAAAAACTCTTCCGTTTTTTCTGCAGAAATGTGAAGTGAAGCTGCTGCAGTTAAATAATAAATAGTTGGATTTCATGTTGAAATACAGACGTCATTAGTGTGTGTGTGCGTAGATGATGATTTAATTTTCATTCTGGTTAAAATATGTATGCCTCCCCTCTTCATCCCCAACCAGCCAGCCTGTGGCAATCAGCACACACATGACTGACAACACGCACAGAAATCCCACTGTCCATGTTTCCAGGGTGGTGAGATCTGACTTCTGTCCCTGCTGTGTACGTCTGCAGAATTTAAACAGAGTGTGTGTGTGTGTGTGTTTAGCTTTCAGTTTATTTTAATGTCGTAGTTAAATAAACTTTGGATATCACCATCATTAGCTCACTGAATCAACCTCCTGAGTCAGTCCTGCTGTCCAGGCTGCAGGCTGTCAGCTGGAGATAACCACGCCGCCTGACTTTTAGCCATTCTGGTCACAACAGTCATGTATTAGTCATTAAATATTCAAAAGGACCAGTTTGATGTTGTGGGAAAAGTGCTTATTTGCCTTCTTGCTGAGGAGGAGATCGATGCTACTGTCATGCTGCGTTTTGATGTGAGAGTGGTATCAATTTTCTGGGCGAGAAAGTGAATAAATACATTTGCTAACAAGTTGAACTCTCACTTTAACACAGTTTAATGGTCATTTTTATGTTTCACTAATTATCTGTGTTGGTTCTTCTGCATCACTTTCACTTGCAAAATGAAATGCAATCCCAAGGCGATATTTAAATGTCTTAATAGACACTCCCTGGCCACTTTATTAGGTACGTCTGTGCAGTTTAATACAATCAATACGGCAGATAAGAGGTGGTGTTGTGCTGCACTTCATTATGTTGAACTGTTTTTATTATTCTCCTCCCCTCATGTTTGTAAATGTGGTGGCTGAAGCATCAGACACACCTCTAAATATAATGCAGCTCAGTTTAACACCAATAAAAACTACAACCTCTATAATAAAGCCGCTTCTGACACTGAAAATGAAAACACGAACACGATCAGCCTGTAAGTTCACGGCAGAGTTGTCCTAGATTTTAAAGCTGTGCCTGTAAACACATTAAATTGTAGTTATTTTAAAAGGTTTTGGCCTTTTTAGATGCTGCTCATCTGTGTTTAGTTTTAGACTGCAAAAAGAAATGAGGGATTTGGTAGTAAAATAAATCCACCGACGAGCTTTGTGCACCAGGACGATGCCTCCTCGATGCATCCATACCTGCTGGTACAACACTCGCTCTCCCTGAACCAAATGGCATCTCTCCTTGTGGAACAAGCGCCTCACCTGGTGTTTTGTCGTCCCTGAAATAGCAGCATGCACACACTCTGCTTTTAATGTGCAGTAGAAATGGGGCACAGTGTGTCAGATTCAAACACATCTGCTGCCTCCCTGCACGGGACGGTGGTAGTCTAAACATAGGAGATGCAGATCGCGTTGCACTGTTCTCCTTCCCGCAAGGTTGTGTTTTGTTACGTGGACACATTTCTGTGGTTATTATTTAAAGCCAGGTGGATGTTTAAAGGGCTCTGAGAGAGTTGAGCTGAATCACTTCTGAACATGGCAGCTCCTGAGTGTAGGATGGAGTGCTTTTCAAATCAGGGAGAGCCTGATTTAGCTTACATTTCAGATACCTCTGGGCTAAAGACTCATTTCTGGCATCTGTGTTACTTCACAAAGGAGACTGAACTGTGCAGCAGCTGAGAAACCTGACGGGGGGGGGGGGCAGTCGTTTCCCTAAAACTTCCCCAGAAGAAAGAGAGGAAGGAAGAGAGTTGGAGGAAATGAAGACGCGGTGTTAGTGAGGTGCTAGAAGAAGCAGTAATAGTCTCCTTTCTTCTCGCTCAGACTGTTTCCTCCTACGTTCTCCCATCACTTCTGATTTTCATTCCCAAGATGCTCGGGCAGGAATACAAAGCAGGCAGTGCAGGCTCTGATGATTCTGGCAGATTAGCCTCCTTCTGCTCCTGACAGGATCCAAGTATCCCTCATCTCATTCTGGTCTCGGTTTCAGGAGACTCCCTCATCACCTCCCTCTTCGCCCTTCCCTGCGTGACACTACGCTCAGACTAAAGGTGGATTTAACTAGAACAAGAGATTTAGAATCACTTTGGGAGTCGAAGCGTCGTAGTGTATTTCTGCACCGCCTCGGCTTCCATCTTTGCCCCAGTCAACATTTAAACCTCCATCTCATTTACTTGTTGTCAGTTAGTCTCAGTCTCTTAAATAACTCATTCTCTTCACTATGTCCATACCCTGTGTGTGTGTGTGTGTGTGTGTGTGTGTGTGTGTTCTCTGTGGCCCTTTTGTAAGTCTCTGCAGTAGGAAAGGCTTCGCTATGCTGCAACCTTGTGGATCACTTTTCATTTCCTTCCCCATTTTCCCCACTAGGAGCTTTCCCTTCTGACAAGGAAACCAATTCCCACGTTATCACCCACTAATATACATGTAATGACTTGTAACCGGCCGGGAAGCAGATACGGAGCTGCATCATCCGGTGGTCCAGCCGACTTTAAAAGATGGATTTTCTGTAACGGGGACCACTGCCGTGATACGAGAACATTGCATGTGAAATCCGTGGATGAGCCCGAACTCGCTGCCACAAACTATTAGAGCAGTGAGTATGAAAAGGTCAGCTGTGTTTCCCCTGAGACAGACCTGTTTCCTCCTGCTTCATCCGACGCCGCCTGTGTTTCGCGTCTCCTAATCGATTAGCTGGGTGGCATCCATCTCCTCCGTCCGGGGGCCTTAATGGGAAAGCGAGGGCTCGAGCACGCCGCGTGACATTGGCATTTCTGAAACATGGCCGGTACGCAGCAGAAATACAGGAGACAGGCGGGAGAGATATGAGCGCTGTGAGGAGACTTTCTTAGATTATGAGCAGAGAGTGTGTTGGGATGGATTGGCCTCCGGAGCGTAGCGAGCAGGGGGCGAGAAACAGAAAGAACGGGGGGAAAATGGCCGTGCCCAACGTGACCGGATGTGTTCCTCTGGTTTGGTGTGCAGCCCAGTTATTGTTGCCGGTGCTGGTGAGTCACTCAGGGGTCATAATTTGAGCAGCGAGGAGCCGTTTTCTAATGTGTGACCTTGTTCAATAACTGGAGCTCAGTGCAGGACTGCACACGGAGGTAATCACTGCCGAGGCGTGAGGATGTGTGAAGGTTGTCGTGATGAGGACGTGCTTGGATGTTTGTTTTGCTTCATAACATTTGTGTAGCTGCAACTAGCAATTATTCTAATTGATGATTATTATTATTTTGTTTTGTTTTTTATTGATTCTTTAATCTCGGAGCCCAACTTTGCTCCTTCTGTCCTTCCAGGAGTTGACAGTGATAAATAACAAATCGGTATATTTAGCTAAAACACAGATTTAATGCAGACAGTCTCACAGGACATCTCCACCTCCCATGAAGGTTAGAATGTGCATCTGCTGAACCAGGTTTTTACAGACATGTTGATTCAGGTGACATTTTGCAGAATGTAATCTTGTGGTGTTGAACTGTGTGGCATTATACGGAGAGGTGTTTCTAATATTTAGTCTACCCTTAGTGAGATAAATGCTGTTGACAATATTAGTAACACTCCTCAGCATGATGTGGTGTCATTCAACAGCACTTCTAAACCATGATCTGAACAGTGTATCCTTCAGGAGGGCACAGCTCTTAATATTAGACTGCATTTGTTTTTAGATACCTGCATCTGTGTAATGAAGAAGCAACTGAGTCTATATTCCCTTGTTGCCATAGACGTTCATGCACGACAAAGCACACACACACACACACACACACACACACACGTACGTACACATGTAACCATCTGGGAATCGATGCATGCATGCACACAGCTGACAGACACCAAGCCCTACATTCCTCCCACAGTTACTAGGAAACAAGAGGCTCACGGAGGCGGTTGTTGAGGCTAAGGAGGTGCGGTGAGGAAGCAGACTGGCAGCAAGGGGGGGGGGGTGATTTTGACAATTGAGGCTCTGAGGTTAAATGCTATATGCATCGAAAGAAAAGAAAAAACCCACCATGTCATTGTTTTTTATTTCATTACACCCGTG
This sequence comes from Pempheris klunzingeri, assembly GCF_042242105.1. Classification (NCBI taxonomy): domain Eukaryota; kingdom Metazoa; phylum Chordata; class Actinopteri; order Acropomatiformes; family Pempheridae; genus Pempheris; species Pempheris klunzingeri. The sequence continues at coordinate 23,162,557 of NC_092028.1, read as the reverse complement.
GACATGCTGTACTCTCTGCTTTGAAGCTTCGCTCACTGAATGTGAACACGTACGCTCACACATGATCTCTCTTGCCGCCCTGGTTCTGATGCTCTGCAGTCATTCAGCTCCTTTTCTCCCCAGCCTCTGACACAGTGGATCCACGCTATCTCTAACGTGATAAACGTGTCCACATCCCTAATGACCCCACTTACTGGTTATCTCAAACCAATAAACAGTGCGTTATCCTCATTGTGCATGCATGCCGTATCACCGCGCCGAGCATCAAACGACTGATCTCCCAGCAGTTGTTTAGAGACAAAGTGCAGCAATCCTGACCTTTTAATCTCTGCTGCTGTGTCGGTGCGCGCCCATGTTCATCTTATCAGTGCAGCGCACGTGTGTTTGTGCGTCTGCCTTCTTTATTTTGCTTCTGTGTGGGTGCTTCTCGGGTGAGACTGTTTGTTTGTTCAGCTTCACTCTGCAGAGACGTGGGTGTGGCAGCGCGGCTCCTCTTGCTGTGGCAGATGTGTTTTAGCTGGCTATTTGTCCACTGTTGCGGCTTTCTCTCCCCTTCCTCGTGCTTCCTCTTGGCGCACCAGGATGCCAAAGGCCATCACGGTGAAACACCAGCTCCACCTTCTAGACGGCACCAGGAGCTGCGGTGAGAAGCTCCAGGGTTTGGCAGCAGGGCTCCTCCGGGCCGGCCCACTGCCTCCCTCTGCCAAACAGATGCTCTGAAGATTGGAGGAACACTCACAGATGGGCCTCTGCCTGTCGTTCAGACCTCCATGATATGTGTTCATTAGGTTGGAGTTTGGTGGGAATGCATGGGCGGATTATGAGACAACGAGCCCCCGGACACAGACACATTAAAGCACCCCCCCACCCTGCTTGTACAGGGTCATGTGTGGTGGCTTTGTGTGTCCTTGTGAACGTTCGCTGTAGCTTTATGGTCACTTTGGGTCTCTCTTTAGTCGTTTTGCTGTTCTTTGTGAACATTTTGCGTCTTCGTGGTCGTTTGTGGCGGTTACAGGATTTGAGGCCGTGCTGATATTTATATTTTAGAGATTAAAAAACATTGCACAGCTCATACCATAAATATTTTTGAAAAGAAATGTACTGTGAAGGACATTTTGCAGTTGATAGATGAAACTTTCTTTGCTCTCTGTTGGTGGTGGCAGAGTTTCATAAGATGTCTTTGGCATTTCTGTGCTTCAGCTTCCTGTCATTTGTTGGCTCGCATGTACTCTGATACTCTTTCAGTGAGCTGATATCGGCTGATATAAACTGGCCTTGGTAGTTGTTTTGTGTCTCTCTTTAGTCGTTTGGGTATTGATTATCCATTTATTCCTCATGAGATAGGTTCCCTCCCCATATCTGGTGTCTCTTGCAGGCAAAGTCTGTGCATCAGCTCCTTTTACCAACAACAGCTGCTCATCTCTTCAGCTCTCACACTGACACTCACCTTTCAGATCCCCAGAATTATTAATGCATCATGTGCTTTGTGTTTGTGTTTCACTGGTTTCATTAAGACTTTCTGTTTCTCAGCTGAGGAAAATGCCAGAAAAGGTTGCCGACGCCACTGTGGACTTCCTCTTATTGTTCTGTGTCTTCCCCAGTGTTGTCTTTGAAATTGCACAACTGCTTACTTTGTTCCTTTCTCATCCTCTGCGATGTGTCAAGTGTAACCTGAGAACAGTGAAACCACATTTCCAGAGGAGTAAATCAACCGTGGACGCAGTCTGAAGTGTTGCTGTGAGGAAAGATAATTACGTGCCTTCATGTTGACATCAGAATATAAAGTGTGTGTGTGTGTGTGTGTGTTTAGACTGTATACCATTAAACAACAATAACACTCTTTGGCCAACTTACATTGCAGATGTTGGCATGTAAACACACGTGCTATTGTGGACTTTTAAAGAGAACAGAGCCCTCAGTGGTCTTCAGTGTGGTAATAAATGCTGACTCCTCGCTGAGTCCAGCACAAAGTGACTAACTCGTTACAGCTCACTGGTTTATCATCGACTGTCCTCTTGCTGGTAGCAGCACAACGCTGCAGACAATCGATGCCGAGTATGGCGATGAAATGCCGAGGACGCAAAGTTGTTGCACGAGGCCGGTGATGAACACGGAGGGAGATGCAGAGGAGCATCTTTATTTGAAGTTGATCCTTCCTGCATTAGCAGTCAGTTGTGGTTTGGTGTGTACGAGCATTAACCACAAACGGTTGTTGCTCAGCATGCAAATAGGCCTCTGTAGCAGAGAGGTCTCACCTTGTGCAAGCAAACAAAGAGTGTTTCTTCATCACACTCCAGTGAGACACCGTCTGCGTAGACGCTGGAAATCGTATTCGGCAACAATTAGTCAGTTGATTGATAATTATCCATCCGTTGTCTATACCGCTTATCCTTCAGGGTCACAGGAGCAGATCCCAGCTGACTTTATGTGAGAGGTGGGTCGACACATAGAGACACAGACAACCACTCCTGATAATTACTATAAACTATTGATTATTCAGTAATTGGTCTTCTCTGTTTCCAGTGTTTTTAAATGTGGTCTTCATCTTTTGTTGTTGTTTCTATGACATCGTATCACCAGTCTGACTGCTGCAGTTCTATGATAGACTGGCGTCGCCCCTGTAACTGTCTGTATATTTTTATTTGACTTCTTGTTTCTTCACTCTGACCACCAGCCGAAGGATGCTGCCCTCGTGTTTTTAATTTTTTTGCATAAACGGCACATCTCCATGACAGATTTCCCCACTGGACATTCATGATGTGTGATTTCTGATCTATAAATCACACATCTATTTGCTGCTGGCTGGCCACAGGAAGTGAAAACATCATTTTCTGTGCTAATGATTATGTTAACGTTAGAATAACTATCAGACAAGCTAATTTTAACATCTAGTGTGTACTGTATTTACACGGAGCTGCTCCAATAGGATGCAGAGGTTTTCAGCTAAAACTGGTTTCACTGACTTTTATTACTTTTATTATTTATTTGTCCATTTTATTGTTTGTCGGTTGCCTGTGAGAGCTACTGGACACCAGAATTTCTCCAAGGGGATGAATCATCTGTCCGCCTGTCTGTCTGTGGGTCATGTGGACATCCGATTAGTCAGGCAGCTACTTTCATAATTGATTAGTCAAACATTTGTTTCAGCTTCTCGTGTTATTATTTGCTGCTTTTCTGTTTTTTTGTCTTCCGTCATTTTAGATTTAATATCTTTGGATTGTCGGATGACTTTGACCTCAGGTTCACTTCAGACTCTCGTGTCCACAACCAAAGATATTCACGTCACAAAGATATAAAATTGGATGAAGCAGCAAATCCTCTCATTGGATGAACTGAAACCAGCGATTGTTTGGTTTTTTTTGCTTGATAAAAGGATCAAGAGATTAAGTTTCTGCTGATCAACTAGTAGTTTCAGCCCTCGTATACACTTTCCCTCCAGATTTCTGCAGAATTTTGTCTGAATATCTTTTGATATATTTTTTTTGCATGTGCCCCCAAGTGTGTGTGTGCCCTTCCTCTGCTGATAATTCCTCTGCTGTGTTTGAATGATTCATAGCTGAATACTAATGAACATGCTGCAGATGTCTTGGAGAAGCCAAGCCGTACCCTTTAGGTGTCACTCAGCCCTCGGGGGAGTTGGTCACCTGCACGACTCACCCTCACGGCTCCCGACTAATAGACGCTTCGTGGAAAATGCCAACTGATGCAGCAAGTTCTTAATTTCCTCTTTGTTCCAGACTTAATTTAACCTTTTCTATCTTTGCGTGTTGTTATGGTAATTTATGACACTTGCACAATGCATACGTGATTGAAAGCAATATGGAGAGCAGATTGAAACAGATTAATCATTTCTGTAGATGCTCTACAATAGATGAGCTGTTTGGGAAGAGAGTACAACAAGATTTAACAGAAGAAGGTCACAGATAGAAGGAACATCAGCGCTGTGCAGTGGAGGGAGGCTAGGGAAATGCCTAATAACAATAGGGAGCAGGCTTGGCCTTCAAAATGTGCCTCATCACTCTCTTCCTCCCCTCGTCTCCTCCTGAGCTCGCTCTCTCTCTTCTTTTCTTGTTCCGTCTTCACGGTCGAATATACCTGATGCTGCCTGGGCATAGCATGAGTCGGTATTGATTTCTCCTCCCTGTGCTCTGTTGGTGGGTGTCTGACGCAGGAGTTCAGGGACACAAGGGGCTTTGTTGTGGCCCTTTGTTACTTTTCCGTGTCCTCTCTCCGGTCCAGCCTGTTCATACATCACAAATACGCCCGACCTCTGTGTGCCGCCCACCTGACGGGACGCCCTCTGAATGCTGGCCTCACTGGTGTCACAGTCTGGAGCCCACTGGGCCTGCATGACTTTCACCGGAGCAGCAGCAGCAGCAGCATCACAGCCTTTAAACGGCGAAGAAAACATCCCTCAGATTGATTCCAGGGCGCTTTAGAAGTCCATGTATACTAAACAGTTTGAAAATGCAGAGATTCAACAGTGGACTAATGGAGTTTAAAATGGCCGTCGATACACTTACTTGAATTGAGATTAGAGCCCAGAGTATTTGGTATTTTCTGCTCTAAACAAAAACCACCACGTTAGCAGACCTGTAGTTGTGGCGCTCAGCACGACCACAGCGTTTCTAAGCAGCTCTGTGAGGCACCGAACAAACACGATGCTTCAGGTTTGGGTTTTACATCATTTATGTTGTTTTAACTTTGTAGTCGGTGCGTGTCGAGTCGAGCTCATCGTCATGTCTGCTGATGTTCTAACTACTCAGAGCACAGAGATGTTTTTCATGAGAACCCCTTAAAATTAATTTTCCTATACAGACATTTGTTGTAACTTATCAGCCATGATAATATAATACAAACCAAGAATGATTTATATCTGTGAAAAGCTCATTTTGGTCAATAAACGTATCCCGCTCTCAGATAATATGTCAAAAATCTATATTTTCTACAGTAAATTAAGCAACAAAATACTGATTTCAAGCTCGTTTTCATGTTTTTGCTCAGCTTCATTTGTGGATTTTATTATTCTGCAGTGAGTTGATAATTAATTAATTGGCAGAGAATTGATACATGGCAACAACATCAATTGTTCAACAGGCTGAACATTTGCTCTCTCAGATCCGATGATTTCCTGCTGTTTCATTTCAATGCAAATTCAGTATTGTTGGGTTGAATACGACATCCTATTAATCAGCTGTGTCTCATATTAACTTATAATATATATTGAACCTATTTTTGAGCTAATCTACAAATGCTGACAACCAGGACTTTATCTTGGCCACAGTTCTTCTTAGTGCATGTTGTTTCTCTTTGCTAATACCCATCATTATCAATACCCACCATCCCTGCAGGTCTATTAAATGAACTGGACAGTGTCCCACTAAGACGTGCCGATGTTTTGTAGGCGGACAGATTAAGCCGTGTTGAAAACAGCCATTAATTGCGGCCATGAGAGCAGAGCGGCTCTTATTTGATGCTGATTTCAGGTTCACTCTGGTAACATACGGTTAACTCTCTCAGCTTTGCAGTCAAGCATCATAATGGATTCCAGGCAGCGCTCAAACCCTGCGGTCCACTCAAATGGAAGCTGCTGGTGCCAGTTCCCACAGCTTCTGTTGTAAATCAGCGTAAGAGCCATTATGAGATATTGGGCAGCGACACCTGTATCTCCTTTCCACATCGAGTGCGTATCACTGTCTCTGGGAGTTCAAGGGTCGGCTTTTATCTCCCGCCTCTTTGCCCCCGGCGGTAACGTGTTCCTTGTGTTTGTGTGCCAAATCCTCCGCTTGGGATGGAGCTGCCTGGGTGTAGCTTTGCACCTGTGCCTCTTTCACAAAGAGTCACGTCTGGTTTTCACTGTCATTATGATAATCATCATATTACTCTTCCTTCTCTGACACATAATCACTTTAATTGGACTGGAGCTAAAAAGAGGCAGTTTAGTGGTGGATGAGAGACGAGAGATGAAAATCCTCTGTGTCCTCTCAAGTATATGAACAGGTTTAAGGGTTACGTCTCTGTCTGTGTGTTTGTATATCTGTGGGATTAAGCGGGCTGATTGTCTGTCTCTGTGTAGATTTGACAGAAGCCATTTTGTGCACATAACATCATGTAACATCAGCAGAGCCTTCAGCTCTCGCTTCTCTCTCTCGCTTCTCACCTGTCGGCGGCTTTAGGAAATCTAATTCTACTTCGCACTACAACTCATGTCTCCTAACAGAAAACACGTGATGTAGATGTGACACGCCGCTGTAGCATCTCTACTTTTTGTATTCATCCTGCCGCTGGAAGAAAAGGAGGCCTGTGGTTCCATTACAGCAGCATCACTCTGCATTATCGATCTGCAGCCTCGCTTATTATAGAACAGACAAGGGTACGCTATTATTATAACCAAGACATATTGAAGAGGACTCTGTGTGCTGCTTTTCCGTTCTGTTAAATGACAGACGGATATAATCAAATCTTTGCTTTCCAGTATTTTCTTTTTATTTTTAAAGTTCAGAGCTAGACTGCTTGCAGCAAGTTGAGGAAAATCACTTGTATAATGTTTATTAATTCATTCCTTTTAATGAAGATTAACCAGGAGCAGCCTATTCAAACTCACCAGACTCCATTGACAAAAACAGCAGTTTTAGCTAGCATAGCCTTGGACTTCTTGGTCTACTGCTGCCTTTTGGTTAGTTAGTTTGTGTTGTTGTGTGTAATACAAATATTGTTTTGCCTCTGAACTACCATATTAAAAGTCACAATACAACAAAAACCAAATTAACCGATCGAGATGGTAGACCAGCAACTATAGTGTAAAATTACTGTTTTTGTCAATGGAGTCTGGTCTATCTTGTACGGATCCTTTCTGAAATGTCCTGTCAGTGGCAAAAACAAGCATTTTTAGTGGATGTACTGTGATCACATCATAACAGCCATTGTAGTTTGTCCGCTGCCCGTTCTCAGCTGCTGGCTGAGGTGATCTACTGGACCAGTCCTGAAGTTTTTGTACCTTCCAGTCATTTCAGGTCCAAAATATGTAGAACTAGGGCCCAGGTTTAGATCCTCATTAGCCAGCGAGTCCTCCTGGTCTCTGAATATTCATCATGCACATATAAAACATTACATTTATTTATGTTCCTCACATGCTGTGCATTTCAAATTCTGAAGTGCATTAATTTCTCTTCTTACGAGACATTAAACATGACATTACACAAAACTGGACTATTGATCTTGATATTGATCTGACTATTGTTTGAGTGACACATTCTCTGATAGTACTTGAATTAAGATTTGCGATCAGATTGATGTATGTAAAGCAATTCAATAATCCGGCATAAAGAATTACTCTTTTTTTAAGGCGTTAGATTTTGGGCAAGGTAACTCAGTTTGGCCACCGCCTGCTGTTTTAGTGAATTGGCCGTGAAAGAGACCAAGTTTGAGTGAGTGCTCTGGTTTAGTGGAATAAATGCTGCTGTTGAACAATGTGACTGTGCTCAAACCCTTTTCTCTGCTTGTTACCATAAGAGTTTACGATGCACGCTGTCTGTGTTCAGTGTTCGGGGGCGACACAAGACGAATCTAACTGCTCTAAACTGGGCGATTTGTAGCTTCATCACACGTTTTGATGCACGCAGGTGAGCAGTATTCCAGCTGGCTTAAAGATAATGATTTAATGAGTTCTCCCTGAATGTGTGCTGGAACATAAGGAAGGTATTTTCTTGCTGTGGAGATGTTGTCGCCCATTTTCCTACCTGTGGTACCTCCTGTTGTACAGGTTCAGGTTCAGTGTAGGTGTGGATGATGCAATTGATTTAGCTGCATCCAATCAAAGACCAAATTTACCAAACTAGCAGGATAAGATATTGACACAAAGTATGATTTGCCTTTGCTGAAGCTACCTGCTACAGTTATGAGATCCTCAGCTGCTATTGCGACAATAACGAGACGTGAAATGAAGATTCCTGATAAATTTCTTTTGTGATTTGCGTGTTATCTGCGCTGAGCCTGTCATTATCAGTCCTGCGCCGCAGTAGAAACACGGGGTGCAGTGTGTGAACTCCTGACGGCTGCAGGCCAGCTGTTTAGACACACATCACAGTGCTCTTCACATTGATTTCAAACTCTACTTTTTTTTTTGGTGGCTCTTGCCCACAAAAGCTAAAATGATCCTTGATTTCTCAAGAACGTTTCCACTCACCACAGAGTGAGTGGATATAGATTTTTACTGTCTGGGGTTCTGGCCATTTTCACACTATAAATCTCCCCCTTGGCAGTTTTGTCAGTCTGGTGCCCGTCGCCTGGTTTGTCCTGCTCTCTCTCTCTCCAAGGACTCAACTTTACGTAAGCAGACGTTTGTGTCCTGCTGGCTGCTCTTTGCACCAGTCCCCAGGCCTTTTGCTATTAGATTAGCAGATTAGAAAAGCTAAAAAAGGTTTTGCTTGTCTTGTGTGTGTGTGTGTGTGTGTGTGTGTGTGTGTGTGAATATGCTGAACAGATTTCATAGTCACAGAAAGCACATTGCAGTATTTTACTGTGTGTCTTCAGTATATATCTCATTGTGTCACTGCACAACATTTGCTACGACGTTCATGTTTATGTGATTTCCTGTGTACAAACGCTGTCTGCAAGCTGCCGGTGTATAAATCAGTACTGAAAAGAGAGTTAAACAGAGCATCTCTCTGACTGTGCACAATGGAGGGTGGAGCGGCTCTGAGTGAGCATTTCTGGTTGCACCTTGAGCCGCCGGTGCTGTCTCCGCAATCACGCTCCCATTGAGGGCAGCCTTTCATCTCGGGCCTTTCACAGAAACCTTTCAGACGGAGAAAAAGAAAGATGGAAAGAAGGAGAGAGGGAGAGAGGGAGAGAGGGAGAGAGTGCAGAGGAAAGGGGAAGGGAAGTGCTTCTGCAGCCCCGAGCGCTCGTCTCCAATCTCGACTGTGGATAAGCGTGCAGCTGATGAAGAGCGCAGATGTTGAAAGAATGTATAGTAGTGTGTTTGTGTGTGTGTGTTTGTGTTTGAGTGTGTGTGTGTTTGTGTGTGTGAAGAAGAAAACTCGACTCTCCTATTGTGTGTGTTCACTGTGTAATATGTCGGCCACCCTATTTAGGCCTCTGCTATATTCTAACTTCACTTTCTCTTCTAAACATAATCAGTGAGGCGTGATGGTGCTCTGGAAGGAGAATGGTGTTGTACAGTTTCAGTACAGTAGATTACAGTACAGCACTGATGCATCACTCAGTCGGCTGTAGAGGCTTTGCTGTGAGCTGCGTAAAGCTGTGCAGGTTGAGCGGATGGATCGAGGGTGTTTGCTGGCGGTGCAGGGGGGGGAGGGGATGTTTGGCGAGGACTACCAGGTGTTCATACCCGACGGGCCGGCAGTCGGCCAGGTGTTGGTGCTGGGACGCAGGGATCCTGCCGCGGGAGGTAAGCGGGGATCCATCCCTCTTCGATTTTCAACACCAATCACTTCCTCTGAAAAGCTACCACTTGCCTTCCTGTTGCACCGTTACAGAAACCTCTCACTGCGCCAAGATTTGCTCGGCCTCCAGGTTTGAACTTTTGGCCGCTCCCGAAATGGCACCGTGGAGCTCAGGAAAACTAGGTGCTTTGTTTTTATGGGCCAAAAACTTTCAGCTTTCTTTGTTTGCCATCATCAGGTTTGTTAGTTTTTTTTGCTTTGTGTAGCATTTATCTAAAACAAACAACTGGCAAGCTTTGTTGCTTCACATAAATCATTTAGGCCTACTTTGTCTGCCAAGTGGAGCCTGAGAGAACATTTCATACAGCAGAGTGAAACCGTTTTTGCTTTTGGATTCTCTTTGCTCCTGCTCTCATAACCCTCTCTGTCTCTGTCATTACTGCATCTTAATGTGTGTGTGTGTGTACGTTTTCTGTGGTCTTTTATGCTCTGGGTGCGTTTCTGCGAGCGCCATGGAGCTCATTTGATGTCCACGAGAATAATTTGAGGCTTGAGTAGGGGAAGGGACGCTGCAGAAATCTGAGCTGTGATTGATCATCGGTGCAGGAACGGGAAAGGGATGTACAACTTCCTGTTTTCCTCCTTTCCCTTTTAAAATCACCGTCTGCCTTCCTCTTTCAAAGGCCGGGATTATACAGGCAGGGAGGCTAATTATCCTGCTCCATCCCATTCAAAATGTTCAAAAAAGACTTTGAAACGAATAAAAAATAAATAAATAAATAAATTAAAAAAAATCACTGGCTTGAGCATAGAGTCAGATATCTGGTAGAAAAATGAGAATCGATTGTAGAGCCACTGTTTGTCCCTCCACTATCATCATAATAAACGTGAAAACAGTCATGAGTAGTGTGGAGGGGAAAGATGCAGCCACTCTTTATGACATCACACTTTTCCAATATGATCGCCCCTTAAATGTGAATTAAGCTCACCCACCGTGCGTTCACGTGGCGTTCACATCTGCCGGAGTTTTTTAAACACTATATTCTGCACACACGGAAATATGATGGTAATGACTTCCACCTCTGCGGCACGACAATCAAACGCCGTTAATTAGCTCTGGCACTATAGCACTCTCAATCAGGAGAAATCCTCTGCAGCTTCAAGCTGTGAAGGAGAAAGTCCGGGGTGAGTGTTTATGTGTGTGTGTGTGTGAGACAATCCTGATTATTTAGTTATTTTGAGATTATAGCAGTTATTAATTCTGATTATCGGGTATCACCAGTATTTTGTCCTTCACTTATAGCAGCTTGTATCAACAACCTGACGGTGGAAACAGGTTTTCTCACTTTAACCCGAGTGACCTGTTTGCCTCTTAGATAACAGCACTTTCACAGTGATGTAAAATCCTTAATTTCCATAACAAAGCATTGCTAAGGCGTAAAAATGTAGCTGCGGCCTGCTCGCTTTGCAGCCAGGATTCATTTTCATAAAGATTTTAGCGGATTCAAAACAACAAACACCTCAATTCCCTGTCAGTCATCATCTTGGGTGACAGCCTGAGAAATGTCCCTTTGTTCGGAAAACAAAGTGAAGCACGGCAGAGCTAAATGAAAGAGTGATATTTTGCTGCATGTGACAGCAGAGAGGGAGAGAGAGAGAGGGAGAGATTGGGAGACAGTGGGAGGGATGGCAGGAGTGTGCATGATTGAGATAAGCGACAGAAAGATGGGAAGCCAGGCACAAGTCCTCTCCCACACACTGGGATCCCAGAGATACCTCCCAGAGAAACGGTAAAGCACACTGCAGTTGCACTGTCACGCAAGGGCGTATGAAGGACACAGAGAGAGGGGGAGTGAGAGAGAGAGAGAGAGAGGGAGAGAGAGGGAGGGAGAGAGAGAGAGGGAGAGAGAGGGAGGGAGAGAGAGAGGATGGCTGTAGCTCCGTGGCAGAGAGCATTCAAACTGAGCGAGCGAGAGACAAAGACCTTCTCCTGCTCTGAATGATCGCACCGAGGCTCATGTCCTCCATCTTACAAACCTATTATTGCTCAGGAGGACAAATTGAAAAGTAATACATCCTCTTTTCTGAACAAAAGCACTTTGCACTAGGTTTTAAATAAATTTTTACTCCACCTGGTGATGAATACTGTAGTTTGTGATGGCTCTTAAACACAATTTTTGTGTGCCACACTGCAGGGAAGGGAGCCTGCTCTGCCTTGAACAGACTGAATCCTCAAAGAAGCCAATTTCCAAACAAGGTTCTTCATCAAATAACTTGAAGAGGCTTCAGTTCTTTGAAGGATAAAAGAGTGGGAATCTGACTTCAGCTGAAATATATTTTTAACCGGTATTCAACATGACAGCACTTGTGTTTGCAGCTGTATTTTGTAATTGGGATTCAAACACTTCACTGTTCAGTCTTTTTTCTGTTTGCTGGTCCACCTGCATGTGCTTTCTCAGATCCAAAAGCAACTGACTGTATAACTTTGTCCATCATCACAGTTTCATTACAGCGAGTGTTGTGTTTGAAATGACTGGTAGCTACAAAAACTTGTGGAATTGCTCCTGCAGATTGCCTTAGCTGGCAGGCTGCAACTGCACCCAATCAAAATACGACCACTGGAAGTGCTTGTTTTTGCACCAACCGGCTCAGAGTGTTATTCTAAGTGTGTGACAGCATTATGGAAAAGATCCCTACAGAGAGAGACCTGGAAGATCCTTTTGGTTTAACCACAAACAGCCGTTGTGTCGCTCTGTTCAAACACACCAGAATCCAGTGACAAAAATGGTAATTTTACCTCACAGAACGCGGGAGCAGCTGCTGGTTCGATAAGTTAGTTATTTTGTGTTATTGTGTGTTACAGAAATATTGTGTTGATCAGAACTAATTCTTTAAAATAAAGTCACACAATAACTCACAAAAAACCCAACTAATCGACACAGTAGCAGACCAGCAACTCCCATGTAAAATCCCTGTTTTAGTGAATGTAGTCTGGTGTGTGTGCTGTTTGTGGTTAAACCAAAAGGATCTTCCAGGTCTCTCTCTGTAGGGATCCTTTCTATGATGCTGTCAGTGGATCAAACAAGCTCTTTTAGTGAGCTACATTACAGTCATTGCATCTTGATTTACTGGACCAAGTACCTGTCAGTCATTTCAAACCCCAAATATGTGAATACAGGGTCTAGGTTTGAAAATACCGGAGTTACCCTTTAATTCTGACTTCTTTGTCACTGTTATTTTTTTTCTTTTCTCTCTCTGAGCACTAATCTTCCTCATCACCCCCACTTTCCTTATCACTCTCTCTAGTTCTCTTCTCCATGAGTTAACAGTTATTTCCCGCTAAGTGGCCGTGCGATGGTGAGATTGCCTATCAGGGTCACTGCTCAAACAACCCTCTCTCTTTCTTCCTGCTATTTTTAGCCATGCTGGCGGCGTGGCTGTAGGGAGGGCAGTGTCAGTCAGTTGGTCTGTCAGTCAGATACTGTTGGTCCAGATTTAAATATCCCAACAAGTATTGGATGGACTTCCATGAAATCTGGCGCCGACTTTCATCGTCCCCAGAGGACACATTTCAGTCGCTTTGGTCAACCAGCTGTTAAAGTCTAATGCCAAATTTAAATGGCATCTTTAGCTTCCTCACTTAATAAACAGGATGTTATGGCTGGATGCAGCTGGAGATCATTCTGGACATTCTGATTCACGGACTTCCAGGAATTACATTTATCCAGCAAGTTGAGACTCAGAGTTTTGAAGTGTTGTGGTGATGTTAGCAGTCAGGTCCAAGTGTCTTAGTTAAACTCTGAGCTGTGCTAAGTCAGAATCAAGTTCACAAAGTTTGACAGGGCAGGTCAGATGTCCTAATAAGGCCACCGTACAGATGATAACATCTCTTTATTTGCAGAACAATGTCGCCTTCACTTCAAACGTTCCATTTAATCAGCCCCCTAATAGACCTGAATGTTGTCTCCATTTGTCCTGGTGTGTAATAACCATTACAGTCTTGTAGCCTCTCCATAGTGGCTCTATAGTTTGAGTTTTTCTAGTCCTATTCATGCTCCTTCCCCACTGACTCTTTTCTCTCTCGGCTCCTTGTCGCCCTCCTTGGTAACCGTATCTATGCAGCGCGGTGTGGGCAGGGCCTCAGGATTGTCTCTAATTGGCACAGAGGCTGGTGTTTCTCATCCATTTGACTACGAACTACGAGGTTCAGTAGTTTTTGTCTTGCACACACCAGTGAGTAAGTTAACTACGTCTCAGTGGCCTTTACTTTTACTTTCCCCTGCAGTCGTGCAGGCTGGACTCCCTCCTGCTGCACCTCGTCCGTGAGCGGTTCTGATTGGGGAGGATGGGTCCCACGGGTGAAGGACTGAGAAATCCCCATCACCCCACTCACCGTCCTTCTCCTCACCGAGTGAATCTGGGTCAGACTTTGCGTGACGGACAGCCTGCCATTATCACCACTCAGACACACAAAAGGCAAAGGCCAAGAGCTGGAAAGTGCTGGGAGGGAGGAGAGGAGGGGCTGATTGAGAGGAAGAGGACAGAGTGCTTTCCTCCTGCTCCTCCTCTGGCAGGGCAACAGGATTGGATGTTACCCCCATGGGTGTCTGATCCTGCCTCACAATACAGCACATTCACACTCACACATCCCTGACAGCAGAGGAGCAGACACAGGACAGTCAGTAAGGCAATGAGGGAATGATATCTTGGTTTCCTTCGCGTTGGACTGCTGGAACCGGGTTTTCTCTGGGTTTTTGTGAGTGCAGGCTCTCATTTGTCCGACTCTCACTCTAATAGCCTCGACTTGAAGTGATTCTGTGGGTCACTACGCGGGCTGTCATCATCGTGATGTTGTGATGACAAGGGCAAGCAACCCCACTCTATTTCTAGAGCGTCAACAGATGACAGGGGCTGCACTCGGGCCTCGCCCTGCCTCTCTGTTTCCCTCAGTTTGTCCCCCCCACCCTCGCAACTCACATCCTCATCCTTTTTTTAGTCTCTCAAGTCTGTCGTTTTCACATTCACAAATTTTTGATTCCTCCTCCATCTCCTGTCAGCCGTGCTAAAAGTCACGCCTCTTACCCCTCTTTCTGTTTCCCTCGCTCAGTCATTATTAACACTCTGCACACTCTGCATGCTCCCTAATTTGCTCTGCCAGTGACACTGATGTGCAGTCGGGTAGAAGAGACAAACAAACCAAATGTCAAGCCTTTCCGGTGACCTGAAGAATTGGGAGTTGATTATACCTGCTCTAATGTTCAAGGGGAAAACGCGCAGACACACTGGTGTTGTGTGTTTCCATATTCCTGAGGATGCTCTTATCGCATTCGTGAATCTCTCAGGTGTCAGCTCCATGGCAATAGCTTTTCTGCAGCAGCCTGGGAATAAGATCGCCTCTTAGATATTCAGTCGGGTGAACGAACCTATCAGGGCTCAGCTGATTCCCAAGGGGTCCAATGGGGTTTATGGAGACAGATGAGGAGTCTCGGCTCCAGAGAGGAGGATTAACCAGGATAGACGGTAGCATTTGATTGGAGTCCTTTTAAATCCGACTTGCTGAAGATCTAGATGGCCGAGATGATGATGAACTTTGAAAGAGATTTGGCTCACGTGCAGGAGCCATGATAGGAGCACGACAACACAATCTTCCTCTGGTTTTATTCAGATTCAGTGTGAAACAGCCGTAATTCCTTCAGCTGTCATTTTCTGTGTTAAACAGACAAAACATCCTAAAATCACTTCTAAATTATGGATGATGTCTCGGCACAGTGGAGTTAATTTTCTTTAGTTTTCAAGGACCTTTTCTTTTGAGTTGTCAAACAGAATTAATGACAGCTGACCTTCCTGCCAGTTTGGACCGATAACTTCACGCTGAAAACACCAGCTCCTCTCGTAAAGAGCGTGGACTCACTATAGGTGGGGCTTAAGGAGTGAAATGATTATGTTGGTTCCAGGGGCTGAGGCTGCCAGCAGGGTTTTAGGTAAAGGCTGGAAGTTCCACTTAAATCTGTCTGGCTTAAAGTAATAAAATCCACACATCTCCCTCAACGGAGGCCAGGATTCCTTGTTCTGTACCCACCTGTTAACGGGGGAGCTGGCTTTGGTTTGCGTTGCTGTTTTAGGGATAACGACCTGGTGGGCTGGTAGTTGTGTATGTATATGAAATAATCTTGTTGACTGTCGCATCAAAATGTACATGAGCTTATTTGTAGCTCCAGAAATCCTCTGGGACAGAACTGAGAGCAAAAAGTGGTCTCCTAGTTAGTGCACTGTATGTCTGTCACGCATATTTTTGTGCAGCAGTGCATGTGGTTGTTGGTGTGTGTTGGTGTGTGTGTGTGTGTGTGTGTGTGTGTGTGTGCATTTGCAAACATGAACTGAACAGAAACAGTTTTCTTCTATTCCCTCCTCATTGTTGTGTTAGTGACACTGAAAATGTGGACTGTTTTTGTCGTCTTTACGTGTTTCTGATGGTGAAGACAAACAAGGCTCAGCACAACTTTAAAACAATGATGTGAACACAGTTACTTCAGGTGCATGATGGACACATGACACAGTCTGATAATCCTAAAGCTCAAAGGTCCCCTGTGGTGGAGCCGAAACATTCAGCCTCACTCACCAGAGCTCTAACAACGCATGTTCGTCCTCATGAAGCAGGTTTTTATGATACCTGCATGGACTGTATATATAAAACATCCATGTATACTAACTTGCAGTCTTCGTCTTCGCTGCCTTTGTTGGTGCATTGCCGTGTTTCTTGACATGTTGCTGCCACTTATTGATCAGTGGAATAGTGAAACCATTGACTTGAATTTGCACCGGAGCAAACAAACTGTGTACCCACACATGAAAACATTGCTCCATGGAGAACATTTATCTGTGAATTTATTCAGGGCAGCAGGAACTGTAAAGCAACCTGACAGCAGTGGTAATAATGATATTTAGATTTGAACCCCTGCCTGCTGAATGTGTGGTAGAACAGTAATGCAACAACAAAGACAGGTGAAGGTCTCCCAGGCAGAGCGTCGTCCTCTGACTCTCTGCAGCCATCAGAGGGCACTGTAAAGGCTGCAGAGAGAAAGGCACACCACGTTTGCAGTGGAAGGTTGCAGCGTTTTGGATTTAGCCCATTTTGTTACAAGAAAAACTACGGCATTGAAATCTGAGAAACTTTTTGTCAGCTCTTAATTGCAGGCTGCACTCTGCTGCAATGAGGGTATGCAGATTTCTCTCCCAGATGGCTGTACTTACAGCCAGCCACCAGCTCAAGAGACAGACTCTCCGCCCACACTCATGGCTTCCCGCAGCAGCAGACCTGACCTGCCAGTCCACACACACAGTACAGTAACGGCATGTAGTACAGCTGAATCTAATTTCTCACCTCAATGTAAATGCCTACATGTGTTTTTTCTGATATTTGAAGCCTACCAGAACAAGTCTTCCACTTGTCTGTCCGTGCCCTCTAGAGTGACATAAATAAATAGATGTTTTCTGCCTTTCAAAATCTTATTTATTTATTTTTTATTTCTACATATTTTGGGTTTGACATGACTGACAGGTGAAAAACTTTTGGAATTGGTCCAGTAGATCACCTCATGGCCTGCAGTGGCTGTAACGTAGGGACAACTGCACCTGATCACAGTAGGTCCACTAAAAGAGCTTGTTTGATCCACTGACAGGCTCAGAGTGTTATTCTAAGTGTGTGACAGCATCATGGAAAGGATCCCTACAGAGAGAGACCTGGAAGATCCTTTTGGTTTAACCACAAACAGCACACACACCAGACTCCATTCATAAAAACAGTGATTTTAGCTTGCAGAACATGGGAGTCTGGCTTACTGCTGCCCGTTAGTGTGCTTGTATGATTGTGTGTTACACAACATTTGTGTAATGTAGGATCTGAACTAACAATAAGTTAGTCTCACAATAACACAAACAAACTAACTGATTGAAACAGCAGTCGGCCAACATCTCCCATGTAAAATTACTGTTTTTGTCAATGGAGTCTGGTAACTTAGAAGTGAGTGATATAACGGCTGTTTCTGGGTAAAATGTGTAAAAATAGGGCCCAGGTTTAAAAATATCTAACTTATCCTTTAACCTATCCTATATCCTATAGCGTCACGTGGCTTCTTTGTCATAACTACTAAGCTAGAGGACGTCATCACCTGAAGTCAGCAGGATTCAGGACTCTTAACCAGGTGCAGCTGTGGCTTCAGTCTGCTGCTCATCTGTCTGGACTACCTAAGTAATCATCAGGCCTTCCCTGCGTAACATCTAAAGGGACAATTACGGGACAGTGTGGCCAACCCAGTGTCAGTGCTGACAGTTATTATTAAGCCACTGACTAAGAAATGTGATTAAAGAGCTGAATGTTTTACTGCTAATTAAATCATAGATTAGTCTGTGTTGATTAGGATAACAAATTGGGCGTACAAGATTAAATTCATTTAAAAAGATCTCTCATTTTACAGTTGCCAAATCAGACATGTTTGAACAATAAGTACTTTGTTGTTGCAGACCATCCCAGTGTTGTTTTTTTTTTAGTGACACTGACTAATGCCTAGCAGAGACACCGTTGTGTTGATGGTTGACACGGAGCCAAGAACGAAGAGCCAAAATTAGATTTCATCAAGGGCCCCCAGAAAGCCCGAGGCTGCCCTGTTGAGCCGAGCAAAAGCCCTCCAATAACCTCCATAAAACACACACTTCTGTCCTCCCAGAAAAAAATTAGGATGAGAAATGTTTTTCTATAAAGGACATGAGTGGTTCAGCTTTATGCTCCTCGGTATTTCTGCCTGATTCACGCCAGTCAGACATCTTTCCCCTTTTATCATCTTGTCCTCTTCCTTCCACTTGCACCCCTGTGATAACCTCAAAACTCTCTCGTGTGGTACCCGCACATTTTTACAGATACAGCAGCTCATTACGGCAGATATTTTAACTTGCTGTTGGATACAGATGTCAGTAGCTGTAGCTAATTACAGAGCCAATTAGCGCATTCATTAGTGCTACAGTCTCTTTCTCAGCTCACAGATTATCCAAGTCAACATCTGCACGGACAAAAGACAGAACAGAAACTTCACTTTTACAATGCAAAACTCTCTTCTGGTACCTTATTGTCAGCAGATCCTTGTTTTTATTTTTTTTTCTTACAAGGACGCCTGGATTTGCTCTGATAAGGTTCAGTGGAACAGTTAAAAAGCTGCTTGCTGAAGCCGGAAAGCCTCTTAAATAGGAAGCGCTCATAATTTGCCACTCTGGAAATATTAATACTATAATGCAGCACATCAATATCAGGGTGTAGGCTAAAGCAATGATGGATGTGTTTGAGTATGACATTATAGCGGAGCAGGAGAGGTGGATGGAGGGTAACGTACAGCAGAAGGACAGATTTCAGACTTGCAGCATTAAGGAGCAAGTGAGGATACACACACGTATTAAATGTACAAAAGCATTTGTGTGGATTCGAGCTGTGCCACCCCCTCCTGAGTAGTTAAAATTCCTGTTGTCATAGCAGCGGTTTGATGTAGTGGTCCTCTCCTGAATGTGATGGCTGCCACGGCTGAGTGTAGGGCAGCATGTTAAGATCCAGAGTACCACAAATTAACAGCTGAAAAGAGGGAGTGACAGTGTAGCCGTGACGGTGATGGAGCCCATAGTGCAGCACTGTGCAGCCAATAGCCGATCGATATGTCACACAGTCCTGTCCAGCTTCCCTTTGAAAGAGCCGGCCTACTCCCTTTGGATCTCCTTCAGACCTGACTGAGTCTTTGCGTTCTCCAGTTCTGAATGCTAATTCGTCCGCTGTGCCGGGGGGCTCATGTGCACTCTAACAGTCTGTGAAAAGCTGCTCAGGACGTCACTCCCCTCTGTTTTTCTTTCTCTCTCTATTAATGCTAATTCAGATGCGAGTGTTTTTAGTCCTTTGTGCAACAAAATCTGCATAATTAATAAACTTTAATGCATCTTTGGGGTTTTGCGCAGGATTTGTGGCAAATATGGAAAAAGCAAATCTCAGTAAACCGCAGAGAAGCTCGCTCTCATCCGAGCTGTAATAATTATAGAAAACAGGACGACGGCTCTATCAGGGAGACCTTCACCGATTCAAGTGTTTACTGGGCTTCTGAAGGGTGAGGACTGCCCTCCTCCTCGTCAGAGAGCTGGGCGGGCGGTCATCAGGGATGGAGGATTGATGGATAGACCTTGAGAGGGCAGATTCACAGAACTGCTGACATAGAACAGCTACATGATTAATGTAAAGCCTCGTCTATATTTGGAAGCCCAGATAAAGATGCTGGATAGCATCCTTTTATATGGGTTATATAATGTTTTTTTATTATACATCATATTTAGATCCAAGTATTTATTAGTGTTTAAAAACCAGCAAACACTGTATGAAGAAAAGTGTATTTTAAAAATACCATCTGCAGTGCAAACACTCTTTATTCTAACAGTTTGTTTTTCACTTACTTTGAAGAGACTCTGGTGCATAATCAGCAGCTCATTTGTATTTCCTCTCCCTTTTTCCACTTTCTATTAGTGGAAGTTTTTTGTTTTCCCCTGTTGAGAGAGGACCTCCTCCTTTTGTAAAGTGTGGTGGTGAGTCCTCCTGCAACAGGGAACCAGTAAGACATAAAAAGAGTGAGAATCCTTTTAAAATGTGCTCAATTGCAAAGGTAGTTTTTGGTGAAAGTTGGTAAGAACTGGAATCAGTAAAACTTCTGTGTTACAGATTTAGTTTTGTGTGCCAGTGTAGGATTAACTAACTGTTCTCTCTGCTGCAGAACTTCATGGCAGGTCCGTCGTGTCGCTCCTGAAGGCTCTTTCAGACCCACAACTTCTTTTAAAGTGACAAACTAAAGCAAACAGTGAGGATCTAAGGCTGCGCCCCCTCAGTATACAGACTAATTCTCTCACTGATGCATCCAGGATCAAAAACATGCCTCGGTTGCAAGAGTTTGCTAATATACAAAAACTAAGACCTTCTTACCTCTTCGATAGAAGCGCGAGCGATGATGAGCAGCATCCAAATGTCTTCCTTTGTTTGTTTTCCTGTGTGCTGCTGCAGAAGCCCTTAGTTAAGAGAGAGGCATAGCTGTCGGGAGTTTCCCACTGTGAGAACAAAATAAACAGGCGTCACTGTGATTCACTTGCAGTTTTACATCGTATGATTTTAATAAGCAAACGTCCCAACATGGCTCTGCTGTCTGTTTTGGATTCCTGGTGGACGGATCATATTTATTGTTAATGTGACTCTGCAGCGACGTCTCTTCACTGACGGAGAAACTCACCCACACACACACACACACAGACAAACGCTGGCTGACGCACGTTCAACACCCAGCGTGGAGAAATCAGAAATACAAAAGGTTCAAGAAGTCGGTCTCATCGCAGCCTCTCGGTGTGGCTGACTCACTGATGCCACGTCTGACTGGGGTCGTTTGTCACGAGGTGCAGCAGCCAGGCCCGCGGGGCTCCTGATCACATAAAACTGAGTTATAGCAGCCCCAATAACATTGGATTACTGCAGTGTGGGCCACAGTACAGTCAACAACACCTCTGAGGGATCCTCTGAGAGCTACTGAGGGAAGGAGGGTAGATACAAAACCTAGATGCTGTCGGGGATGAAGAGAGAGAGAAAAAATCAGATTAGTGGAAAATATAGCAGAGGGTCAAAGTCAATGAGAGGATGGGATACCAGAAACAGAAGAAGTCCTCGGCTGAACAGTGTGAAGGGACAGGGAGGCAGCAGTGATGGTGTTTTGGGTGTCTGAGTACATGTGTGACAGTCTGAGTGAAGGTCGTTCAGGGTCGCTGATGTTCATCCTCACGGTCTACCTCCAGCTGAGGATCAGAGCAGGGCTGGATAGAGCTACAGTCTCTCTGCACCGCTCATGTCGTCAACAACAGCAGCACACGACGACGGAGGTTTGTTGTTTTGTGACGTCTTACGTTGTTTAAGAAGGCAGGACAAGCGATTTGTCTCAATTCAGACCAGTCCGTCTCTGTGACTCACATCCGTTGTGAGCGTGTCAGAGCGATTAACTAAACGATACTCAAATGTCCTTAAATGAGGCAGTCTGGACAGCTCTACCTTTCTATTTCTGTTAGCATCATGATTAGCTGGCAGCCATTTACTCAGCCAATCCATCCATCCCCCCTCTCTTGGCCCTCTTTACTCTCTTTCCCCTCGCACTTCTGCAGAGTTCCTCTTCCATTTTGTCAGTGTCTGTGTTTTCTAAGACCACTTCTTATCGGCTCAACGTTTTCTTCGGGCCTCCTCTTATCTGTGGCGTAGCTCGGCCCTGCGGGGTAGAGAGTTGTCCTGTGTGGCCAAGGCAGGGTATAATGAGACAGGAGCTTCCTCCTCAGCCACCCGCTCACACTGAGATACCGGCTTCATCTCTCCTCCACCAACTCTGTATCTCTGCGTGGGACAGACTGTTTACTTCAGTGTCAAAATAAGATCTGGGCTCAAAAGGTCACACTTGTTTATGCTGTGTTGTCCATCTCCATCGCTCTCGGGCTCTGCTTCATCTCGGGATGTCCCAGCTGAAGACAGTAGCACGGAGGTTGTTGAACCAGAACGAGGCGGCGTTAATTAGCAGCAGGGTGGGAGGACTTTTAGGCAGCAGGCTGAGCTCCTCCTCCTCCATGGGTCCACCTGAACATGGTATTAAAAAAAACCAATTTGTACAACACAAGGAAGACGATAATGTGCACATTCATGTGGAGTTCTTATATCTAAGGCTGCTCTAATACTACAATATAAGCCATGAAACAATATAAACTACTTTGTGCCACACAGTTCATTCAGTGGTGCTTGTCCTTTAATTGTCCCCTGGGTTGCCCACTCCTCTTCTTGCCTTGTCAGAAGGAAAATGTAAGTACCTACCTGAAGTGAGAGCGCTGAATAACAACCAGCCCCTTTGAGGGTAGTCGAAGAGGGTCGCTTGTTTGTCATGATCCACTTCTGTTCCCCAGCTGGGCTTCAGGAACAGACTGAAGTCTTTCTGAGGGCATTAAAAACTAGTTTGCACTAGTTACCATATGTTTTAGTTTGTAGTAATCTCATCTCCTCTTGTTTCTGTTACCTTACCCTCTGCCTTTGTAATTGTCTTCACCTGTTCCTGCTCAGTCTCAGCCACCTTCACGCCCTTCGTCAGTCAGTTTGTTAAACCAGCCCACATCCTTTTGTTCATTGTTGGTTTCTGTTCTCGTGGTTCCTGAGTTTTTCTCACCAGCACCTGTCTGCCTGCTTGCTCACAAAGTAGTTTCGTCTTAAAATCTCAGAAGATCAGGAAAAGAAAATGGGCCTCAGCCTTCGTCTGTTTGGGCTCTTCCTCTTCGTACCGACCTCAACGTTGGTTCTGATTTCTTTGAGGTGCTTGCAGATGAGAACACCTGTTGGTGTAATCCAACAAAGGAAAGGGTTGTGAAACTTGCTGCGGATTGAATGAATGCTAAACAAGGGGGGGGGGTTAAAAGGACAGGAGACATTTTAACTTCAACATTCAGACTTTTATACACAAGCCAAGTTTGAAAATTCCCTCATGTCAGCCACTGAATACCTTTAACAGCTGCAGCCCTGCAGAAATGTTAGTGCATACTGTAAATATGTTTCAAGCATCATGTATGGTGGAGATACTGTATAGATTTAGAGAGAAAGATGGTTCGCCTTCATCCTCATACACTAAAATAGAGCGTCTTCCAGGACAAAAACACTGTGAGGCAGAGAGGAAATGTAAGAGGAAAAGGCGTCAAGCAGAGGCAAGATGGTGGGGAAGCAAACAATTGGAGAGAGATAGATAGAAATGGAAAGATGCAGGCCTGCGATAAGCGATGCTGTGGTTAAGAGCTGAGACATAGCGAGCATGGAGAGGAAGGCGGGTGGGGACAGAAGGAGGGAGAGAGGGAGAGAGGGAGAGAGGGAGGTGGAGAGACGGCGGGAAGGGCGGAGAGCTGAATAAACATCGGGATGATTGAATGTGATGGAGAGTGGCGGAGACAGAGCCTGTTTTCCAGATGCCTCGCTCTGAAGATAAAGGGAGAGAAGGAGCAGTGGTCCTCTCCATGGAAACACTCACAGAGGAGGAAGTTGGGAATAAGGAAGAGGGGGCAAACAGGGGGCAAGTAGAGTTCTCCGGTAGCACAAGCAGCAAAGAGCAGGACAGGGTGTTAAACAGCTGCAAAGAGACGGACAATATATTGTACCCTTTGTTCCATAACCAATTATGGCCTGTAATGGCCAAATCATTTATTTGCTGATAGAGCATAATTGCACGTCAGAGGGTTTGACTAGTGGTAACTGAGCTAATAAATCTCGAATGATTTACTGCGACCACACAGGCACACGGTGCCACACACTCACTCACAGTGGATCACTTAGTGGACGCAAAAAGAAGGGAGTGTTATCCTATCTGCTCACTAAATCGCAATTCCCTCTCTACTGGAACATTAAGCAACCTGCAGAGATGCTAATGCAATTATAACACGCTTGCTCTGTACACAAATCAGAATAATTAAAAGGTCAGAGAAGACACACTAAGCCATTAATATCTCATCTGTATGTATTTGTAAGTGCTAAATTGCTTGGTGGGTAGAGGGTTGTTTTTCAAAGGTAAAGAATGTGCTGTTTTGTTTGCTCTTGTTCACTTGTGTCCTTGTGAGGCACAAACACGCTGCGTTATAGCTTAACGACATGCTGGCGGTGTCGGTGTGTCCCCCGTCCACACAGGCGCATCACACAGCACATACATGTGCACCGGCTGATATGGAGTGAATACCTCAGGAAAAGGGTGCGTCTGCATCTGCATGTGTGTGAAGTGGGGAGTAAAGCTGCGTGTTCAGCAGTTGTCAAGCCCCATGGGGCCATTGTTAACCTGGCACCGCTCAGCAGGTGTAGCTCTGCATAGGGTGAGATATCTGTGGGTGTCATCCGCTGCTCTTCACTCCACTATACGCTGAGGATGGTGGGTGGGCTTTTGTCTCTCAGGCTGCAGCTAATTATGTTTCTTTTTTTGATGACAGTGGAAGAAAATGCGTGTGGCGTTCAGAGGAGGGGCGCTGAGTGGTGTGATGGCATGTGGAGTTGTTGACCACTGGTGGCCTATAGAGCCACGGATGTGTTTATGAATGAGCTCCTGTTTGTTTGTTTGTTTGTGTCGTGGACGTACAGAAAGCAGCCACGCCGCCTGTTTCCTGCTGATAGTCTGCAGTGATACCGAGCGAAGAAATGCAAACGTAGCCATTAAGAGGAAGCATTTAAAATGTTGAAGGTATCAGCTTTGCAAATGTGACAAAGAAAATGCTTAATTTATTCTGTTTTTTAATAATCTGCGTTGTAAATATACTTTTATTTTGTATTCATGTTTCGTGCACTACTGCCTGTTTTTTGTTTCCCCCCCTGCTTGCTGCTTGTTTTTCTCTGTTCATCGTGTGCTCCAAACAGACAAAATCAGATTCCTTGCTATGAAAATGACTTGGCAGTAAACCTGTTTCTCATTCTGGATCAGATGTTTATCAGGATTGAACGATACACAAAATGTGCTGTGGTGAATCACGCTGAATGTAAATAGGACGTCTCCACAGTGCATCTTTTTAATGTAGAACTGGAATCAATTATTTCATTTAATTACCTCTGTGTGATCATTGTTTTGTTCAAATTAACGACTCTGAACGAAATGTATTTGGAAACCAGTTAATTAACTGAAGTTTATATTTTAAACATGAAGTGCTTCAGTACAATATGGTGACTGACTGAACATCAATTGGAATATTTCTTTCTATTCTTTTTATCTATTGAAGGATTTTTAAACCTAAATTTATAAAAAAAAAAAATTGGGCCAAGGTTTGATAAAAATACTTGAGCTACCCTTTAATAAAACACAGATTGTCAAAAAGATGCAGCTTAGCCTTAACCGTGAACCTGTCACATAAAACAAACACACACACTCACTGACTCCCCCGTGATGCTCTCCTCACCCCGAGGGCTGCCGTGACCTCTCCCTGCTTTTTACGAAGGCTTCTCAGGTGCACATCCAGAGTCAGACATGTTAATTAAACATCATCTTCAGCCTTCGCACAGCTCTGGTTTGTTGGTCCGTGTGGTTTCTGAGCCTTGCTGACTGTTTACAGGACCTAGTCCCAGGCCCGCTGGTGGTAATTACCGCACCACTCCTCTCGCCTCCCAGCCTCTTTGATGGGGCTCTTTTTATTAGAGCGGATCGAGATGCGGAGATTGAGGATCCTTGCTGCTCCTCGGGGCTGCGTGGAGCCAGCTCGGCTCTTATAGATCTTGGAGATGGATGAAATTAAATGTAAAGACCGTGTTTCTCAGATTACGTCGAGAGAGGGAAGGGAAGCGGGGAGGCAGATGGTGGAGAAAGGGGGTGGAGGGGAGGACGATGAGGGGAAAGCGGGCAGGGAGCGGAGGTGTTGCCGGGGTGACAGGAGAGAGGGATGAAGGGGGACGTGCCAGTGGAGCGTCAGTAATCTGCTGCTCTGGCTGGCTGACATGACGGCCAAACACACACACACACACACACACACACACACACACACACACACACACACACACACACACTTAATCCATGGCCCTGAGCACACAACCAGAGTACACAGGTCCACAGTCAGTGTTCAGTCTGCAAGGTGTTTTCTGGCCACAGTGAGCCATGTTTCTTGGTGCTGCCCTGCTAGCTTGGCACGACCACTCAGATGGACATAATGAGGGAAACGGGGAGAGAGAGAGAGAGAGAGAGAGAGAGAGAGAGAGAGAGAGAGAGAGAGAGAGAGAGAGAGAGAGAGAGAGAGAGAGAGAGAGAGAGAGCCTGAGAGCCAGCAAGACAGACAGCCAGGGACACACAATCAGAAAGAGAGGAAGGAGACAATGTTCAGAACTGGCAGCCTCACTTCTCTCTCTCTCTCTCTCTCTCTCTCTCTACATCTCGCTCGCTCGCTGTGTTTCTTCCCATACTCCTCCTCTCTCCCACCTCTTCCATAATCCTTTTGTCCCTCCCTGCCTTCCCTCTCTTTGATTTTTGTTTTTACACAATGTTCAGCCCAAGCCAGTGTCCCAGTGAGGTGGTGACGGCTGGGGATGACTGAGGAGATGGGTGGAGGGATGGAGTGACCTAGACGGAAAAAAAAAGAGAGAGGGAGGGATAGAGGAGCACGGATGGAGGATGCTGGGAAACCCTCAGGTGGGCGCGTGGAGTGGTCTCCTCCTTTTGTATGTCCCAGTCCTGTTTGTTTCTGTCTTTTTACTCCATTTTCTCTCTGCGTTCCCCCTCTCACTTTGTCTGTAAGGCATCCTTTTCTAGTCGGTGCACTTGTGGTATTTAATCTGGGTAACCTGCAGCATTGAGGGACTCTCCGGATGTGCGTTTGTGTACTTTTGTGACTGCGGTTGTTGTCATGAGAGTCACGTAGCTCTGCTGTCTGCTCCTGCCTGCCTCCTGTATGTTCAAAGGCTGTGGTGCTGGTGGCTCCTCCAGGACTCAAGCTGCTTCTCCCGCTGCCTCCTTCATGACAGGCTTCTTCACAAACTCTGTCATGGCTTCCTGTGCGTCCTTTGGGACTTTTTAAGTCATTTGTAGCCAGTCAGATTTAGTTCGTTTGATTTCTATTGTTGCTTCTTCTGCTGCCACACTTGATTCATATTTGCATGTTTTGCGAGAGTGAAAGTTGTTTTTGTTCTGTTGAAGCTAGTTTGGATTTACTGTTTAGCTAATCTGTTGCTATCCCTTGTATATCGCACACGCCTGTTTCCAAGGAGATGTAAAAGCCCTCAGTCAGTCAGCGTTGCCACTCCCTTTCCCAACTATGCCTCATTTTCATTTCCCCGTCCCTCTGCTGTCTGCTCACATTTAGTGTCGGTGCATGATCTGGGGGAGCTCGTTGGATGATGTTAGCAGGACAGCTGGGCCAGCTAGACCGGTTATTCTTCATAATTATAGCACCCTAATGACCCCGGTGACGGTGTGTGTGTGTGTGTGAGTGTGTGAGTGTGTGTGTGTGTTGTTGGGTGACCGTGATGCTCACGCAGCACCAAGGGCACTGACGAGTGGGATTTTTCTGGATATTCCTTCATGATAATGTCGGATGAAGTGGACCGTGGTTGGAAGCCACGGCACCGCCCTCACACTCCGACACAGAGATATGAGAGTGTGTGTGTGTGTGTGTGTGTGTTGGAGCTCTCATTAGCCCACAGGCTTCTGAGTCAATAGAGGCCAACACCTCTCCTCCCCTCTTTTGTCTTTCCCCTCTCAGCACTGAATCTCAAATTAGGATATACGCTCATGTGTGTGTGTGTGTGTGTGTGTATATCTCAAGTGTGCACGTGTCGGTGTGTGTGAGGCCTGTGCAGTGATCCTTGATTCACTGCTTGGCCTTCGCTTTCTCGCTTGTATCTTGCTTCTCTTGAAGAATCCTTTTCCCCCCGTTAATTAGTCAAGTGAACCTCCAGAGTTTAAGCTATTATTTATTCATCATGCCCTCCGTTCGATGTGTTAGTGTGTGTGTGTGTGTGTGTGTGTGTGTGTGTGTGTGTGTGTGTGTGTGTGCATTTAGGATCAGTGCCAGGAGGATGCAGGGTTCACAGAGTCAGACCATCAAACACACACACAGTCAGAGGTGTACACCTTTAGCAAAGCAGCAGGCTCAGAGATTAAAACACGGCAAAGTCTCGCTGCATAAATGACTTTCCTCATCCACCTCCTCTAAACACACCTACACACACTGTTGTCTTTATAAAATGAGTTTAAAGGATCCAAGACAGCCGGAGAATAAGCAGTGGGAGATCAAAAGTGAGCAGCTGACACTTGCGTTTGTGCTGGGATTTCTTCCGTGGAGTGTGGAGTGGATGTGTGTGTGTGTGTGTGTGTGTGTGTGTGTGTGTGTGTGTGTGTGTGTGTGTGTGTGTGTGTGTGTGACGGATCAGAGACAATACGTAGCTGTAGGTGTGTGTGAAGGAGGAAGCTCAAGGGGTATCTTACTTTACTACTACCTCCCTCTACTGTAAGTAAACACTGACTAACACTGAGGCCTGCTGATACTCTAATTGCACACATGCTGCACGGATGACATCAAATTCAGAGCAAAGCTCGGATAATGTTATTTTGTGCGGCTGCAGCTATGGGTCTACTTTTAAAGATGCATCTTTGCTCGACCTTCCTTTCCTCCTCCCTCAGGCTGAACTTGAAGCTCCAGATCTGCACTGTTTGTCAGTACCATGGAGAAGAGAAGTGAGATGTGAGAGTGAAATTGGTCGTGAAGAGAGAGACGAGGGGGGAGATGATGAAGGGCTGTGGCAGAATTTCTGAGAGTGCCATCTTACCCTCAAAGTGATGTTTCCCTTTGATATATTTTCTTTTTCCTGTGCAGTCACATTGACTCGGCTCCAACAGTCGACCTCTGGCATTTTGGCTCTCTGTGGGGATGTGTTCTCACCAAAAGTGTTCAGGCTCTATTTCAGATCTATCAGCAAGTGCAATTTTCTTGAAAAGTTGTTTTACTTCAGCTGCCACACTTGTGTAGTAAAGACACAGAATCAGAATAACAGCACCATTAGGCTCAAATGGCTGTGATGATATAATTACAGTGGCATTACTATAACTTGATACTGGAGGAAGTTCTGCTCTTTTTATTATTCTTCCATAAGGAGATCAGAGATCAGCTTTTGCAATTAATTGAATTCAAACCTTTTATTTAATCAGGTCGGTGGCATTGAGACAGAGATCTCATTTACAAGAGAGACCCGAGCACATTATGTCAATAAAACATAAAGCAAACAGTTTAAGGGGAGACGCTACAGGAGAACAGGGTAGAAATTATATTAATTAAAAACGGATATCACAGAGAAACGTCCCCAGCTGAATACTCACATTAATACAATTATTTTTGTGTTACAGGTTTTCTGAAATGTTTTGTTTAAATATGCACATGAGTCCTTATCTAATTAAATATGGGCTGACGTGAACACATTTCCAGAGCAGAAATCTGAACACTGGAAAAAGCCAGATTCTTGTTTTCTATTGATGAGATATTACAGCCAAAGATTATTACCGAGGACATTTTGGATGTTCATATCACTATAATATCAAACTACTGTCAACAGCCATAAAAAAATATTTTGTAAGAGCTCCTGAAGTGGAAATGTATGACTCTTTAGGCAAAGTGTAGTAAAATAAACATCTAAAAGTTCTATTTTGGGACATTTTCTCTCCACTTATCTGAAAGAAATCATGTTATGGAAGCAAAGTAGCCCAAAATCTTAGAATTCAGCAGTGCATGAAAATGCAAATGTGCCTCACAGATTGTGATAATTACGAGGAAAAAAAAACAGGAAAAGTAATATTGAAATAAATCAGTCCCACAGCTAAAATCAGTCAGGATTTGAAGTGACTGCACTTCATTACAGCTGTACAGATCAGTGTTCAGTAACCTGCAGAAGCCCTTCAGACATAAATAAAAACAAGATTCGTTTCAGACTCTAATGAGTGACGTTAGCAGTGCCTCTCTGGCTCAAGGACTCTTCACCAGGCGCAGTATTTGCCAGCAGCAGGACTTGAATGCAGCTTCTTTAGTTGGAGGAATCGGTGTCTCACTCTTCTGTCCAAGAAAAGTTTGCGTCTTGAATTCACACGAGGATTTTGAGCAAAAACAAAGAGGAATGTCTGAATCTCCACACCAAATATTCCTCAGAGCAAAACCAACCTTTCTTCAACAGAGAATAATTAAAATTTAGATTATTAGTTTAACCAGAACCTTTCTGAACATAATCTGGTGTATTAGTATCCTCTGTAATTAAAGGACTTTAATCCTCATAATTACAGCAAAACACACAAATCCCAAAATGTTTCTGTATCAACAAAATACTGTCTTTTGAATATCTTGACCAAAAAAAGAAACCTAGTTCGTTTTGTACTGTTGATGAAATACGAGTCTCAGTTAATTCTTCTGGAGCTCTTGTTGATGATCCGAGAGAATAAATGAAAACGTATGAGTGCAGTAAAGTGTGCCATGACTTGGTGTCGGCCCCCATGAGTCTCTGAAGCAGTGATGATGCAGGATGACAGGCTGAGTTACCTGTCAGTCTGTATAATGTCCTGTTTACTGTCCTTGGTGTATTTAGTTATTGTTTTTTTTGGAATAAGTCAGTGTGGACATGAAACGGACTTGAACTAAACTCCATTATGCCATTTTCTTTCCTTGTTCTGGTGAACTTGACCTTATCTGGATGCCCCTTATGGGTTAGTGGAAACTAGGTGTGAACACAACATCGACACGTCAATATCTTTAAAGGACAACACAGGTATTTTTACATATGCAACCATTGACAGCATCATGGAAAGGATCCCTACAGAGAGAGACCTGGAAGATCCTCTTTTCGAATACACCAGACTACATTCACAGAAACACAAATTTTACATGTTTGTTGCTGGCCTACTGCTGACTCCATCAGTTAGTTTACTTGTGTTATTGTGTTATTTGCTGTTTTAAAGGGTTAGTTCAGCTGTGTTGAGAGTATTTGTGTGACACACAGTAACACAAACAAGGCAGCAGTAGACTAGCCACTCCTGTGGTCTGTGAGCTAAAGTTAGTGATTTTATGAATGTAGTCTGGTGTGTGTGCAGAGAGCGATATAACGGCTGTTTGTGGTTAAACCAAAAGGATCTTCCAGGTCTCTCTCTGTAGGGATCCTTTCCATGATATTGTCAGCGGTCACCTGGCAAATGTTACCGTCTTTGAGCTCTGTTTTTGGTTTCCACCACCTTCTAAAGGGAAATACCTGGCTCTTCAGCTACTCCACTGTTTTCCCCCAGCTAGGTGCTAATTGTGTCTGTCTACTGTTTGGTGATGAGCAGGTTTTTCACTAAAACAGGTGTGTGTGAAGCTGATAAAGCTCTGTAACACTCAGGGGAGCTGCAGAGTTGGGTGATAATCCTCTGTAGTCTCATTGTTTTCATTGTGTTTTGTGATGAACTGTTATTATAAAGAATATTGAATATAGCTGCTTTAATTATCAATGATCTTTAGCTACTCTAATAATTATGGTTGCATATTCTGTTATTATTCCAGTCACTGGTGTTTTCAAATTTGGAAAATTGTATTGATGTCTATGGATTCTGACACTTGACAGGGGAAATCCGATGTCACTAGACAAGGTGGCAGTGAGGGGACCAGACCGAATCAGTGAACTGATCGTTAGTAATGATCAGTGAACTGATCGTTAGTAATGATCATTAGTAATGATCAGTGTGAAGCACCTCGTGGGTTAGCTATTTGCCCGTGGCTTCTGTCGTGATTGAGCCTCCTTCATTCATTCTCTCATTCAGCGACAGCTTTATGTCCCGGTGGGGCCAAAGGGCCTTGCTGAGGTCAGCAGGTGGGGGGCGCGGGCACCTGAGGGACAGGATGTGTGCCGATGCTTGGGTAGACTGCATTTGTGGAGCTTGAAATAGTTTGAGTGTGGCAGGAGGTGGTGGCGGTGGGGGGTTGACGTAAGGGCAGAGCTGTAGCTAGAGGCGCCATCTTCAGACGGAGAAAATGGAGCGTTGGTGCACATCTGCTGCAGCAGGCCAGAGGGGGAGAGGAACAACAGGTCAGAGACAGAATATAAGCAGATGTCAGCTGGAGAAGAGAGTGGTTAGAGGTTTTTTTTTTTCTAATTAAAGGCAGTGAGTGTTGCATTCTCAGGGGCTGTAAGGAAGAGATGCAAATAAGAGCAGAGAACTCTGAGAGAGACAAAGAGGATGGAGAACATGCCGTGAGTGACTGACAAGCTTTTTAAATGGGGAGCTGGAAATATCTCA
Organism: Pempheris klunzingeri; assembly: GCF_042242105.1. Lineage (NCBI taxonomy): Eukaryota > Metazoa > Chordata > Actinopteri > Acropomatiformes > Pempheridae > Pempheris > Pempheris klunzingeri. Next base: position 23,130,333 of record NC_092028.1, on the reverse strand, counting down.
AAAGCGTCTAGCGAAGCATGAAGAGCTCTACAGTCAGAACTCAGGGAGGAAGTGAAAAGACAGGGATGGCAAGACGGGACGGAGGGAGGTTTCGCTTTAGAAAAGTTAAAAGCAGCCATGTTTTTCGAAGGGGAAGTCAAGGTCGCTTCGGCGGGTCAGCTGCACAGGAGGAGTCAAACAGGCTGCAGTTCTACAGGCAGTAGATTTACTGACTGATAAAACAGCATGTTTGTTTCTGGGAGATCCGTCTGTCCATCTTGCCAGGAGTTCTCTTGTGAGATTGATATCCTGCCATCAAATCCTGGACTCCCTCCTGTCAAGCACACGCTCCAGAGCCTATTTATAACCAGACGACAACAAACACTAATCAGCGTCTGGGTGACAAATGGATTTGGAGGACACCTTGCACTCCTCCGCTCTGCTCCCTCCTCTTCCGTCACCCCTAACCCCAACGCCCACTTCTTCCTTAATATTTCTTTTTCCTCCCCCCCCCGTGCCCTACCATCCCCCTGTCCCACTTCTCCCTGCTCTCTCTCTCCAATTTTCACTTGGTTTTCAACACTCACCTCAAATCATCAATTTCTCTCCTCTTCACCAACCTCTTTCTGCCAGCCTCTGTATTCCCATTTTTCGTCTGTGGCTTTCTGAGTGCCACCCCATCTCTATTCTTAGCCTCTCTGCTTCTGTAGTTGCCTTTGTCTCTCAGTCTCCCTCTCTGTCAATCTCGATCTCTCTCGTCTCCCAGCTAGTTGTGAGTCAGTGCTAGTGCTTACTGGATTAGCCACGGGCTGCTCTGCCAAGTGTTCTGGGCTCTGGGGCAGAACACTTAACAATTGTCAGATTTCAGTTCCATTAAGCCAGTAGGTGGCAAGAAGAAAGTGGAGGAACTATCACGAAAGTGGAGACATTTCTTGATGTCTCCATTTATATTAAATGGTGCTGTAGGAGCTGCAGGCCCCTGGAGGAGTTCTGCTGTAGCTCCGACGGTGCAGCTCTCCTGTGGATGTGACCGGCAGCATGAGGCCTGAAGGCTGAGGGAAAACATCCACTCGGATTGCTCCTAGGACTCTTCAGAAATGGCATTTTAATTTGGGTAACTGTTACTTGGTGCTCTCAGTCTGAGAGACGAGGAAACGTTTGGGTGTCTGCATCAAAGCCCTGCAGCTATTGATTCTGTCCTGCTTGAGCTGACCTGAAATACTCGACTGTTGGTGATTCCGGTCTCACAGCTAAATCATCTCGGTTAAAATGTGGTTATGAAACAAAAGATCTTTCTATTTGGAGTCTGCTGATGGGGCCCTGCTGGTCTCTGAGCATCCATGTCTGCACTGAACAACCACAGTATCAGTATGAAAAATAATGCAGAGTAAGTGGTCTGCGTCTCTTTACTTACATGGGAATTCTGTATTTCAGCAACCAGAGCGTCTCAGCTGGGAAAAAACACTTTGCTGGACACGAGCAGCATGCTGTCTGTCTGCCTGTCTGTCTGTCTGCCTGTCTGCCTGTCTGTCTGTCTGTCTGTCTGTCAGATGTCACTGCATGACCTGACCTCGTCTTTTTAAAAAAAAATCTGATTTAAAAAGATTTAAAATAACAGACAAATACGTGATTTGTGATGTGTGACTTTATTTTGGTGTTTCAGCTCAGTTGTCTGTCTGAAAAGTGGAAGCACATGAGAATATGGATCAATGAGGACAAAAACAAACAGGCAGGACTTGACGAATCAGACTGAGCTAAAAACTCGTAGTCGTGGGCATCCCCACATCGTACAATACAGTACGTGGCTAAAAATATACCTGCAGGAACACCGTGGGAGAGAGTCTTGATTGTAGAAATGAAAAGTGATGCATCATCAAACCTTTTCTTGATGTCTGAATGCCTTCATGGCTCCTCTGCAAAGCGAGATCAACCGAAGGAAAGTGAGAGCTTGTGTTGAACATTTTACTGATTTCCTGACAACATCACATCACGTCAAAAACAAAGCAAACTCCCCCCAGGATACATTTGAACTTCTCTCTTTTTCGGTCTGATTTTGACTGCTGCAGTTGGAGTAAAGTTGTGAAGTGGTGTTAGTAACGTCCGCTAATCCTGGTCCTGCTGCGGTAAGCCTTTTAGGAGTGAGCTTAGACACCGAGGTTAGTCTGGAAGGGGACAGAAACTTTGCTGCATTTTTTTTTTCTAACTTTCACCAAGTAAAACTGCAAATTACAGCAAAAACCTCTTGTGATACACATATAAGTTTTATTCCCCCCCCACACACATTCATTTTGATTTAACTTGTCCAAGCCTGACCTGCAGTTTGTACCTTTCCTCCGTGGGTGGAGCAGAGCGTGCGCCTGCTTGGCTGTTGTTTATAACACCCGTCTTGTCTCTGCTGTTTTTGTTTGTTGCAGTGGCTGCTGTGTTGTGTTGGCAGTGACAGCTTGTTAACGTCTAACTCGTCATCTCCTCCTCCTCTTTCGTGCCAACTGGCTGCTCTTCCCCGCTCACCTACAGTACATCACCATAGAAACCCACACATCCATCTGCCACGCCCATTCATCCCTCTACGCACCAGCCCAAAAAAAGAGGTGGAGGGGAGAAAGAGGAGGCGAGCATAGTGTCGGCTGTAAGGAGACAATGAATGTGCTGATGCCCTTTATGCTTGTGCGCATCAACATCGCTGGATCTGTGAGTGAAGAGGCAAAACTTATCTGGACACGGAGACACACATGATGGCCACTAGTGTGTGTGTGTGTGTGTGTGTGTGTGTGTGTGTGTGTGTGTGTGTGGACTAATGAGGTATATAGATGGACTGAGACACACAAGTGATGGATGAGTCATGCACAGTCATGGTTCTGCAATAGCACAGTACAGAAGACGTTTCAAAGCACAAAGACGTGAAATAGAGGTGGAGAATGCAGCACAATACTGTTAGTGAGACCGAATAAAAGGAAAACAGCTACACAAGATGCTATTGTGCATCACGGGAACTACTGCAGAAGCCCTCTACGTCCGGCTATGTGCAGCAGGGAAAATGTAAATTGAGCAAAGCCTTTTGCAGTTTTACACAATGTAGACGTGCCCCCTTCCCTCATAGGCTTATAAGACCGTTGTCTAATGTTGCATCCCCCCCCCACAGCAACAACAGGGACGCCCTGACGTTGTCGTCGTTGGCATTGTAGTCACTCACAGCCTGAACTTGGTGGGCGACCTGGAGCTGAGGCCCGGAGTCGACGTCTGTCTGTGCACATCGGCGACGAGCTGATGTCAGCTCATTGGGAAAGTTACACCAGTGTTTAGAGTCAGCTAAAACCTCTCCACACTCTTTTCAATTTACCAAACACCAACAGAGCATCTTTCATGAAACACGATGGAATCTTTTCATTCAGCATTTTTCTCCACCACAATGACAGTGAGTCTAATGTCTCTTCTGTCACAGGGCCACACAGTAAAGGAAAAGGAAGCGTTAATTCCCTCTAGTAGTGGCAGTTTCTTACTGCGTCCTCTGTGATGGAGGCGGGCAGGCGGGCAGCAGAGGGTGACGGAGGACCTGAGGCAGAGGGTGGTGCTGCTGTGTTGCAGGGTTTTGAGGAGCTCCTGTGTAGTCCACTTTGTGACGTCCTCCAGGGACTAGTGAAACAAGCAATTACTGTAACACCCCACTAGGGACTGCTATGTGCCGCTCGTCTCCCCACTCGTTCTGTGATCATAAGAGGTGTGACAACACCCTCCCAAACAGGCTGAAATGCCACATATGGGATTTCATCTCTGATCTGTGGCACAGTTTCCATTTTAGTTCAAATACAGATGCCGTCTTTGTATTTGCGACAGTGTTTAACGTGTGTTGTCTGATCTGACTGTCTTCTTAGATCAGGGTTCACTATTAACAGAAGAAAATGATTTCAAAACGTGACGTGAAGATAAAAGAGAGTTTAATTTTGATTCTGTTACCTTCACAGCCCTCTGCAATAAAAGACATTTCCTGCAAGGCAGCCTTAGGAAAATCCACCCCCCATCGTCTGATTCTCCATTTGTCTTCTCTCTGATGCCAGTTGACAGAGAGCAGTTTGTACTGTGACACATGACTATCGGCATCATAACACAGATCTGTGCCATGTTGACTCGACAACTTGTAATCTCCACTGCCCTGCTTGTGCCACATCTGTCACTGGCTGTGTCTCTCACCAGCGTGCTTGTACAACCTCACACTCTATGCTTGTCAGACAAACGTGTGTGTGTGTGTGTGTGTGTGTGCACGTCCGTGCATGTGTGGGTGGGCTAGCTAATCGCAGACAGCTGACCTGTTGCCAAGGCGACCAATCTGCCGCGACAGCCGCTGTCACACTCGGCTAATGACAGGCTGTTATGATTGATCCCTTTTATTTCTTTTTCAGTTTCTTGGAGGTAATTTTTATGCCACTTGTTCTTTTAATTAAAGAAAAAAGTTCCAATTAAACTGTCAGGGTAATTCCCATCCAAGAGGAAAATTGCTCCTGTTGTTCTCATCATTTGAAGAAAATCAGCACTGTCACTATGTGTGTGTCTCCCCCTCCAGGTGGCAAACAAGAGAAACTAATCATACGAGCGCTTCTTTTCCACGAGTCAGAGAGCCTGTGCTGATGAGGACAGCGGTGCTGAAGAAGCCGTTTGGCTTCTAGCTGTTCAGGCCTGTTTTCGGCTATTAAGGTCATTTACTGAATGTGTCTCCAGCAGGTATCATCCCAATTTGTGCTCTTCGGCTTAACCTTTGCCTCTGTCCCTGAGGTCTTTGTGTTTGTCCTTGTTTGCAGGGCCTCAGCTGGTGCTGCATAGTTTTAAGTGTTAACCACCTGGCGCTCAGCTACCTCTGCACACCTGTCCCCAACAAGAGTCCGCGTGCCTATTAGTCAGCCACAAATGCTGCCATCAGCGGCTCCATTTAAGTGTTTTAAAAGTCAAATATAAAGGCTGGTGCTTAGATTTAATATCATATCAACTACAATGACACTTGGGTGTGTTATAATCTCATTAAATTATAATGCTGTCGAGTGAAAAGCAGCCAAAGTGTGTGCCAGCAGTGCTTTTGTCACAGCAGCAAATGACTCTAAACTCATTTTTCCCACTTTCACTGCCCACAGTCGCTTCTGTTTGGCTTGTGGAGCTGAATCCGTCCGCTCTTTAACATTCCCCTTGTCTTTCGGCTCGTCTCCATCGCCCCTGCCTACGTCTGTTCTGGTAAATCATTTAATCGGCTGATGTAAATGATGAATGTATTTCGCTACGTAACGCAATTCACCATTTTGATTGATAACCCATGGCCAGGGCCTGACTAATCTGACAACAGATGTGTTCCTCTGGGAGAGTGCTTGTTAGGTTAGCCCACTGGCTCTGTCTGGAATGAGAATGGCAGAGTGCTAATACTACAAGAGGCTTGGCAGCAGGTCTGCTGGGAGTGGAGGCAACAAACTAGGTGTCAGAGCCAGCTCAGTAATCCTGCCCCGCAAAAGAAGTAACCTTAACGGAGCTGCTCCACCGGCAGCTGAGATCCCCTTATTTAACCAGCAGCGATGACAAGATTTACTGCAAATTACACATCATTACACGATCATTAGGAAACCTTAGGCTCCCAATCTTAGCAGCACAAATCGGGTTTTGGCTTTCACTCTGCTGAAATGATATTAGAATAATAATGATCTTGTTTTGGTGCTTAAGTGTTTAATTAGACACAAGAACAACAGTAGAAACACAGTCTGTTTGCAGTTACCTTGCATTTCTACTGGAGTGATGTGTTTTTCTCCTTAGCAGTGGGTCCTGCCAGTTAATAGAGGTTAATTCAATACTAAAGGAATAAACAAGTGAATAATTGGCAGCACTAAAGACCTGACTCTGTTCTGGCCGTCAGCCTTTAAACTTAAAGATCATTGCCATCATTGTTTGGCCCCCAGATCTGACAAGCTCACAGTTCATTTGTTATTTGATGAGTATTTTAGCTGCAATATGACTGAATCATAGCAGTCACATTGTCTGTGCAATCTTAAAGCATCGGTGTGATTTTATTCCTAACTCTCTGATAACCCTTCATACTCTGGACATCAGTCCGTCCTGTGCACGGGCCTTGATTTTTCATGTTGATTGTCTTTTATTTTAGACCTCTTCACATTAAATGTAGGACTTTTCCTGCAGCATTTTAAAAGAGCCGTCCTAGCTCTTTGTCTTCTACGCACGGTTTGGAAGTTTTGACAGTCTTGGCAACACGCCTGCACAAGGCCTTTGTACAATCAGCCTGATGCTGTCAGTTTGTTGGCGTCTGGAGGTGGGAAGCAGTAAGAGGTTCTGACCTGTCCAGAGACGTTAAATAAACCTGGACGCTGAAGCAACAAAGACTGTCTTAATGTTTCATTACATTTAGAAAGTATATTTTTACTAAGCAAACATGCTCTTCTGGTCTTTCACAGCAGCAGATGGACACATTTATAAAAGACAGACATGATACAATGCTGAGGCTCAAACAGGCAGAGTCTCCTCATGCTGTCTGTATAAAAGCAACTTTGTTCATTATACACTGAGAGTAATTAACGGTATGTATTCTGTAGTTGGTTTTGATTTAGTAGGTGGGCGATGTTAATTTCTACTCAGCGAGCCACATCCTGTGAGTCCCTGAGGTCTCACAAATGTTCAGTTGCCTTAATTTCCTTCCTCATAAAACACTTTCATAGCTAATTTTTTTTTTTTAAATCAGCGTTCAAATCAAATCAAATGTTGAATGGGAACTGGTTGAATGGGGAACTGAATGGTTCATTTGTGAGCACTCTTCTTCTTCTCTGTCTTTTGTTCTTGATCCTGCTGCGTCATTGCCATGCAATGTAAAACCACAGGCAAGAATGTCTTTATGTACACAAGACTAACAAACTGAGATCCAATTATATAAAAGCACGGCGCCACAGTGCTGCTAGAAGGACTCTGGAACAAGCTGACAGAAACACAACCCTGACATGACCTTATAAGGCCCAATTGCTGTCAATTCGGTTTGGTCTTATTGCCCTGTTGCTCTTTTTGCAGTTATTAACCTCTCCGGTAATGTCAGATATCTGCCCGGTAGTTGCCCTCAGTCGGTCCCAGTCACCTGATCCCCTCACACATCAGCATACCGGCTTCCCATTTCCTCATTATCTCCCCTGCATATACACCAGCCCTCTTCCCCCTGTCATCCGCCAGGTCATCTAGTCTCAGCCTTTCACCTTTCATTCCTGTTTCGCCTGCCTGCCTCCTGCCTACTTACTTTGCTCTCTCTAACTGGCTACCTGTTGCTACCTGCAAACCACTGATTGCTTTCAGCTGCAGAACTGTCACAAATGCCTAATGTGCAATGAAGCAGTTGTCTATTTTTACATCCGGAGAGAAGGTGAAATATTAGCATTCATGTCAAAAAGGAATGCTAATGTTGAAGACGGTGGCTCTGCAGAGCCGGGTGATAAATCTCAGCGTGTTGCATGTAGTTATTTGATTCCTTGTAAATAGAAAACACAGACGGTAGTTTCCAGGAGCTTTAAGTATGCATTTTAAGTATTTCAGGCAAGACGTACTGCGGCACGGTCCTACTGTACACACACAAAGCAGAAACTCAATTGTGAAAAGATTTATAACTCCCTCACCACCCTCTTCCTCTGCAGTTGCCCCCTCCTTCATAATAACCCTGCTCATCTCATGAATATGCAGACGCTCTGTGCGTTAGCTCTGATTGAGAACGCTTCTCAAATATTTGTTCATGCCCTTAGATTCTCTTTGCTGCATAAGTCATTCTTCACTTAATGTGTGTGTGTGTGTGCAGGTATGCATGTGCCGTGCTGTTAATATCATAGAGCCTGTGGGGACGGGTAATGGCATATTGCACCTGAGAGATTTAGTCTGGAGTTGTGGCAGCCGTCACAGGGGTATATCATATCTATTATCTGTGGCCTCCACCTGAGTGTTTGTGTTTTCTGCCCACCAGTCATTTTGAATCACCTGTGGCTCCCCCTGTCTGTGAGGCGAGGCAGTGCAGCACCTTTCCTTTAATGTGGCAGTGCTTTGCGTTGGGTTCATGTGTGTTCTGGGGCAGATATGTCTGAGCAAGATAAAAACAGCTGGGAGAGTGTGATTGGATGAGTGTCTCAGCCAGAGGTGGCCTGTTTGCATGATAAACAGTCACTGTCAGCCCCTCGGGACAGTCTGGCTTTTCCATCCTTGGTCAGCCTCTCTGTCTTTCTGTAACCACATGGAGTTGTTTCTCATCTGCAGTAATTATTTCATATTACTAAACAGCTGCTTGTTGGGTGATTTTGTTTGGTCAGATTAATGTCTCTGTACTTGAATGAGGGGCATTCACTGCATATGGGGGCTCCTGTGGCAAACAGAGAAATGTAGCAACAGAAAAAGAACCACTGCAACTCTTATATAAATCAAAATAGAGCGCCAACAATTAGAATTTATGAATTCAGAGAAATGCCTAAAGGAGAATCACAGTCTGTGAGTTCAGTGCGTTCCTTTTGAGAGGACAAGACCAACCAGTTGGATGATACCACAGGTGACACCGCTCCCCAGCTGCAAAATCAGGGTTTTGCTTTGTTTTCTCGCTGCTTTCATCACTGACTCACTGTGCTGCATCGTGTTCTTCTGCTGAATCCGTCGAGAGTAGCCTGAAAACTCACTGGGCGCTGCAGGATGAATTTGACACGTACAGCTGGATGTCTGTGTGGTGGCTGTGGAGACCGGTTGTCTGTCTGAAGGAGCAGATTGTGGAATAATGCAGAGATAAATAAATACATTAAAGCAGGTTTGTTCCTCACTCACCCTCCTGCTACCGCTTCATTTTACTCTGCATGCAGGAGACCCTTCAGCGATAATTCACCCTGCTGATGCTTAATAACTATAACTATATTATGACTTAATAGCCGCACCAGATGCGGTTCTGTAACTGACCCTGTTCTCTGGTCTCCATGTGGGGAGGGTCAGGCAGGAAGAGACATTCCCAGCAGTGATCAATACGGTCTCAGAGTTACAATAATATTAATGGATGATCATTTAACATGTACATGTGCAAGTAGTTCAGGGAGCTCCTGTCCTCTGTGCTGAGCTCTGTGTGTGTGAGAGAATCCATGTGTGTGTTAATTGTCCATATTTACGTACGTGTGGCAGCGTGCCAAGCTGATTACATTCCCTCGTGCAGAGTTTCATTGTCAGCGGCAGCCTTGTCACGGCCGAGATGTTATGATGACTCAGGCCTGGAGTCTGCCGCCTCTGTCGCTCATCCTCACAGCTCCCACTCTAGTTTATAGGCTGTGATATAAGCAGCGTTTGGACCAGTGGTTAGAGCAGGAAGGGAAACCGAATGAGAAAGTAGTTTAAAACAAACCAGGTGTCACCTTCACCTACTAATCTGGCACCTGAGTGTTGTATTTATTATTTATTTATGTATTTAGTGCCATGTATACTTTAGATTACTGCTGATCACATCCCAGATCTTACTGTGGATTTCCAGGTTTTTCTGTGTGGGTGTTCTGGTTTCTCGTCATTGTCTTGTGATGTAAAAATCCATCAGCATGCTAGATTAGATTAGCTTTAAACAACGAGTAAACCAACTGAGGGGTGATTTATGCAGCACTGCATCCCCTTTCATGGAGCACTGTTTGTCTTTGACTGAGGCGTCTTTCACCCGTGACCACCAGTCTGCTGTGTCCTGTGGAGATCAGAGGTCCTGGCACCGTGTCAGAGCAGGTGAGACTCTTTGAAGCACCTCTGTATGCAGGCAGGCGCCGAGTCTCCCCCCTCTCCAAACATCTTATTTTCCATCTGCCATCTCGTAAACGGCATTACCCCTGCCTGCCTCCATCCAGCATCTCACAGACGGCTGAGCTGAGGTGTGGTTGGAGTGTCGTCGTCGTCGTCTTCTTCTTCTTCTTCTTCTTCTTCTTCACGCCCGGTGGCGGCAGTGTGCTGACTGGCCTGGTTCAACAACAGGCTGTAATTAAGAGACTCTCTCAACTGCTGTTGGCCTGCTGTTTGCACAAAAAGACAGCTGGCCTTTACCAGGATGACAAGTGAAACAAAGATGTGCATTATGCCTGCTCCCCCACCAAGTTCTCCTCTCTACCTCTGTCTGTCTCGGTCTCGTGTATATATATCATCTTTTGCATTTATCCTCCAGTTGAGAACACACACTCTTGCTGTCTTCAGCTGCCTGCGGCCCCAGAGGTGTTGCCGTGGAGTCGTAGCACGCTCTAATTGTCTGACTGTGTGCCATTGTGTATTAACAGGTGGTTTTCTGGATCCTTGTTACTGCCGCCTGCACTGTGAAACTAAGTTTGGATGCGGGAGGGTTGGTGGGTGAGTGAGAGCCAGATGATGGATAGACGGAGCAGTAGGTATAAAGATGGGCGTGCCGCTGACATTGCACATGTTTTAATGATCCAGAGGGTGTTCCCATCACCTTGTCAGAGAAACAGATTGCACTTGTCAGTTTAACGTGAGGCAGCTCCAGCCTTCACATCGCCTGCAACACAGACACAGTGCCCACTGACCTTCTTCTGATGGCTCGCTCGAGCTGCCCAGCCGTCAGTTTCACCCCTTTTAACTCAGCTCTCCTGACACAGCGGTGGCTCGAAGCTCTCAGAGATTACCTTAATGGAGAGAAAAAAGTGAAGTGCACATGCCTGCTGGGTTGGATGTCTTCCTACCCGCAGCCTCATTGTTTTGAGTGAAGAGCAAGCAACCAGGGAGAACGCTGAGAGAGCGAGATAAGAGGGAGGGAAACAAAAGTTGCTTCTCCAGGTTCAGTCACTTTTCTTTTTTTTTTTTTTGCTGGCTGTTCATTGAAATCTGACTGTCTGTCCTAACATGTCTGCTGTGGTGTATTTGACAGCTTACAGCCAAGAAGACGAGTCAATTCCGAGTTGCTTTCTACTCTTGCAGGATTAGTGATTATGATGATGCAGCTACAATGACACAGAGTAGGTTTCAGCGTGTAAACTTTACCGGCTGTCTAACTGTCCTCACATGGCTGATGGTAATACGGCCCTCAGCTGTCATTTTAAGGTTTGATGCATGTGGAACTGCAGCCCCCTTGTTAGCTCTTGAGTTGTGACCTGCAGGGCTTTTAGAGGCCTGATTGGTGATATTTCCAAAGGTTATATTTAATCCTGCCGTGGCCCTCTCTCCTTCTAGTTATTTGTTTTAACTGTTCCCACTGGAGCATACAGAGTTACAACTGCCAACAGCTGTAGGCCTTGCTGATTGGCTAATTTCCTGATGCCTGTAGCCTTAATAGACATGCTGGATTTGCAGTTTGCTGTTTTCACCTTCTTCTGCTCGGTTTTTGCTCTCCCCTCCTTGTTCTCTGGTTAATATTCCGCTCTACCCACCCTGTGCTGTCACAGCCGGCATCCCACTAGGAGCTCTGCCATGCGTTCAGTAAATTAGGCTGTGTGTCAGAGGGAAGTGCTCGCCTTGCCTCTCCCGATCATCTGCATAACGCCAGACGTTCTAGAGAGGACGCTGCACTATCAGAGGAACTTATGATAAAATAAATAAAATCAAATTAAAGAAAAGTCACAAGAATAATTCTGTCACAGCTAAAAACCTGACAGCACTGAGATAATTAGAGGAATGGATGATTGATTGCTGGTTTAATTGTAATAAACAGGGAAACACTGAAGGCCACAGCATGGTAATCAAAAATAAATAAGACAAGAAAGACAAAGTTATCGGATAAAAAATCAACAGAGACGAAAGGCTCTTGTTAGAGATGCATGTTTTTATTTGTGTACACATTCAGAGCGACTCTGACAGAACTGTGGGACACGGATCACAGCGAATCAGATAAAAACAAGACAACATTAAAGTATTGGCTTTACTAAACTGTCATTTTATGAAGATTCGTTATTGCAGAGTTTACAAACTACTTTAACAGACTATTAAAATGAGCATATCTGGAGTGCAAACACACTTCATAGTTGTCTCGACACGATGTTCTGGACACAAAGTTCTTTTCAGGGCGTCTCTAAACTCCCGACATGTTTTTCAGTTTTTTACCGTCTTGTTTATTTATTAACTGACGCCTCTTCTCTCCCCTGATGTCTGCTCAGGCGAGACTGTTGCATTCAAACCACAACCAGAGAAAAGAGATGAGACGTGTTAAAATGGGACACAGCAGTAATAACTGTCTGGCATCTGGCAGCTTCAACCAAACCTTTTTTCAGTTATTATAGATATTAGAGTAGTTTCCAATGAATTTTCTATAAAGCAACACATTTTTATTTTATTTGTATTTGTATTTATTTGATAGTTTATTTCACTATTTTCTCATATTTTGCCAAAGATGAATCCATTAATGGAGTAAAATAATCTGAAGCTGAATCACCAGTGAAACTAATGGTAAGGCACAGACATTAAATGGTGTTTCCAGACATTTTATGTTCTAACAAAGTATAGACATATTTGAATTCTCCCATTTATCCAATACACATTCATTCAGGAGTAACTCGTTTAGCCTCGAGCTGTAGCTGCTTACGTGACAACAGGAACAAGCATCGGGTCAAGTCATGTTTGAAGTGCCTGTGAATTTTGATTGAGTCATTAAAGAATCCACAGCTGTGTTTGTCTCTGTGCAGGCAGCAGCCTCCACTCCCTCTGACCCACTTGTTTAACACACCCAAAACATAAATCTACACCGCCTGCCTCCTCCAACTCCATCAAAGGTCTCCCAATCCACTTTTCCCTCTCACCGCCTAAATCTCCGTACCAATATGTCCATGCATATGATGAGCAGAAATTTCTCTTCCTGGGTTGAAAATCTGGCTCAGCAGGTGACTGGAGAGAAAAGAAACCACAAATTTCCCTTTGGGAGTATGCAGTCCAGGATTATTACGCATGTGTGCTGATAGTTGTTGTGGGTGGGTTGGCAAATGCCTCTTGTCATGGACTGAATTTCCCGATGTGTGTGTGTGTGTGTATATATATCCCAGTGAAGGCGGCGGAGACTCGTGACTCAAAAAGTGAAAAGACGAGAATATGGCAGAGTGACAAGCAGCAGAGATATTAACAACTGTGAGAAACATGGCTGTTAATTACAATATAGCTGCTTCAGTGGAGGTTGGTGGACAGATTGAAGATCCATAAGAAAGATGACCAATGGATTTTATTTATATTTATATAGAAATAGATAAAACTCATAAGTAATAAGTTAGAATGAGGCATGAGGCCCCACATCTTCTTACATTTCTGGGAAGAGCCTTTCATTGTGTATCTGATCTTTGTCAAGCTATAACATTTATCTCATCTGTGCAGCATCAGAGGTCAGTATTGGTGATTTATGTCAGGATGATGTTAGAAAAGCTACCGGATCTGCTTGGAGCGTAGCTAGAGGCAACTGAGGGATGCTGAACAGAGCAGTAACGGCAGTGGGCTCGCTAATTGTAAAAAGAGAAGTAGTGTAAATGGCAGTCCAGCAGTTTCCCACAGACGTAAAAGCACATGGTTCAGATGACGTTTTTGCCCAATGAGTGCAGTAAGCACCTCCACACTGAGTCAGCCCATGCCTGGGGCAGACAGAGGAGGTGTCCTCCCAAAGAGCCTTCACAGAACACATGCATATATGAAATCCTACCTTTTATCACAGGGACCTGAGTGAGTGTCATCACGCAGGGGAATATTGATGTTTACGACCAGGACACGATTCTAAAACTACTGAAAAAATGTGTTGGCAAAATAGAAATTCTTGAAATGTTTAATTCATAAGCTGGACCGTATAGAAAATGCACCATCTGATAAAGAGGGAGGAAAACATGATTTGCAACTAGTGGAGCAGAGGTACATAAAGGTCGTGGCTAGAAGTTGTTTTTTTGTTGGTTCGTTTTGCCGTGCAGTATCTTTTTCTCAGCGTAGGTGATTTCTCCTCTCCTGTTTGTCTTGTCTTATCTCTGAACGCCCACCGCAGTGGGCTCTTTTTATTTAGGCAGGTTAATGCTCTTGACTGTGCTCTCTATCTTGGAAGTGCAGCCCAGGCCTCATTGGCTGGGCTCTCAGATCTTATCAGCTCTGATTGCAGGCTCCTCTTGTCATTCAGGTCTTCTATTATTTCACCGTGCCACATGCTGCACTTTTTCCTAGGGGCTCTCAGTCTTTGTAGCTTTGGTCTGCTGCAGACCCAGACTTGCTGACAGACATTGCTTTCTTGTGATAAAGCGTGCAGCAGAAACCCTCCCCATCAAGGCCCTTTTATGTAGGTTTAAATGATGCTGGCATCGCGTGGGCCCGCACAGATTGTTTAGGCCGTCGAGGTTATTGTCTGCCAGCTTATGTGGAAAGAGGTTGGCTGTGAATGACAAAAGTAAAGATGAATAACCTGTTCCCATTTTCTATTCTTTCCCCGCTGCCCACACAACCTTAACTCCTGCTGTTCGACATGATGGCTTTGTATACAGCTTTAGAAAGTATATGTTTGGAAAGTTTTTGGACCAGAGTCTAAACCGGCCATAGAAAGCGATTAAAAGAGTTCATTTCTTCTGACGGCTAGCAATGAACGTGTTTAGCATTTTAACTTCTGTTTGGACTTCAACCTCATTAAATGGATGGCTTTAAATGATACTAGTATTGTTTTACTGGTGCAGCTTTTGTTTGTCTGGAGGTAGCATAGCCCGCTCAGCTTTTCACTGTCGGTTTGGATGCTCAGTCACAATAATAAGCCATAGTGCACAGGCCCAGCTTTGCCAGCCATTGTAATGGGGCCCTTGAGTCAGGTCCTTGTTAGCTGATGCACAATAAGCTGCAGCCTAATGAAGTGTAAACCAGAGATCTGGGAGGCTGCGTGGGGGCCGGATGAATATGGCCGACAGCCTTGGTGTGCAGTGGACAGCTCAATGCTAATGCTATTAGCCGGGAGGTCAGTCCATTTCGCCTCACCCCTGCTCAGTTTATCAGCACTTCATAATGTGCTGGATGTAAGGGCATGGTGTTGAGACAGCAGAGTGGGATATCTCTCAGAATGAATAGAGTGAGAAATGGGTTTACGACGAGCGAGCGGCTTGATTTCAGCTGCGTTTGAATGATCGCAGACCTTCTGCCGCGATGTGCGTTAAGGTTCATCCACTGGGGAGTGTTACAGCTCCGTCGGGCCTCCATCTGGCCAGCTTCCTCTTCTCCTCCTCTGCGTTTATTAACTGCCCATTTGTTGCTCCTGCCCCGAGGAGCCTCCCTCTGCTGCTCACTCGCTCAGCTCATCCTAATGCTGCTGATGAGCCTTTAATGTACAGATGATCCACCTCAGTCAGCCCTGTTAGGCCTCAGCACTTCTTATATTTTACTTTAACCAATGACTTTTTCTTATTCATCTCACAATTGATTGTTTTCCTACCTGCCTAAAGTCTGAAGTTTATATAGAGTCAATTTTCTATTTGCCAAATCTGAATAAATGTGTTGTGATTTAAGAAACATTACCGAAGAAGCATCTCTGTGTAAAAATGCATGATGCACAGTATTCATTTACCATTCTGCAGGGTATTGTAAGACACTATTATTGGTATTCATATCAAGCCATCTCCCCATATGTTAACCCTTATGAATACATTATAATGCATACATAATGCATTAACTAATTGTAATTCAGAGAAGGTGCTATCATTTCACGATAGCTCTTTCCCGATGGTCATGTGACAGTGTTCTGGTGTGTTTGCTTGCACATCTGTGCACAAACACACAAATTAACCCTTGGCATGTTTCTCTTCTAGCCAACGCCGGGGCCTGTTTTCCTAAACAAGGTAACTCGCCAGGCAAATGGCTTCCTGCTCTTTTATCACGCTTTCCGTTATTTCGTTTTTCCAGTCACATACTTTTTTGTGTAACCATGCCGTCTCCTCCCTGCTGTCTCCCTTCCCTTCCAGCGTGCCTTCCACCTCGGGCTGCGTTGTCTGTCAGTGAGAGCTTAGAGATAAAAGGCCAAGGGCTGTCAGAGTGATGTGCCTCCTTAAAAACGGACAGCAGAATCAGTAACCTCCAGACAAGGGAGACAGTGAGAATATGTAGAGAAAGTGGCAGAGGGTGTCAAGGGATGGAAGGAAAGCTCAGACAGATGGACAGGAGTTGGTGAGAAAGAGCGAGAACAAGGACAAATATGAAAGAAGCGTTCCTTCATGTTCCCACCTGACTTTCAATCACCCAAGTTTTCAGTATTTTGTTTTTCTCTGTTTCCTAAGAAAACAATGAAAGCCACTTAACATGACAAGTAGGCATATCACAATGGAATATCCAGCAAAACAAATTCAGCTTGAGCCTCTTCCTTTGATCTATTGCAGAAGCATTTTACTTTTCTTATTTCTCTTCCCTTCAGAACTTGAAATCAATATTTCTGCAGGGAACTGCTCCATCCTGGTGGCAAATAGTCTAACATCCCATTCCATTTCTTTCTCTCTCTCTCTCTCCTGTTCTCTCTCTCCTGTTCTCTCTGTGCCTTATTTTTTCCACTCTCCTTCTCTCTGCTCCATTTGTTTCCACCTTTGTGTGCCTGCTCTGTGTGTATGTTCGTCTCCACCCTGAAATCCTTCTGCATGCTTGTGTGGGTGGTGATTCACCTCTCTTGCACACTTTCCCCCCCTTCCTTCCTCCTTCCCTTCCTTCCTCCTTCCCTTCCTTTCTCTTCTTCCTTTCCTTTATCCTCCTTTCCCCCCCTCTGTCCTCGTCCCTCAGATCCCGAGCGTGGTGGCACTCACATGATCTCGACAGATGATCTGGAGTATCCGCGGGAGTACCGGACGCTGGGGAACAGCGCCCGGCGATTCTCCAATGTGGGCCTGGTGCACACGTCGGAGCACCGCCACACCGTCAGCGCGGCCCAGAGCCTGGAGGCCCTGACAAACCTGCACAAGGCTGACATGGAGCGCAAGAGGGACGCCTTCATGGATCACCTGAAAAGCAAGTACCAGCAGCAGCAGCAGCAGCTGCAGCACCCGCACCACAGCCCCCACCACAACCCGCCGTCTCCCTCGCCGTCCCACGCCAGCATGAGGGGTACGTCAGAGCGGTCTGCACGAGAACAGGTACGCCGCTCACCGCCTCGTGGCCTCATGACGATTCCTTAGCCTTGAAGAGACAATATATCATCCTAATGTCATTGTCACATTAATCTTCATTTATTAGTTAATACATTTTCACGGCTGCTCTTGACGCTCAGTATGTGAACTGGTCAGTTCTGTCAGTTAGGAGACAGAAATGATGTCACATGCAGAGACGGTTGTAGAGACACATCACACTTAATAGTTTGGGTGGAGTCTTGTGCATCATCACGCAGCAAGAAGGCCCCTTTTCCAGATGTCGAGCAGAGTGAAAGCAGCACGATGCTGCGAACTGAAATAAGTGAGGGAGAGAAAGTAAATAACAGAAAGCTATCAGGTGGTGGTCTTTGTTTCTGTGATATTAAGGTCGTCATTAAACCGGTACGGCCAAGTGTTTCTTTGTTCGTCTGCTGCAGAACTTTACATAGAGGGGCTCTGCTGAGGTGTGAAGGAAGACGGACTTTACACACACACACACACACACACACACACACACACACACACACACACACACACACTGACTGCATATCTGCTGATGTAGCTCTCTCTTTTTCTGCTTTGTCTGTTTATCAATTCTCTTCTCCCTCAGAATGAGGTTTCTATTTTGACCAGTTTCACAGCTTTCTCTCGCTCTTCTCCATCTCACCTGCACACACATGCACACGCATATCATACTGTACACACACACACACACACACACACACACACACACACACACACACACACACACACACACACACACTCTCTTTGTGTGAGCACCACTGCTGCGTGTATTAAAAAAAAAGGACAAATTTAGTGTAATGACGTGACAGAAAAGCACATCAGGGGCGAGGGGAGAGAATGAAAGGGAGAGAGAGCGAATGAGCGAGGGTGGGCGGGTAAGAGACAGGTGGAGTCCATAGTTGCCGTGGCAACCTCTCCCATAAATGGCATGTAGAGATATCGCGTTGCAAAGGTCAGGTTGTGAAGAGAAGGAGGAATTGCACTATAATGAAGACAGAAGGGAGAGAGGAGCAACAACGGGAAGGCAGACAGTTAAAAAAAATAATTTCAGCAGCGGGAGAGTGGACAGATCCTGAAGTGACAGGGCATTTTCACTGCACGGGGAGGGAAGCAGCACAGCACAGGATTCCTTGTCATCTCGTGAATGTGCAGAGCATGGACAGCGAGGAAGGAGGGAGGGGGGAAGGAGGAGCTGGAGAAGAGTGCAGCAGCCAGTCAAGCAGCCCGCTGCTCAATTAGCCAGCACCAGCAGGAGCCAGTCACCCATCTGCGAAGGAGTTAATCGGCTGGTGTTGTAATGAATTAAATAAAGAGTTTCCGCCGCATGTGCTACTGGAGAGCGAGACAGAGGGAGAGAGAGAGGGAGAGAGAGAGAGAGCGGGAGACTGAGTAAGGGAGAGGGAGGGAGGGTTAGAGAAGCAGAGGGAGGGAGAGACAGGCAAAAACACGATGAGGATTCGCTGCACCTGACGGACAGCCTGGGATGACTGGAGAGGTGGACAGGCACAGGTGCACTGCAGGTGAGACGGGACTGGAAGCTTGAAACTGGAAGCTGGAGGCTGTTGTAGATGTGTGTGTGTGTGTGTGTGTGTGTGTGTGTGTGTGGGTGGGTGAGGGGGGGTTTGCCAGCTGAGATCAGATTCCATGCCTGTTGTGTTTGTTGTGGTTGTTGTGGTGACGGTGTGCATATGCTCAGTAGGCAGAAGCCAAAGCCAGACGAAGGCTGAGTGGATGATACTGCAAACTGTACACAGAGCCTTTTGTGCACCTGTTAGGGAGAGCTTTAATCTGCTGTGCAGACTAGTGCAGGTGGGTTTCAAACAGAGAGAGAGAGGCAGAGAGGCTGCGGTAACGTCCAGCCACCAAACTAGCCGGAGGAGCATTGAGAGTAAGAATGATTGAGATGGGGGGTGGGGGTGCAGAGAGGATGACGACATGAGAGAGAGAGAGAGAGAGACGGGGGTGGAGGAGGGGTGGTGTGAGTGCAGCCTGCTTTACATGCAGGTCAGGTAATGCAGCGCTCCACTCTGCGAGGCTACGTCCTTCTGTTGGAGCTCTGCGGCCAACTCCTGCGTGTAGAGGTGTACATGGACGTCTTCACACAGCAGTCAGGAAGGCATTCAGCCCCTCAGCCCCAAGTTTAATCTGACATCTGAAACATGCATCAGAAACAGCGTCTCCTCAGGGCTCACAGCATATTTAATTCAACAGGAGGTTAAAATGACAACATGTGCATTTTAACTATGTAGTAACAACCCAGTGAAGACGACTGGGATCATGGCTGAATGAATCTGAATGAATAGAACATGTCCTGAGTCTGGTTTCTGCACAGCACAGGAAATGCTTTGATTGCAGTGGTGTAGGAGGAGTAATAACATACATTGAAATAACCTCCCTTGCGTTTGACTTGTAAATACTGCACTGGAAGGGTGTGAGAGCGACGTCCAGGTTCAGTTTGAAGAATGAATGTTTTCTTTACCTGAGACGTGTGAGTAAGCCTCATTAAAGCAACTAACGGAGAAACACTGGCAAAGACAGACACACAAGACCACAAATCACTTCTGCACCATTAAAGCCAGCCCTCAGAGTCGTTTAACTTTGTGAGAAAATAAAATCATTAACGTTGTCTGAACAAGTGAACAGCAATTATTTATGACGCACCGATGGTGCCCCTGAGCCGCTGTCAGTTCAACAGATTGTCAAGGACGAAGCTTTACTAGCCGGCCTGTCAGAATAAATGACACGTGATCAGGTCGTCGAGGCCAACGAGGAGTTCAACCTGACAGGGACCCAGTTTACACGAGACACCTCGGCTCAGTTTTGCTGAGGATTAGCTTTCAGAGGAGGCGTTTCATGCATTCAACCAACAGGAAAACTGTGAAAAACAGGAAGTGTTCACATAGTAAGAAAAACTTTTAATCATATGAACCTCTACATGGTTTTCAGTGGACAGTGACAAAATATGGCAGAAGAAAACCGACCAGAACAAGAAGCTAGGAGCCAGAAATTCTCCTCGGAGTCACTTCAAAGAGTTGTCTTTAATAATAATTGCTTTGACATACATTGGTAGAAATTTATATGCTATGGGGAAAAGGAAGCGTGGGCTGAGATTATGCTCCACATCGTTTTGAGTGTCCCACTTGTCTCACTGCCAGCCAGGCACCGATATATGCACTGCTTTTTAAAATGTAAAATTATACAGGGCACAAGTCCCCTTTCCATCAGCCAAACATTTGGTGGACAGAATAATACATAATGATACCAAGGAAAAGCTACGTTTTACAACATAATGGTCAGTTTGTTTAGTTCTGAATTTCAAATAAGTCATAATTTAGCTCTGCTTTTATGTCGAGAGTTTGTAGAGTTGCATTATGTTATTGTGTCCATCTACTACTGTTGTTACATCACAACTGTCATGCTCCATCTCCATAATATTTCTTTGCTAATCCTACTACCAATAAGAAAAGTGAACTCAATGATGCCTTAGATAAATATATTGACATTTATGTGTTTATATCTGGAGTGAAATGTGAACAGTACGCAGCTTGTTGATTAAAACACTATCTGCTCTGAGACGTACAGGAGATGGATGACATGGTGCTGTGTGACGTTTTATACCAAGACTGAGAAGGTTTAGAGTTTGTTCTAGTGTGTTCACACTGCAAAGGTGAGGAGGTCAGAAACTCAAAACATGAGCATGCATACTGAAAAACTGATGATGTAGTGAATCATCATGTAGTGAAACAGCTCTGATTATTGTCACAGTTAAATTGATTGTGTCATTTCCTGTCAGTATAAAATGGTTGAATGTATTGATTTCTTCTTTACTACCTGTTAAACAGTATATAAAGAGTTCATACAGAACTAAGGTACGATAAGAGAGACTATTTATCTCACACAGCAGAAATGTGCTTGTACAACAGAGAAGACAGAAAAGGTGCAGAAATAAAGCGTCAGTAGAAGAATTAGTGTAAAAACAAGGGATGAGTTGGTCTAAAACCGCCACATATGTTGATTTCTTGAATACTAACTGCCAAAAATGAGCATGTAGTGCAAGCAGGATACGATTAACGTGTAGCACAGACTACAGACTATAGGCCACAGCTCGAGCCTGCATAACATCTGTCAAAGGTCGTACTGTGTTAAACCAGACGCTACTTCATCAGAACACTTAATATAATATCGTAGCAAAAAGCTGCAGCACAACACAAAAGAGAAAAGAGAGAGAGCGAGACAAGAGCATGGAGTGAGAGAGACTGTCGAAGAACGGCATCAAGGCCAAATGACAGAACATTAAGTGAAAGATTAGATTACAATAAGGTAATAACCGGCCTCTGATGATTCCTGTTTACTGAAATAATCTCAGCTTTTGTTGTGACAGTATGGAAATGGAAGGCCGATGATGAAAAACCGCCAACTTTCATAAATCAGAACTTGCCTGTCATTTATTTTTTTTCTTTCTTCATTCCCGCACCAGGAGAGTAATGGAGATCCTGGAGAAGGGAGGCTGAATGGACTGAAAATTGCCTGCAGATAAGAATAAGAACTAGAATAAGAGTTTGGATTAGAATTAAAATTCATGAACCCTGCCCAATCTTTTTTTAATTTTCCATGTCATTTTGAGGTATTTCTGGGCCATCAGTGGCTTGGCCTGGTTTTCAGTGCGGGGTAATTATGCTTTAATGGAAAGCTCACTTCCTGAGGCCGTCGCCAACATGCGAGCACCTTTTCATACGTGGCAGGGCAACAGGAAGGGCGAACGGACAGATGAGAGATACAGCGTGCGCCGGTGAGAATGAGCAGGTGAGGCTCAGATGAAAAGATTAGGGCAGGTGGATCGAGAGCGAAAGAGACAGGAGAGACGGGGGAGAGTGAGGGGGGGAGACAGAGCGGTTCCTTGCCTGTGGTGGAGAAGTCTGGGAGAGAGGCCAACATCGCAACAACAGAGTGGGCTGCTGTTTGATTCGATTTCGCTCTTTTCATTTCCTCCCCTTCGCCAGTTACAGCCAGCAGCGCAATCTTGTTTCAGGTGTGTGAAACCCGAAGCCTGCAAAACACACACACACACACGGCCAGCCAGTGCATTAACACCAATCAAAGTTAATGATTATGGTTTGGATAGCTGCATTAGATGAGACAATCTAGCAAACACAACTGATAATGGTGGCATTGCATTTTTTGTGTTAAAGGCCTGCTTTCAGACTCTCTCTCCTCTCCACTCCATCGTGCTGTGCACCACTTTGTTTTAAAGTGTTCTGGGGTTTTTTTGCCAGTGAACTTCAGCCGTTGTTAGAGAAGCAAGTTTCTGACTTTTCTGTGTCTGTCTCCCTCCCTTCCCTCTTTTTTCCTTCATAAACTCCACAGCAACAGCCCAACTACTGGAGCTTTAAGGTCAGTGCTGCGTGTCTAAGTGTCCCTGTGCATTTGTTATTCTCCTGTCCTGTGTGTGTGTGTGTGTGTGTGTGTGTGTGTCTCTGTGTGTGTGTGTGTGTGTGTGTGTCTCTGTGTGTGTGTGTGTGTGTGTGTGTGTGTGTGTGTGTGTGTGTGTGTGTGTGTGTGTGTGTGTGTGTGTCTCTGTGTGTGTGTGTGTGTGTGTGTGTGTGTGTGTGTGTGTGTGTGTGTGTGTGTGTGTGTGTGTGTGTGTGTGTGTGTGTGTCTGTGTGTGTGTGTGTGTGTGTGTGTGTGTGTGTGTGCTCTCTGCTCTCATGGGATCACATTAGACTCCTCAGGCATCACCAGCCAATCTCCTTGGTCCTCTTGCTCATGCAACACCCAGCTCACTTGGCATCTCTCAGCTCTTCTAGCAGTGTTTGGGTGTGTATGTTTTAGAGTGTGTGTGTGTGTGTGTGTTTAGGTGTGTGTGTGTTTAGGTGTCAGGGGTGGCGGCAGCTTAAACTTCTCCAGCTCCATTTAATCTGCAGAAGACGATTCTCTCAGGATTTATGGTAGCTCAGTCAGCTAGCATTAATGGCTAGCAGCCATGTGACCTCGCTGAAGTATTACTCAGACTGACTGAGACATTAAGAAGACATTTCAGACGTGCCACTGAGGCATTACTGAAATAATGCTTTGACATTAGCACAGAGACTTGAGTCATGGCTGGGCTGCTGAATGTGCTTCCTCCACAGGTTGCAGAGAGGAAATATTAGTTGTGTCTACTGGGGAAGGCCAGCATCAAGAAATATTGGGAGTGTTTATCGCCTATGCTGAATCCAAAGAGTTGAGCTTATTTGATGCCTTGTGTTGTAATGTATATGACATCACACCTCACAGAGGCAGGCAGGGCGGCGTGCTATCTAAACACAGCAAGTTAAAGAGTTAATCGATGTGTGTGTGTGTGAGGAAAGAGCCCTGGGCTTATCTGTGGAGTAGTCTTCCCTGAATCCCTGCTCACAATATCATTTAGACAGGGTGGAAATGCCACTGAATATCAATTGCCATATGCCATGACCCATGGGGAAGGCTAAGCAATTTATCCCTCACTCCCACAAGTACTTTAACCTCACTAGTGTGATATGAAATAGAATTTAAAGCTTCATCTGTTGCTGATATTACACAAGCAAACGATTTGAACTCTACAGGACTAAAGACTTTTGGCTCGTTGGTACAAAAAGTGACACTTTAAACAATCAAATCATTCAATTCACATGTTTTTTTTACTGAAAATGTTGAAACACTGAGCGTAAAAATAGAAGAGCTTGTTTTCACTATTGATTAATCTGCAGATTAGTTTCCTGATTAATTGTTCAGAAGCTGCTCATCAAGAGTCCAAAACGTTTAAAACACAGAAAAATATTCTCACTTTAAAAACTGGAACCAGAAAATGACTTGATTTGACTTTTTGCTTAAAAACGGACTCAAACAATGAATCGCTTATAAAAATAGTTGCTGATTGATTTTAAGTAATCAATCACTTGTTGGAGCCGTGGACACACAGATAGTTTCTCAGTAGAGTCCAGTAAGTAGACAGTAGAGCAGTAAGTTGTGGTCCAGTCAGTCACTTGATGCATCATGTGAGGGAGTTAATCACTGAACAGATAGATTTATTTATCTACCTGTCAAGGTGCTGCAGAGGCAGTAAAATGTAGAATGACACAACCAGAATGGTCCAAGTGGCCACAGATCTAAAGCTGTTTGCTTCCAACACGCTCTCTGTTGTTGACATTTTTTATGTTGACGCCTCATCCTGCTCAATTTTCTTCATTTCGCACTAAAGCCTCTGAAAGCCCCATCCCACTCACTTCATCCCACCAGGTCTAATCTAAGCTTTACTCTCTCCACGGATTCTCCTGCCTGCTGAGAAATGAACTTGAAATGACACTACTATCAGGATTGTACTACGCCACGTTTTTACCTGTGGAAAAAACAAGTATATCAAGGATGTTATCAGGTAGTAGTGTATAAAATACACCGTGTTTAAAACCTTCTTAGTGACAGTCACATGGAAGAATACACGGCTAACTGTAGATCTAAACAGAAATTATCTGGAGCTTGTAGTTTCTCACTGTGTTTTCAGGGCTCTGTTTTCTTTTTTTCTATCAGAAAAAACAGTCACCGCCACCAATCTCAGCTATCATCTTCCCTCTGGAAAAGAACGCCATTTTGCCCCCCTGCTTCCGAGCAGACCGATTGCATCGACGCACAATTCACAGCAATTTGGCGAAGCAATTTGGTCCGTGCATTGATGACTGCTGGTATTATGAAAAGACAGGACTCGAGGGGTGTTGGGAAGTGTGTGTCCAGGCGGAAGATTGGCCCGAGAGTTGGAAAAGATGGAGAGAAACAATGATAGCACGGCCAGAGCAACTAGAGAGAAGCGGATGTGAGAGATGAGTCGATTTTAGGGAGTTTTCTCTGTAATTTCTAAAAGTGAGGGCTGTGAACCTTCTCTGTGTGGAGATAGAGCCAGGTTATGGCTTGAGGGAGAAAATCCAGTCTCAAAATCTCCAAATGCCGACAGCAGCTTTGGCCTCTGCCACTAGCCGCTGAGGTGGAGGCAGATATGTTGGCGTAAAGCAGCTCAGTCAGAAGTGAGCTTTGGGAAGAAGAGAGGACAAGTGAGTGACAGGGGATAAAAAAGGAAAGAGAGACAACTGGAGGCAAAGACAGACAAGCTTTTAGGGAGGAGGAAGAGGAAGAGATGTCATTAGAAGAATATGAAAAATAGTAGAGCTGTGGTTAAGGTGTCAGCGCTGTGATATTTACCATTTTACACCTGTCCCTCATGTAATGCCCAGGAGCCAAACACTTCTTAGTCATTTCACTTGCATCGAGCGGTCTTTGACATTTCTGGTTGACGAACCCTCTCTTTGCTCAAGTCCAGCAGAATGTCACATCACTTATCTCAGGGAAATGATCACGTTCAGGGAAGAGATGAGGAAGAAGAGCCCTGCAGCAGCACTCGTGTGGTCAACTTACCTCTCAACTCCAGGATTAAAGCCTGATTAGCACCAGTCATTAATGATGTTTTTCCAGGGGTGTAGTTCATCTGTGTTTGCTCGGTTTGTTCGTCACATGATTTGCTGAAATCTTGCAGATTAGTTTCAATGTCAGCTGAGCAGACGCTGCATTTCTATTAATACTGAACGTTGTGTTTACTCACACTGCACATTTTAATCTGTCTTTCTGCACGGTGAGAAGCTGCAGGAGTGGAGCGGTCGCAGTGTGTGCCTGCTAAAACCAGAACCTGACGAATTCAAAGTGTTGATTCAGATTAGACAACTGTGTCCTGAACAATGCTGACAAAAGAGAGAAAGGCGGTTTTACTTTGTGCTCTTGTACTACGAAGCTAAGTAAGATGATAAATATGTAGCCGCAGATGGCTGGGGGAGGCAGTGAGTGTTGGCCTGTCCCTGTGTCTGTCCGCTCGCCATCAAAGCTCAGCAGTCTGAAATGAGAATGTAAAACAAATATGAGCTCACTACAGTTTGTAACCGATCTTTTGACAGCAGCCATGTGAGAAATGGGATCGTGAAACTGCTTTAACTTTAGCTTACCAACATTTCTGACTTGGCAGAAATCCGTCCAGATTGCTGATGGTTCATTTCATTTCCTCAGAATGTCAAAGGACAAATAATCTGGTAGAAACTGAGCTCGATTCTTAACCTCGTGTCAGATTCTTGCTTATTCTGTCCAGTGCTGCTCATCTTTCCAGGTTAAATTCACACTTCGGAGAACATTACTCAACGTCTTTTCTAAATAATTTAAAGATAAATCTCCCTTTTGGTATCTATCACCAAAACATTCTGTGGGTGAACTGAGAATCAATCTCTAAAGTGGAGCTAAGACATTTTCTGTTGCCCATTGTATAAGGTAAAGAGGTCTGCAGACTAAGTGAGTGGACGTTGAAGCTGAGATGTGCTTTCTCTAACATTAAAAGCCATATGCCAAGGCTGCCATTACTTGACCTTAAAACAGTGTGTCCCTGTGTGTGTGCATGTTTGTGTGCGTAGCGGAGGAAACAAAAACACAACAGGGTGGGAGGTTCCATTGAGTTTAATGCAGTTTGTAGCCTGAGGTCTGTTCCCAGGCTGCCGTGTCCCGCTTTCCACTCTCTTCTGTTCCATGTAAGATCATCCTGTTCCCTACTTGTTCCTCTCCTCTGCCGTGCCCTCAACAGAGACTAGAGCTCTCGACAGTAATTGAGTGCTGTTGAAAAAAGCCTGGATCGCTCAAAAAGAAAAGGTGGAGGTGGAGGTGGAGGTGGGGCGGGAGGAGGTGCAGAGGGAGGAAAATTAGACGAAGGTGGAACCGGTTTCCCTCAAAGGAGGCTGTGAACACACTCATGTTTAACACTGGCATGTCTAGCAGGACCAGATGGTGTGTTCACATGGAATATTTACACTGCAGAGAGACATTTTCATATCACATAAAGCACCAACATGGAAGTGTGTGTTTGGAGCCTGTTGTTACAAGGCGAGCTGACTAAGAGGATAGACGACGACAGCTGTGATAAGCTGACACACGAGCGCTCATGCAGGGTTTCATTGTCTTGTTCAGCAGCACGTTCACACTGGATGTTGAGGAAGTGGAGCAGTGATCACTTTCCCCTCAAAGACTCTTTTCTCCTTTTTCAGCTGGTTCAGAAATTTAGCGTTCGAGGCTCCACACATTGTGAGAGGCGAGCTCAGTCATGTAGCACCATATCCTCCGTTCCCTTTTCCTTTTCATAGAAAGCTCCAACAAGGTTATATAGCCTTGAAAAAAATTCTCAGGTGCATTCCTAGAATGACTCAAGACTTCGAAACAGAGTTCCTCTGTGTTTCCTCTCTGCCATGCAGACAAAAGTGAACAGGTATTGTCGTATTTTACACATACTGGTCTTTTTCAGCCATTTTCATTAGCAATCAAAGTTGTTGTTGTGCAATAAGTGGCTGTTCATTATTAATCAGGGCATAAATGGGCTTTTTTCTATTTATTTTTTACTCCTTATTGACCCTCCCTAATATTCTTCCTTGAGCTGACTGGGGGAAAATGTTTAATACTGTAAAATATCTAATTATATTCAAACCAAATATAGCTAGTACTGGAGACAACGTAATGAGCAAAACAGCAGCAGACGTGTTATCACCGAAAACAAACCGCTAGTTTCTTTAGCAACATGTGAATCCTCCTTACAAATAATGGCATCATCACACTAGCTGTGTGTGTGTGTGTGTGTGTGTGTGTGTGTGTGTGTGTGTGACATCCACCCTTCCTACCACACAAAGCTAACATTTAATAACCACATGTGCACAATCATTAATGACCGTTTTCCCAAATCAGTTGGCCCGCAGGCCACAATTAGGTTTTAAAAATGCACCCTTTGATGATTGCATTAACACAAGTTACGTGAAAACAAAATCCTGGAGCTGGATGAGCCTCGTGTTTTTCTGCTCCAAGTCAAATCGAGTGTACGTCTGCAACTCCAGCATTGCATTTAAAGGTAATCTTGAAAACAGCACGGGTATATCTGTTATATTTAGAGGGAAGATAAAATGATTGATCAATTTTACTGTCATTTGAAATTACTCAGCCTGCTGTAAAATTATAGTGTACCAACCAATCACAGAGCTGAAAGCAGCATTTTCTTCCCAGCGACTGCAGAGGCACAAAACTCAGAAAAAAGGGTCTTCTTTCATTTCAGCCTCCCGTCAGCATGCAGCAGTAATACCCATTTAGAATCAACACAAAATACCATCTAATGTTCAATGTCCATCTCTTAACCAAAATAAAGAAGTCCCTCCCCAGTGCTTCAGTGTGTTTACTGGCTTCCCTCCATAAATAAAAGGCTCTGACGAAGGTGACTTTTAGTTCTTACAGGAATATTTTGACATTCTAGGAAACTTTGCCTTGTTAGTTGGATGAGAATATTGATACCGGTCTCATGTCCGTCCTGTAAATATGAAGCTTCTGTGAGCAGCCAGTTATTTTAGCTCAGCACCAGGACCAGAACCGGGGAAACGACTTCCCTGGTTCTGCCCAAAGGTAACGAAAGCAGCACCTGTAAAGCTCACTTATTAACATGTCACGTCTTGTTGGCTTGAATGAATCCAGCTGTGGAACTGACACTTGGCTGGTTTACGGTGGTTATGTGTCCGACTGTTTCTAGGTTGTTGTCTCTGCTGGTTGCCTGGAAACTGCATCCAGTTCTTATATGTGTTCAGAGGGAGACCAGCTGACTTTACCTCCACTACACTACGCTAAGCTAACCATCTACTGGCAGTAGGTTCATATTCACTGCATGAGAATATCGATCTTGATATTAAAATATGAAGCTACTGCATTCAGAGCTTTTGCCCCCAAAATAAGTGAAACCTAAACAGAATTAAACGATTCAAAGAGAACCTAATTGATTAAGAGCACATTGAGGATTGAGCCCCAGCCTTATTATGTACAGTGGTGTGTCTAACGCCCTTGGTGTCCCACTGTCTCTGGCCAGGATACGACACTCTGCAGTACGTGCCGCTCGGCTGTGGTGCTGCCGGCTGTGTTTTTGTGCAGTGTGGTCACAGTTTAGATAAATGACACTATTAGAAAACACAGTGGGGGTTATCTGTCAGCATCACCGTCCCTCTGCGTGCTCAGACACTGTCTGCCACCTCTATCGCTGGACACCACCACTATCGGTCTGTGTGTGTGTGTGTGTGTGTATGATTGAATTATATATGATAGTGGCAGAAGGTGTGTACATTATAAAAGAAATGGATCGTTCTGCTCCTCAGTCCTGATTGGAGTTTGTAACTTGCTGTGTAAGCACACGTGTGATGGCACTGCAGGTAGTTTACAGAGCAGATCACCAAGGATACATGTGGTTTAGTTTAGTTTACTGCAGTGTAGTGTACGTTTATCATTTAACTTAACTGACAGACGAGTTAAAAGAGAAATTGGAGGCTAAAGCTCTGCCCTCTGTGCTGAATTCTGTCATCGGCATGTGAACATGATGTTAAGCAGGTGTCATTTTGACCATATTCACCATTTTAGTTTAGCTATTTAGCATGATAGTGTTTGTTAACATAAGCGGATTATGAGACAATAGGACAATGGGCACAGATGTGTGAAAGCCCCCCCGTATTGTACTCAGCCCCTCTAAAGTCCTTTAGATAAACTGAGGGGATAAACACGCTTCTTTCTTGTGACATGAAGCAACTTCAGGCAGAGCCCCCTGGGCACAGTAACCCTGTTCGGTGATCCACCCGCGTGAGTTAATTACCACTAAACACAGAATAAAGCTGATGCTCATGATGATGTCACTAGTTTTTCAGGTATTTTGAAGTATTTAACAAATTAAAACATGAATGTTTATGTAACATTTCACTGCAGTCTCTCATAGTTGGTGGATCTTTTACATTACATTTACATTTTATGAATTAATCAACTGATCTAAAAAAGCCCACTTTACTGCAGTTTGGCTTTCAGTCTTATTGTCCAATTAACAAAACCACAAATGGATGCAGGAGTGTGTTCTGTGTCGTTCTGCTGAGAATCAGTGAGCACAGAGACTCTCACTCTCACACTAATTAAACACTACGTTAATGAAAGCCAGTAGATCCACACTGTAGTTTGACTCAGGCAGAGAAGGAAAACCTTGGAAAGAGGGGAAGGCTGTTGTGCTCACGGTGCGAGGAGGAGGAGGAGGAGGAGGAGGAGGAGGAGGAGGCAGGCACAGTTACTGTACTGTGGCTAAGGATGTGTCTTTCTCTGCCATCCAAACAACCAGCAGACAGCATTCTGGGAGCTCATTACAGCAGCCTCTGAGACGCTACAGCGGTGGGGGATCAGGGA
The DNA here is from genome assembly GCF_042242105.1 of Pempheris klunzingeri. NCBI lineage: Eukaryota > Metazoa > Chordata > Actinopteri > Acropomatiformes > Pempheridae > Pempheris > Pempheris klunzingeri. The sequence continues at coordinate 23,100,028 of NC_092028.1, read as the reverse complement.
GCCAGTTCAGTGAGCTCAGCCCCGGCTGCACTAACAGTCTTTCAGCGAGAGACGCCCAGGCATAGGCCAGCGGGATAAACCTACAGTGACAGCCCGGGATTTGCATGAGCTTCTCCTCCCATCCCACGAGCACTCGTTTAAAGTACGTAGCAGCGCTGGGACAAGAGTTTGGATGAGGGCGTGTGAGAGGTGTGCAGAGCTGAGCAAACACAGCACAAGTTATCCTAAGCTGCAGCACGATTCGTGGCTTAATTTCACTCCTTACCCACTGTAGGTGACTCCTGCTGGCTGATACTCTGGAGTGCTGTGCCAGTTGAGAACAACTGTGTGTTTGGCTGCAGCCCATCACTGATGTGACGCTAGTAATTCTTAGTGAATGGATGGTAGCTAAACCATTGTCAAGGCCTTGTTAATCTTGTTATGTGGTTCATTGTGTGATGTCTCATTGTGTGCTGGATGTCTCTTTTCCGGTTGGTCTTACTCCATCAGCCCCGTCCAATCCATTCTCTCCGCCCTGCTTTCACCTCACAGTAAATGAATGTGTGTCTCTGTGTGTCCTCTCCCCCCTGCAGAGCCGCAGTCCAAGGCATTCCCAGTCTACCCAGTCTGGGCTTGCCGACCAGGCCGCCAAGCTCTCCTTTGCCTCCGCTGAATCCTTGGAGACCATGTCCGAAGCCGACATCCCCCTGGGGTTCAACCGGATGAACCGATTTCGCCAGAGCCTGCCACTGTCCCGCTCTGCCAGCCAGAATAAGCTACGATCTCCAGGTTAAGATTTGAAACCCTGCTGGCAGGCTCTGTCACAACATGCCGGTCGCACTCGAGGCAGATTTGCAGTTGTTGTGTGTTTACCTCGTGTAGATGGTGAAGTGAGCCGTTTTCCTCACAGAGAACAGGAGGAAGTTATTCTTTCTCCTCATTTACAGAAACAGTTCTAGTTCTAATTTCTCTGCTGCAGAGTTTTAAGTCCTGAGATAACACAACTTTCTTAAATTGTTCATCTTGTTTCAGTGTTGGCAAAACAAACTCAAGCAAAATGTGTCTGCTAAACTTTTTTTCATGACATCTGGTCAGGTGCACTCTGAGCTTGTAAGCATAATCTATCATATTTGGTATGCAACTACTAATGCAGACTATTTTGTTCAGGTTTATTTGATGCCTGTGTTAATTATACAGGACTGTGGGTGTGTTTTTCTGCAAGAGTAAACAGCAGAATGGAGGGCAGGTTTACTACAAAAGGGCCTCGGGAGTGTAGGGAGGATTAGTGCGAGGCTGGTCCTGACTCATAAAGACCGAGGTGTGGCATTACGTCAGGTACAGTGAAGTGGCTGTAGAACTGAAGTGGCAGTGGCTGATGAGTTCAGACAGTGAATTTCCAGTCTCTCCTCTCTATGTCTCCTTACTAACCACTCTCTTTGTTTTCTTCTCTCCCCAACTCGTCTGCAGTATCTCACTTATTTTGCTTGACTTTTAATCACTGGTCTTTCTTTGCTTTGTTTGTTCTTTTTGTTTGTCCCGCGGTGTATGAAGATGAATTCTCAGGTTAGTCAGGCGTCAGACTCATCTTTACCTATAAAATCAAAGGGTGCAGCATCTGTCAAAGTTTTCCATCAAGTGGGGCTGTTTTGGGGTACTTTGATATTATAGCTATTTGATTATTGATAGGAAGTAGAAGTTTAATTTAAAAAAAAAAAAGAAGCTCAACCAGCCTTAGACCTGCATCTTTGCACCTTAGCTGGGAATTCTCACATAGCTACCGTCCATATTATCATATTCAGAAAGACAGAACAGGTGATTACTCAAAGATTATGATAAAAAAATCATCTGCCATACCAAAAGGCAAAACATTTTGATCATAACATCCACTAAAGCCGTCACTTTGTGTCTCTCAACCGTCTCTCCCTTGTCACTCTCTTGTAGGCGTGCTGTTCCTGCAGTACGGAGATGAGACCCGCCGGGTGCACATCACCCACGAGCTGAGCAGCCTGGACACGCTGCACGCCCTCATCGTGCACATGTTCCCTCAGAAGTTGACCGCAGGTATGCTGAAGTCTCCCAACACGGCCATCTTGATCAAGGACGAGGCACGTAACGTCTTCTACGAGCTGGAGGACGTCCGGGACATACAAGACCGCAGCATCATCAAGATTTACCGCAAAGAGCCCATCTACGCTTCCTATCCTGCTGCTGCTCACCTGGCTAACGGGGACCTGAGGGTGAGTGCAGGGGAGTCCAGGGAGTGAAGAGGTGAACAGAGCAAACTGGGTATTTTAGAGGAACAATGCTGCAAGTGTGATGTTTGGCAACTGAGCCGTCGTGTGTGCAGCTACATAAAGAGGAGCAGTGTGCTTCATCGGCAACTTAATAGTGTTTTTTGTATTTCATGGTAACTTTGACAGGCTGTTGCGGTGTATGTGGGTTAGTAATTTAACAGGTATTCCTCCTGGAAATGTATTTTCTTATCTTCAAGTAGGCCATCTGTTGCTGTGCAGACACCAGAGAACAATGTTCCTCTGTGAAATGAGCATATTTTAACATCCGAAGCTATTTCTGCTTCAGTGAAGATCAAGGAAGCCTCAGGGAGACTTTTTTTTAATTATTTCATACAAAACCCAGCTTACCATCTGCATTATTCACACAATGCTGAGAATACAACTGCTATTAACCATGCAAACAGGCAGTGGAAAAAAAGACCGCTGTGCTTGTGTAAAGTGTGTGTGCATGTACTTTGCTGCATGTTTATATGCTCGTTTGTACCTGTGGATGCAAGAAACAGAAAAACAAGAAGGTAAAGTGGGAGCTGACCACCTCAAGTTTGATACCAGGATGATTTTACCCATCATCTTCCACAGGAGGAGTGAGGTGCTCAGTGCATCTCTTCTTTACAACTCTAGGAAACTAAACACAGGCTTCATTTATTGGCTCCAGTACATGTTGTGAGGCTGGTTTTTACTTTTGGAGAACCTTGAGGCTTAAGCCATGTCATTATGTTTGTGCTAACCAGAGCACCTCTCATAGGTGTGTGAATGTCCAGTATGTATAGGAGTTTGTCTATGGACATAAAAGCAAATTTCCTTTTTCACTCCAGTGTTTCTTGTGTGTGCTAGGATGCTGAGAAGCGAATGAAAACAGGAAGTTAAGCAGGAAAAGTAGTTGTGTGACGAGGGACAATAGAGTTATTTGGCTTTTGAAAGCTGCAGAGATGATAACAAGCACAACAGGAGGAAAACAGGAGGGTTGGAAAAAGCATCGGTTTAACGATGAGGACAACAAAAGCTAAATGGAAAGTGCAGGACATAAATATATTCTCTTTTGATTATTCTGTCATTGTCCTAATTAAGAATAAACAATCAAGAACGTTTTAGGAACTAAATTGAATATTCTGACATTCTGCAGGAATAATGGTTTTTCATCTTCACTGATGCAGCCTGTGACAGCCCGTCTAATGTCAGTCAGATCTCAGTCTTGTTCACGTCAAACTGACATGTGAGAGGCAACACTCTCATTCGTAGGTCTCCATGGTAACCATCACCCCCGATTTGTTCATTTCAGAGGGAGATGGTGTACTCCTCCCGGGATTCCTCCCCAACCCGCCGCCTCAATACCCTCCCATCCTCCTCGGCCTCAGCGTCCTCTGGCTCACCGTCCCGCTCACGCCTCTCCTACAGCGGGGGTCGTCCTCCGTCCTTCGCCGGGTCCCATTCCCAGCATGAACAAGCCCGACATCCCCATCATCCTTCAGCGGGCCACGGTGCCAACGCAGGTTTGTCTCCCTCCCCCAGCGCCATCCTGGAGCGCCGCGACGTCAAGCCTGACGAAGAAGTTTCTGCAAAAAACATGGCACTGATGAAGAACGAGGGGCTGTATGCAGATCCCTACAGCCTGATGCATGAGGGCCGCCTCAGCATCGCCTCCACCCAGTCGTTAGCTGCCATCGGAGACCCCTTTAGTTTCCCAGTTTCCAGTGGCCTGTACCGCCGTGGCTCTGTGCGCTCTCTCAGCACCTACTCAGCCGCTGCTCTTCAGGGGGACCTGGAGGACTCCCTCTACAAGCCGGGCGGCTCTCTCTACTCTGACACATACTCCTCAGCCACACTGGGCATTGGTTTTCGGATGCCACCCTCATCCCCGCAGAAAATCCCTGACATGCAGCTGAGGGATAGGGACTCGTACTCCAGCTCACCCAGCAGAGCCTCGCCTGTCAGGCAGACCTTTCGTAAGGACTCTGCCTCCTCAGTGTTTGTGGAGAGCCCGAAATCGAGGCCCAGCTCCGGTTCAGAGCCTCTGTGCCTGACGGCCGGGCCGGGGGAGGGCAGCAGGGCCACGCCTGGCTTTGGGTCTTCTATGTCTGGACAAGACCCGGACAGCAGCAGGTCAGTACAAGTCTGTGTGGTGAATTTGTAGTGAAGCACTACAGAAACACAACGTTATCTGCCAACAAAAACACTGGTCACATTTTGCAGGACAGATTTCTGTACTTGTCTTCTTCTGTCTTGGTTTGTTCTCACTTTGTGTGAAGTGGGCAGAACAATGTTAGGTGACTTGCTTGTCCAGTTTGTTTGTTGTTTTTTAACCTTTATCAAATTCAGTCAAACACTAACACACACGGAGGTTCAGTAGAATTTTAAATGTCTAAAACCAAGTTTAAAGGTACCTTTAAAGCTGTATTGCTTCGCCTTGATCTGATCTTGATCTGCTTTAGTGTGTTCAGCTTTTGATGATCAGTCCGTCACATTTCCTCTTGCAGAGATCATCGCCTGGAGCGCATGGAGGCGATGGAGAAGCAGATAGCCAGCCTCACCGGCCTGGTCCAGAGTGTACTGACCAGAGCACCAGACAGTGACAGCACGTAAGACTCTCCATTAAACCCCATTAACCCTCGAAAACTCACGGATACAGCTTCAGCACAGACACATAGGCGGCATTATCGACAGCAACGGCAGCCACCTATTATAAGAGCCATTATCGGCTCCATAGCAGTGAAGTGGGACATTACTTTGTGTGAACACAGCACAAGTACAGAGCACTAAGCATTAGCTGCGGGGTGCAGCGCTATTGATTTATGCATTGATACAAAGAAATGTGTAAGACAGCTTTTCAGCAGAGTTCCTCATTTGCATTGAGCACTCATGGCCCCTCACGAACACAATGGAGTTTCATTAACAAGGACATAACTTGTTAATGGAACCAGTTTGATAGTGCTGTTAGCGTTAGCACTGTAATTGCCTTGCCCTGTGGCCGTTGATCCTCAGGTGTGGCCTGCTGCGTCTCTGCATGATGGCGGGCTGCCCTCCGGACCAAGGGACGGAGTTCTCACGGCCATTACCTTTCTCTTCCAGCGAGAAGACCGAAACCAACAGTGACGGCTCCGCCACTGGAAGTGAGTACAGCAGCGTCACTGTGACCCGTGTGCCGAACTGTCACTCACTGGCCCTCGTGTTACTAACACCACCGCTGTTTTGGTCTCTGCGCTCTTTAGAAATGAAACAGTGCGTTGGATAGTGGACACAAACAATGGTGCAGTGAGGATGGCAGGTGATCACAAAGAGAGGGCGGACAACGTGACATCGGTCCAGGAAGCTGCAGTCTTTATCAGATCATCATCGGACTAATAAGGGAAATCAAATCCTTGTTGATGAGCTAATAAAGTACTTTATTATAAGGATACAAACACAAAACCCAACACACCTTTAACAGCGTTAGATTCATCAGGATGTGTTGTCGTGCATATGTGTTACCATGGTGACCAAATGAAAGCCTACATTACTTATACTGGTTCCCATCCTGGGCAGTTCAAAATCAGCAGATGAATTTAATAGTAGATCAGTTAGTTTCAGTCCGTTTGCTTTTAGAGCACAAATGAACCAAACCAGAACGATTTGTTTGGTTGAAATCAGACAGTTAGAGTTAAAGTGGCCGCTTCCTCACCGGCCCAAATGAACAAGAAACCACACCAGAGTTTGTTTTAACCAAACCAAACCAGTTAGGTGTGAATGTACTCTTAAACACACACTCACTCTCTTCCTCCTCCTTGTTTTCTTTTTCACTTTCTCTGTCTTTGTTCAGCTAACAAAGCTGATCAGTTTCATCCCAAATGACTCATTCACCACCTTAAAACCCTTCTAACAAAATGATGACCGCTCATATCCACCTAACAGAGTTATTAAAGTTAGGAACCGTCCAATTATTGGCAAACACACTCGAGTATCGTCCTACTCAGTCAGATGAGAAAAGTAGTAATTTCATCACTTTGTCCAGTGCGGAGAAATGTTTAGCCTCCCTAAGCACAAATACAGGAAGCAGGGAGGGGATGCAGGCGAAGCTCTGTCAAAAAGGAAAAAATTATACCATCTAACATCTTGGAGCCGTTGAAAGGTGTTAATGAAACAAGCAAACATACAAGAGTGTTAACACAACCTTTTTGGCGAAGTAATAAGACAGCCTTGAAGTATTTTGAGGGTTTCTTTTTTCCACTTTTGATTATCTCTGTGTGGGATGCACAGAGATCGCGCTCTCGTAGTTCTCAGGCTGTTACTTCAAAAGGTGCAGCATGTATACATGCTGAAGCACTTTCTGCCTCCATCCTGTTTTTTTAAAATGTCCTCTTTCCATAATTTTGCATCACCGTTTTGGCACAAACAAACCTTTTTCTGTGGCCAGACCCTCTGAGCCGTCACAAAGACACTCAAACTGACTCACTGCCAAAAGACTAAGACATCACCGGAGTGATTTTCTCTGCTGTAGTTCTCCAGGATCATTATTCTGTGGAAATGAACTTTAAGACTTTCCTCTCCCTCTTTGTCTCTCTATCACCCTCTCATTAATTTCTCGGTAACCGGCTCACTCTTTCTATATTCCAGCTGGACGGCTGAAGCAGAAAGGTAGTTGCCATCTCCTACTCTATCATACCTATTTCTCCTCTCAGACTCCTCTCATGGCTCTCTGCTCTCTGTATGGGTGTGTGGTGTTGCTGGGTAGCTGGAGGTGTCTCTCCTCACGTCTTCCTCCTGGTTGGTTTTCCTGGAGAGCGCGGACCCCCCCTCGTCCTTGTCTCCGTCTCTGCTGTTTGAATTTCTGCTTGGTTTTTCCTTTGGGAATTTCTGAAGGTTGTTTTGTCACAGATGAGGCGCTCCTTTGTAAATGTGAATGAGAGAGAGTGCGTGTGTGTGAGAATAGCTGGGGAGTCAATGGCCATACTCACAAAGCCCTGTGTTAAGATAAGAGCATGGTTATCCCCCTGTGTGTCACTTCTGAATAGACTAATTGCACCTCTATATGGGTCACTAATAGCATGAGCTCACGTGTCTCCCAGTGGGCTATTAAAGTTTTGTGAATATGGCGCGATTCTTTTTTTATTTTTTGCATTCACACACTGTATTTGTTCCGGTGTGTGCGTGTGTGTGAGTGCAAAGATTTTCTCTATATGCACCTTCCTTTTGGCCTTTATTCTTTATGTGTGTGTATGTTACCGTTTGTGCTGTGTCACGCTGGCTGCTTGCAAATCTCTACGGAGCACAGCCCAGCAAACTAACCAATGTGTCTCTCTGAATGATCTGTCGGTGACCCCACATGTCCTGCTCTGTGATTGGCAGCTCATACGCCATCAGCACCCCTAGCTCTGATGCCACCGCCACCTTCTAACACAACCCCGCTGAACAGCGTCGGCCGCTTGCAGATGCAGCTCCACCTGCACGGCCTGCAGCAAAACGCCACAGACCTGCGCAAACAGCTCGCCCAACTACGCAAGACACAGGTACACAATATAGTAGTTTGTCTGCTGTTTCTGAAAGAGTCTGTGCACGCTTCTAGTCCTGCAGAGAGCTCCCTGTCCCAGAGATATTAACAGTATGTTCAGTGGAGTATTCAGAGTAACTGAGACTATATGTTGAGATGATTTCAGTCATTTTTAATGAATCAAATGCTCAGATTGATCCTCAGATTGCCCCAAAGTTGTAGAAAAATGGCAAAATTTGTGAAATATTTCTATTTTCCATATGCAGTTTATGTGTAGACATGTTTTTTATAATATAGAATCTGTGCTATACAGTATTTCAACACACATGTATGCAGGAGCAGTGGCTTTGATGTTTATTTGATCTCCACTTCAATACTGTACCGACTGTACAGTAAATAACACCTGCAGGTTCTCGTCGCTGTACTGCATGACACATTGAGGGCATTGTATCTTTTGAGTATTAATAATGAAATAGAAGGTGTGAAAGATAAAAGCTCGGCTCACATCGCATGGTATTCTACAGCGATACAGAATGTCATGACGGATGCACAACTGATGAAACCACGCAAGTAACGGCTCACAGAAATGTGGAGATGAGGTCCTCATTTATTCCATTTATATCTGATGGCAAGTGACGGCGTGGTTGCTGCAGGAGGAGTCAGGAAGAGATGATGAGTTAAATGTTTTCAGTGGCAGAGGAGAGGATTCAAGTCTCTTGCAGGGGAAAAGACAGAGAGTAACGGGGGTGACAGATGATGGGCATGCAGCGCTTTTATTTGTTCCCTGACAACAGTCACAAGGGCTTCTTGAACTGGCTAAGCAGTGAGACGGAGAGAGCCAAGCAGCCAGAGAGGACAGTTTGTTGTCTACCTGTATGTGTGCCCAAGCGTGACCTCTGCACCTGGACCCATATTGTTGCCCTTGGCAATGGCCAGCAACTTAAATTTTACATGTGGGTCATGAATTATGCAGAGTGAGCGTGCAGGAGAGAGACAGAGGCAACTGGGAGGGAGGGAGCACAGTTCTGAAAGATAACAAAAAGTCAAAATATATTTTTCTGGATGTTTTGATATTTTTTTAAGCATGTGCTCATATTCCCTGCATTTGGGCTGCTGCGTGTGCTTCACCATTATTGGCAGCATATAATGGGGAATACTGGGTAATTTTTAATGTTGGTGATAATGTCTTGTTTTACTTCCTGGAACATAAGGCTGATGAATTATTAATTTTTCTTGCTTACTAGGTGCTTTCATCTCAGGGAGTTGTATTACATGCAGCAGTCCTGTAGAATATTCCATTCATAACGGTGAGAGGGAGCCGAGTTCACCCTCAGCACTTCTGTCATCCTTCATTCTCCTCAGGGCATCCCGGCTCTCTGTGTTAGAGGAAATATTGGATGCACATGCTCTCACACACACATACGGGGAACTACTTGCTGCATGTAGCATGCTAAATACTCACAAGCAATGACTGGAAAACACATAAGCAGTGAAGGGAAGAGCAAAATGTTCCTCTGGTATAACAAGGCCTAAAATACTGTACAGTAAAACAAGAGGTCACACAGCCTGCCCTCCCCAGGACAGGACAAAAGAAAGTGTGCAGTTGCTCTAAATCACTGAGGTCTATTTTGAAAAATATGAAGTGGCTGCACTTCTCCTCCTTGCTGTCCCATTGTTATGCTGTGATGGCAGCGATAGCAGATTTCATAACTTCAACAAGACATTCTCTTGAAGCCAGCGAGGCTAAACTGATATTATTCATTTCAAACGCTGGCTGAGTGTGCGACGCGTCCTGCTGAAGAAAGAGCATCATGTGTTATCCGTAACATGGTGTTTGTGTGTGTGCAGCTGGAGAACCAGGACTCGGTGCGAACCCTGTTGAAGCGGACAGAAGCAGAGCTGAACGTGCGCGTGGCCGACGCCCTGAGGAAGCAGGAGGATCCTCTGCAGAGGCAGCGTCTCCTGGTGGAGGAGGAGAGGCTCAAGTACCTCAACGAGGAGGAGCTCATCATCCAGCAGCTCCAGTCAGTAACAGCAGAAGACTTTTAATGCAACAATGTCAGACAGTGATTGTAGAACAGAACGTGGTTGTTGAAATCCCCCAACTCTCCAAAATGATCAATATGAATCTTTTTAGGTTGGTGCATTGAATATATAAGCTGACAGTTTAAAGATTTGTATCACACATTTCATAATTGCCTGAAACATGACAAAGTTCATATCTGTTTTGTAATTAGATGACTCACAGGCTGACGCAGTGATGGGATGAAATTGTAACTGTAATTAAGCCCGGCATAGAGCAAGATGCTTATTAAGATCTGAGGTATGAGACGGTCCAGCAACTAATTGAAGTGACTGCAAAACAAGAGCAAAGAGCTACCTTGAGATTTAATAACCAGATAACTTGCCTCCGTCTCATAAGTGGAAATGTTCACTGTGCTAATAATTCCTGGATCTCCCTGTGAGCGCCGCAAGATTTCCTGAATCACTCTGAGCGGCGTTTTGATTGCAAACTAATTGGTTGAACTGTAAGATGATCTCTGCTAATCAATGTCTGCTATTCAGCCTGGCTAATGACCGGGTGATTTTGGTTAATGATACATTAAACTGTGATTCATTACATAACTAAAGGCAGGTTTTTATGACTTAAGTCTGACTGAACCAGACACACACTCAACGTTAGAGCTGAACAAATGCACATTTTCAAGATTCTTTGTTCTGCATTTTACTTCAGTTGTTGCACGAATCTTTCAAATGCCCGTCCGTACTCCTCCAGTTCAGCTGTCCAGAGCTCTTGATCTAGCTGCCAGTTGATTCAGAGACAGTTTATTGGCAGAGGTTTTTACTGAAACTCAAGTGGCACGATTGTAAGATAAATATTCAGTAAAAATGTAAGCGTAGCAGAGGAATCCCTGGTGTTCAGCCTTCTGTGTGTTCCATCTCAGCGACCTGGAGAAGTCGGTGGAGGAGATCCAGAAGGAGTCGTCTGTCAACCACAAGCTGGTGACAGTGCAGGAGCTGGAGGAGAAGGCCACTGTTCTGAGAAAGCTGGGAGAAACACTCACAGAACTGAAAAGTGAGTCACTCTGGCACATTTCTCATTCTGTGCACAGGCACACAACAGAACACAGTCTCTTACTCTGGCAGACAGTTTATAATGTGCTAATTGCTCACTAAGGCACGGCTTATCTTCTAGTTACCCACAGCTAGTCTGTCAAACATTTATTCAGACTCAGATTGCTCATTGTTTTAATAAACTCCCCGACCATTTACTGTATTTCAAAAATGTTTTGTTTGTTTGCAACAAAACGTTTTCAACGTTTTTTGACAAGTAGAATTGATTCGTTTGAGCAAACACGGTTGGCTCTCGGTGTTACTCCTGTCCTCTCTCCTGCAGATCAGTTCCCCAGCCTGCAGAGTAAGATGCGGGTGGTGCTCAGGGTGGAGGTGGAGGCTGTCAAATTCCTGAAAGAAGAGCCACACAGGCTTGATGCCCTGTTAAAACGCTGCAAGACTGTAACTGACACCCTCGCCACCATGCGCAAGTATGAACCTGCTCCAACTGAGTGCATCGGTACCTTTTACGCTTCTTATGCAAGAAAGCCAATTTGTGATGAATCAAAGAAGGAGATTTAAATGAAATTCTGTCCGCACATAGACCAGGAGATGGATGAAGTGTTTTAAGGAATCCTATAAATATTTATGGAAATGCATTTGTTCAATAAATTCTTACATGATGACACTTGCACTGAAATGTGTCCAACATTAGCCGACACAAAAACCTGCCCATTCATAATCAATCAGAGGAAAGCTCCCCCATTTGTACCTCTGCCAAAGAGATTATGTTTTCACCCCTCAGTAACACACAGCAACTTTATAGATTTCCATCAGCTGTGGTAGACACACACTCGTGCCGAGGAAAATTGATTAGATACTGTTGTGTGTTTCGAATCAGAGATTTCATCCATTAAACATTTATTGTTTTGCTCCAGAATTCTTAAAACTAGACCAGGAGATGATTTAAAATCACAAGGTTTAAAAAATAAAGGGGTGAAGGGTGCATTCAAGCAGCAAGTAATGTTGATGTGACCACTTGGCATCATGGGTAACACCCTGATGGAGGCTCTTTTCAATCACATGAATAAAGGCTTTTTAGTTTCATGGTGACTGTGGACTTTTAAAATGTTCCCTTCAGCGTTCTGTCGTCTATCCCCTAATCAGCCTTGTGCCAAAAAAAGCACCTTACTGTGGTTTAATTAACCTCCCTGATCAAAAGAGCTTATCAAATCCTCTCGTCTTTGTGGGAAAAAGAGAGCTGCAGAATTATTCAGTAATGTCGGAGGCTTGCATTTTCAGTGTTTCAAGCTTTTTGGATGTTTTCGTTATTCAGCAACAATTGTTTTCACGTCAAGTCATGGATTATTCATGTTTTAGTGTGTGTTACATTTCAAAGAGCTGATTAATGAATTCATCCTCCATGTCTTGCCAGACAAGCGAATGGGGGTGTGTGGAAGAAGCAGGAGGACTTTTCTAGTCCTTCGTCAAAGCACAACGAAGACTTGCGAAAGTTTTCAGACTTTGACATCCCCACCAGCCCACCTCTCACCATCAATGACCTTGGGGGAGGCAACAGCCTGTCCAACTGGAGCCCCCACGCCAGCCTCAGCCGCGGCCACGGAAAAACATCCGGACACCAGAGGGACAATCATCCTCCTGTTCCCAACAAGGGCAAAGCTCTGGAGGAGCTGGAACGCCGCGCTGCTGCTGACAAAGCTTCGTCCGTGGAGGTCCGACTGGTAGGAGCGGATTCTTCTCTCATTTCACTGCATCACAAATCACATCACGTATCGAATCGTGCGTTTAGATCCGTCCGTCCACTTCACAGGCTGCAGAGCGGGACTGGGAGGAGAAGCGGGCCAGTCTGACCCAGTACAGCGCCCAGGACATCAACCGGTTGCTGGAGGAGACCCAGGCCGAGTTAATGAAAGCTATTCCAGACCTGGACTTTGCTGCCAAGCAGATCAAGCCCTCCTCCAATACGCTGTCCTCCCAGACACCCCAAGGTGGGCCAGGGACCCCAGAGCACCGCGTCAGCAAGCCCCAGCACAAGCTCTCTGGGAAAGAGGGAGGATCCCGCCGTGGCTCTGGTAAGATGGAGTCAGCATCATTATGGGGTATCACTGTCACAGGACAACATTCAGAAGCAAAGAACAATAGTTGTTTTGTGGGTAACCACCATTCATTTGTTTAATTAATCCAATTAGTTTTAAAACGGTTTACAAGCCATGCAGGTCATTACATTTTCTCAAGAACATGAAACTGAAACAAAATATGAATCACATAGAAACTACAGTTACATCAACTTTTAGAAAGTTAGTTTTATAAATCCACTTTCTCCACACTGAGTAAAGCAGCACCACTATACATTACCCATAATGCCTACAAACACCTGATAGCCTGTTAAAAATCACTGTCAGCATATGAAGCAAGTATATTTTCTCAAGAAGCCTGAACTACTTCCTTTTCCAGATGAGCTGACAGTACCACGCTATCGCACAGAGAAACCCTCCAAGTCTCCTCCTCCTCCTCCACCTCGACGCAGTTTCCCGTCCTCTCCGGGCCTCGTCACTCGCAGCGGAGAGCCCCTCATTCCCGGAAAATGTGTAAAGGTGAGACGAAGACAAATCACAATTGTACAAATGAACACTGCATCGTTTAAAGTAAGAACTGTGTTTTAATTACATTACAGATGTACCGAGCACAGCAACAGATTAGTTCACCCATATTGAGAGGAGACAATCTGTGCTGATCTATTGTTTTGTAGACTTATATATTCATAAGAGATCAAAACATTGTGTGCCTCTCGATAAAATGTCTGAGCATGGGCTTCAGATCCGTTAGAAGCCTTTCTTGTATTTGTGATCACAGAAGTCAGAATCTGAAGAGACTGAATGCCAGAAGCCTCACGTGAAACTGAGGAGGGCCGTGTCCGAAAACCCTCGTCCCGCATCCACACCCCCAACACTCGCCTCTGGGGACAAGGAGGACGGAGAGGAGGAGAAAATTGCTGCAGAGTTAGAGGTAAACTCAAACACTGTGTTGTTATATCCTCAGCTGACTCAGAGAGTGGGAAAACTGCACTCTTCTTTATTATTCATGTTGCGTTCACAGCCTGATCTCCGCCACTGGGTTTTGCGCGCACACGTGCTCACGAGCAGACATGCTCACTATCATTACCACATGTTCAAGCAGCAGGTACCATATGTCCCCTGCCCCTGGCACTGGGAAAGCCCAAAGATCACATACTGCTCAGTCACACACATCATCACCCAGGGCTCACAGATCACAGCCACACAGATGGACCCTGATGGCTGCTCGGACTGGGTTTGAGACGGCCCCCCCTGACACGTGATGGAGCACAGAGTCAACTTGATGTGTTCAGAGGCCGTTGTGTTTTTATTCTGCAATGTATGACAGCTTTTGAACCTCCCTTTTCCCACCCCAGCTGTTTGAGAGAGTCCCACTCAGGCTCGCTCTGCCCCCTCCCCATTACCTGCCCGTTCGCCCTCACAGCAGGAAAAGTGAACCCCCCTGCAGACTGGAGCTTTGGCCCTCTGAGGCCCCAGACTCTGAGGTAACCCTCTGACTGACCCTGAGTGCTGTGGTTTGCTCTTTATCTTTACCTTTACCTCTGGCTGCTTCCACTCGTGCCCCCCCCCCCACCAACACAAAGTCTCCCTCCTGGAGATACTACTGCTCACAAACTGTTAATATGTGTGCACGCTGTGTTTGAGGAATCCTGATCACAAATATGCAGCCTGTGTGAAAACATGGCTAACCCCCCCCCCACATACCAAATGTAAGTATTTCATTAGTACACATGCTACTTGAAGTTATAATTGCGTGAATCATTTTTTTTTATCCCAGGAGGAAGAAAACCATTCAAACTGGCTACCATACACCATACCCATACATATCCACGTTACATTCTCACACAGCCGGCAGATGATGGGCAGCATTAGCATTCATTTGGAGTTATGTGTTCGGCCACCTGATGAATATGAAACCAATATACGCTCCCTTATAGCTCGGATTGATCCTCCTAACATCTAACAGAAGCATTCGGGTCATAACCCTGGTATTTTTAAACCATGGCTCTTTTTTGTTTTTAAATTCTTTGGTGCCTGAATGACACAAAAACATTGGGAACTGGTCTGTTAGATCACATCCGCTCGACTACAACGGCTGCAATGTGATCCTTTGGGGTAACTGCACCTGATCAAAGTACGTCCACTGACAGGCTCTGACAAATTTATGGGAAGGATCCCTACAGATGTAGACCTGCAAAATCCTTTTTGTTTAAAAGACTTCTAAAGTTTTAATGCAGTTTAAACTTTGCACAAAAATGTATTTATTGAGAATCCATGATTTTGCTTTAGGAGCTACATGCACATTTATTTCCTATATATAGTTATATAAGTTAAAGTTATAAGTTATAGGACTCAGTTATCTAGACTTACATTACATCTGAATTGATTGATCTTTCTTTTCTCTTTCTTTCTTCAGTCATATGGTTAGATGTCTGGTTATGCAGTGATCTCATGCGGCACATTGTTGGATTGTTTCACAGCTAAGACCAGTGCTGTGTATTTAAATTGAAACCTCAAGTGCTTTCCTCATTTATAGGGAAGGCGCTTGTCTCCTGTTCCCCACATCGTGTTGACAGAGTGTTTGCCGGCTTCGCCCACTGCCTCAGAGGATCCTGTCAGAGATTTAGCAAATTACCCTGCAGAAGAGAGTCCATCACGAGATTGGACTGGTCATTACACCGTCTACCAGGCTCAAATTTCAAAAGAAATTGGTTCATTTGGAAGCCCTCTGCAGCGAGCGCGAGAGCAGCATTGTTTTGAAGAGGATATAGAGTTAGAACAGGGAGTTGCTCTGCTGTTGACAGAGCAGGAGGTGAGGGTGGTGTCTCCTGTTGAGGCCCAGGAGCTCAGCAGGGCGATAGGAGAAGCTCTGCAGACTCTGACCATCTCAGCACAGACTAAAGAAGTCTCTGAGGTCCAGTTGAGTGACCGTCCTCTCCTAGTGCTCTTCAGAGGGGAAGAATCGATCAGGAAGGCTTACAGGCTGCTGCATTCCCTCTTGGAGTCATCTAAGCCAGTGCCCAGACCCAGACTGAAGTCCTCCCTCCACTTGGGCCAGCGGAGTTCTCTGCTGGAGGCTCTGAGGAGAGGGATTGAGACAGGAGCTAAGGTGCTGACGCTTGAGCACAACACTGAAATTAAGACGATTCCTGAGGTTCGGCAGAAATCATTAAACATTCCTCTCAGGCCGAGTGGGTCTGCTAGCTCTGCGGATAATCTAGCCGGCCACAGCCAGAAGAAAACAAGAGAAGATATCCGACACAGCACCTACAGGAGGCTGGACAGCTTGGAGGAGACTATTCGTGAGCTGGAGAACACTTTAATAGAGATCAGCGGCCATCCAACTGCGGATCAGCTCTTCACTGAGACAACCAGCAGAAACAGTCTGACCTCCGAGACCAAGAAGCCACCGGTCGCCCCCAAGCCGTCCTCTTTGAGCCCAACATCGATCCAGGTTCATTGCTCACACCTGCTCTGAAGCAGCATGCTCTGTTTTCTTTCTCCACTGCTTCTGTCTGGGTGACTGCTGGAACTTGACTTTTAAGCCTCTGATGTCTGCTCCCTGACAAAATCGGCATCTAATTGTGTTTGAAATCGGAAATATGTAGTAGGGGACAGACAACAGACTTCTTCCCTACTTGTCTGTTCTGTAATTAGTGCTGCAGCTGCTCTCCTGCCGAGCCCAGAGTTGTTAATTGTTTCTTTATCGATCTGTCCTGGCATCTGTTTTCTGTCTAGATGATTTCACCTTTCGTTCCACCACAGAGGTAATAAAGTAAATGTGTAGATATTACAGTATATATCAAATTCTCTCTTCCTCCTTTCTTCTCTTCACTTGTCGGCTCTATCAAATGAATCTGCTTTCTCATCTGTTTTCTGTTTGTAAAGCAGCTCTCATTACCCTGTTGTTCTGTATTTAAACATTATTTTATGGTCTGTGTCACATTATAGAAATGTACTTTAGTTGGATTAATTTTACTTTAATCCGTTTTTTTTCTAGAGCACAAAATAACAAATGGGGTCATTACTTTTAGGTAAAAATATGAACGTTGAGTGAGGAGTGAAGTTAAAAAAAAAGAAAGAAAGCAACTTCAGTTTCAATCTTACTGCTCAGGAACCTCTATGAGAATAGAAATATCTTTATAATGAAGCCAAGTGTCACTTCTAATACACCTCTTGTTAATATCTAACGACGATGCGTTGAACTCTGTTACCAGACGGTGCGAGTAACCTGCTTTCAACTCACCTCCAGTTGACCTCAACTCAACAAAAGATTAGAAACAATCAAAAGACTTATTGCGTTCTCGTGTCAGCTGCCACTTCAGCGAGGCGTCCTGACAGTTTGCATAGTATTCCCTGCTGCTCTGAATGTAGCCTCCCAATCAGGGCATGGCTGCAACACTTGACGGTCACACTGTCATGGTGAGTTTCAGCTCCTCTGATGTGGAGCCAAGGAAGCAATCCCGTGAGCACGGCTGAGGATTACAGAGTCTTCACACATTATTTCATCACTCCAACTTCAACCACGTTCACCACTTCAACATGACCCCTCTTCCAAACCGCTCACCAAAAACTCACGCTGACAAGCGATATACTTCCAAGCCTCGTCACCGTTCAGTTTTTAATTAGCACAGTAGAACGAGGGTGTATCCGCCAAGCATTAACTGTACCGTCTGTTTTATGTATGCTACTCAAAACTCAGCTTCACATCAAAAGAAGAGTAGGTATGGAAGGAAGACGGGCCTCTTCCAGGTGTCTCTAATCACCACAGCAGAGTTAGATCTGACACTACGACAGTTATTCTTTTATTAATTTTCCTTTCAGCTAATACCTCTGTCTGTTGACTGAATACATATTTGTTTTTGTGTGTGCTGAAGACAGTTGACAGAGTAACTCAGCGGGAAAGATCATTAAGCACACTGTCTTGTGGATCCCGCGGAGAGGCTAGGCTACGCAACGTTAGTTTTGATGCTGCATTTCTATATTCTCATCTTTGTCGTTTTCTACTGATAGATGGAAACTCTGTGAAGTGGATAGTTCACTTGTATTGGCTACGAGCTCTCATCTTAAAAACCTCATTGGTCTCAGGAGACAGGCTTGCTTGCTGGAATCCAACTCTATATGGAGTTGATGTGAGTTTGAGGCGTAAACTAAAGGCACTGAAGAGGAGAAATGAAACGTATGACCATGTTCTGTGTGTGTTCTCTCCTCTCCTCTCCTCTCAGGGGGGAAACAGTTCAAGCGTTGGGAAGGCTCTCCACTCCTCGGCTGCCTCCAAACTGAAGCACATACAGCAGAACAGCACAGACAAGACTAAAAGTGGCAAAAGAGAGGACTTCCTGAAGATGCAGGGCCAGCAGCAGGTATCGTCTTTACATCTAGCGCTGTCGGGGCCAATGCATGCTTGATCTTGCAGCGCCTGTGCAGACGGACTGCACGGTGCTTTCCAGTGTCATCGGTTGTTTTTGGTGGTGGGGGGGGGGGCAGCCGAACGTCATTATCATTTTTCACACATTTGAAAAGGTTTGCACAGAATAGTCGTTTAAAAATCATAAAAGTGAACATCATTATACAATCATTGTAAAACTGACTGTCATAAAAAAAGACATTGAATTTTACAGTGTCCTCTGTCTGAAACGGTTCTTGGGCCAAGAGAGGTAATGCTTTGTGCCAGTGGAAGAGTTTGTTTTTTCTCCACACATAAAGGCTCATTTGATGATGTTGTTCTTGATATGCAAACATGATTTGTCATAAAGATGTTGGCACCTTCACGAATGTCTGCATCCAAACCTCTGCCAGCTCCTGTATCCTGCACACAAGATCAAGCACAGATTGGCCTTTACCAACACTGTTCACCTCCACTCAGTCCCCACAGAGTGCTGCACATCCCTCCACTCCTCAGGTGGCATTTTAAACAAGTCATAATAGCTTAATTAGTTTTCATTTTTGAAAGGCAGCGGCCATAACTAATCAAATCTGAAACTAATTTAGCTAATGATCTTAAATTTGTTGATGGCAAACTCACACTATTGTGGAAATGTAGAAATAGCTGAAAGCATCCTGCTCAGTGTGTTTGTGGATGCAGAGAGACACTTACCTGTAAGTCTAAAGCTACCGCTAATTCTATTGTCTAAACCAATTAAAAAGTATAAATATATATATATATATAGTGTTACTGTAATAAACATTGTGCTGAATTCTTTTTTATTGGTATCAGAAAATGTAAAGCTTGTTTTGTTTTGAATAAGAAAAAATACAGTATGTATTTGAAGTATGCAGCCTTTTATATTTAATTAAGCAGGCATTTAAAAACTCCAAATGACTGAAGTTTAACTTTAAAAATTCCCCGCTGAAGGTTCTTTCTATACATCTGTTGTTATACGTTTGCACGATAGCTGAGTCGACGTCTTTCTTGGACATAAGGATGCTAGACGGCCCCTGGAGGCGAGGAAATTGAACTGTTGAAGCATGTCAGTCCAGTAAAGCCAAGAGAAGGTTTTGCCAAAAAAAAAAACTTCTTAATGTCAATGTAATTTGAAAAATAACAGGAGCAGTGAAGTGAGCCTAAACCTCCATACCCTGCAGAATCTGACAGAGCAGTCAGACACAAATTCATTCTTGAAGATTGCTGGGAAGTGAATGTGTTGGCAGAGAGAAATGGGAAGAGTAATGAGGCTTTGGTTTCCTCAGACTGAGAGAAGATTGGGAGGAATCTCTGCAGTGCTGTGTAATGATCACTCTTTGAGTCACTGGCAATCACTGATTATTCAATATGACGAGGACAGTTCTCTTTCCCCACCATTAAGTCTTTCACGTTTCCTCTTCTTTATGCCTCTTTCCTTCTTCCGCTCTCTGTACTCTGCAATTTTCACATGCTGCCCCTTTCTCCTTTCCGCTCTCCTCCTGACAGTCTCTCTCATTCCCTGTGATTTGGAAGCAGAGTGGATTCCTACACTTATCCGATGAAAGCAAAATGAATCCCATTATTTCAATACGACTCTCACACACACACACACACACACACACACACACACACACACACACACGGAGCGCGCTCTTTGTCCACAAACTGTTCAAAACAGTCACTGTGAAAAGAGGCTGGATGTGTGAAAGCGCCGTCCTCAGAGGGACAGTGGACACTCCAAGCTAATTGTCAGCGTGGGAAGTCGGTGCCAAACCATTTAGGGTGGCAACATAACACAACTGCATGACGAATAACGAAAAGAAACAAAGAACCAGCTGACTTATACTGTTTGTACGGAGCAACCAGCTGTGGTGATCTTCACATCTGCCTTTAACTGCATTCTAGGTCCTTTATTTTACATTTAATTCTTATTTAACCAAAAGAGGTCTGACCAGGAGAGACAGGAGAATAAAACACAAATAAGCTGAAACAGACACAGAAACAGATTTATTTTATTTCTTAGTTATTTTATGAGATATTGAAGAACAAAATGCAAAAAAGATGTTGGTTAAACATCAGCAGGGATTCTTTCACTAGTTCACCTGAAGGTTTGTCAGTAACTCTGAATTAACTATCTTGCTGCTTTTATTAACACAAAGACACAGAAACTAATGTCTTTATATATTTTCTTTTATTTACCCACCTACCTGGCTGGCTGATTATCACTCAGCGTCAAAGTGAAGAGACGGGGTCAACGTTAGCAGGTTCATTCAGAGTTACTTCAGCCACATGTTGAATGTGTGAAGGTCAGACAGAGAGCAGCTACCTGATGGCTGACAGGTGAGACGGCACATTATGAATTAATAGACAAGAAATACAAACTTCCAGCATGAAATAAAAATAATATACAGTAAAATTAAGATTCTGTGAAAATGAACGCTGTGATAAATAACATAAGTTAATTCATTCAGATGATTATTTATCATGTCTTTTTTTTCTTTTGTTTAATATTAAACACTCCATAAACTGGAAATGCTAACTCTGTTGACATGCAGTGACATTTACTGTTTACTGAAAATAACAACACAAATATTTTAGCACTCTGTTTAAGACTTAATGAACCACTAAGCTGAGAATCTGCTGCTGTATGATTGGTCTCCACGACCTGTTACATCTGAAATCGCTCCTTCCGACTCAGATTCCCGATGTCTTGAATGTGAAAGCAAGAAAACAGCAGAGATCCTGACAATTTATCTTACGGATGAACGGAACAGAATCTGTCTCCTAAATCATTTTGAATTCTGAGTGATGAAACAGCCGAGCGTGAACCATGTTGGAAAAACGCGCTGATTATCTGCAGCTCGTCTCATCCAATTATCGAGGCGGCTGGCTCACTTGATGCAGCCTTTAAGAGCTGATTAGGAACTTTTGCTCACTTCACTTTTGTTTTTTTAACCCGTCACTGACACTGTGCTTGTGATCTCTGAGAAATCCTAATTACAGCCGCTAAAAAACATGAAATACTTTAAACGTAGTTTGAAAATTAAGCAGGTTATTTTTGAAGCATATATTTGTGCAGAATGTTTCCAAACAGTCATCCAGCCTTTCTAGGATCCACATCTGATGCCTCAGTGTTGAGCTGATCACACTTTTGACTGATGTTGTTGTTCTGACAATCAGACGTGCCCTCCGTGGGTGACCTCTCTGCTCGGCCCACAGATGAAGGTAAATGTGTCTCTTCTCTTAAACCTTTCCCCGGACTTAATCCCCCAAACACGCCCCCAAACTTCCACCCTCCTCCCGGTTCCCATCGGTGTCTTCTCTTTTGTTTCCTCAGGCCAAATGGTAATTGACATTTCTAGGGCATTTTGAGCAGGGCGCAAACTGAAGAAGTGAGCACAGCACTTCAGAGTCTCTCAGTGGTCCACCAGCTCCCACCTCCAGCTAATACATGAATAGATCAAAATATATAAATACCTTAAGCATTAGTGGCACTATCCACACAATGACACTGACATTTCCCACCAGTTCAGATGAAAGGCAGCTGGTGCACATTAACATTTCATGAAAGCCAGCTGGAGGGACAGTTAAACATTTTAAGACATCACTGTGCACCATCTGCAGTCGGCTAAAACAAGATGCACTGGCACCACTTTTTGGTTTTATGGTTCAGCACTGCCAATGTCAAGTTACCAGGTTTATCTTTTCATCAGGATAAAGTACGCTGCCTAAATGAACACTGCCATTTTGAGATATCAACATCCTAAATGTTGCTGATTGGGTTCACATGTCAGGGGCTGTCCCTCGCTAACCCCAGCCACCCTCACAGACCTGTGCCTGCAAAGAATGTGGCCCAACTAGACTTGATCACTGGAGCAAGAGAGTTTTTTAGGAGAGCATCAGGTTCTGGCCCTGGTGTTATCACTGTGTGTTAATTGCAGGAGTTAAAATTAACAGAGCCTTTCTGATGGTGCTCTGTGCCGCTGTGCTCGGGCTGTCTGCTCACTAACACTTTACTCAGAGGTATTAGAGCATTCCAGGCATGAGGATCCTTCAAATCAATGTACTGGATAAGAACTGACAGTTCAAAGCCACAATTTCTCCTCGTTTGCCTTGGCACAGATCAAGGAGGGCATGACAATGTGAATCACTTTCACGCCGCAAAACCCTATTTCCATTCCCCATTTGGCCTCTTATTACTTCTGGCGGTAAAACAGGCTAGTTAAAAGTGCTGGGTGTGAGGTGGGGGTTGTGAAAGTCCTATCCTGGGAGGCTGTCGTTTGGCAGGCGGCTCAGAGTGTGTGAGATGAAGGGCGGCTGCTCTGCCGCACTCACAGACCAGAATAAATGTGTCGGCCAGGCTTGAGAGGAGTTCCTCAAGCAGAAGGAACAACCCTGCTCACTGGGGACGGTTGGCAGCACAGGCTCTGGAACTGCAACAGAGCAGGTGAAAGCCTCCCAGCAGCGCAGTCTAGACTAGCACACCTGCTCTTCTCTCCTGCACAACTAATCCCCATAATCTCTAAACAAACACATTTTAAAAACTTTTAGAGCCGTAGCAAAAACTTCACTTCTGTTGATACTCATGAAGAGCATATAAAACTTATATAAAAAAGATTTGGCTCTTAAACTTTTACCTCAGCCTGCTATCACTCCGTCTCCTGCACATAAAGCTCACACACCGTGTCTGTCAGATGCACCCACCTTCGCTCCACCTGCAAAAGAGAGACAGATTCATGTTGTGTGACCCACAAGTCTCCTGCTGTTGGAACAGTGCCATCTTGTGACTCGTTCCAGCATTACATGAAGAGGCGGAACTTGTGGTGCTGTCTGTCCATCAGAATATTTTGCATTTTTTAATGAATAAACATCATTAAAACAAGTGTCAAAATAAAGGTGGGTGCCACCTGTGTACTCTGCCTTGTCACTTAGTGCTGCACCCACTGACAGAAGGTGTCTATCTGTGGTTTGGTCATCATGTGTAGACGGCAGCCTGACTCACGGCCTGCGTCACACATGCTGATATCAACCTGAATAATGATCTCCTGTGTTTGTCTCTTGTTCTGTCTCCTTTCCCTCACCTCCCCATCCCCCACCACCACCCTTTACCCTTCCACCTCTGACACCTGTTCCTGTGGTCAACCTCACCCACCCTGTGTGAACCTGTGCTGCCCCGCACCCCCTGGCCCGCCCACCTACTGTACCTGTGACCTGCAGCAGTGAACGACTTGTCCGTGTCCAGCCTCCTCGGCTTCCTCCTCCTCCTCTTCACCTGACTAGAGAGCTACACACATCCATCTGCCCTCTTTACTTTATCAGCTCTTTCACACCTCCAGTATTTACTCCTAAATCTACACTGACCCCCAACCTGGGAGTGTGTGTGTGTGTGTGTGTGTCTGTGTGTGTGTGTGTGTGTGTGTCTCTGTGTGTGTGTCTCTGTGTGTGTGTGTGTGTGTGTGTGTGTGTGTGTGTGTGTGTGTGTGTGCAAGCATGCATGCACGGGCATGTTTGACTCTAATGGTAGGGGAATGTGCTGCGGGGGACAGTGTCCAGCCAACTTTAAAACTTTAATTTTTCATGATTTCCCCTTTGATCCCTGAAATGCTCCTGCCCCCCCCTCCTGTCTTCTGTGTCCCGCTCTACCTGAAGGCCTTGGGGACCAACAGCACCAGTGGCAGTATTGAGCCACACGTCTCTGGTATGAAAATGGGCCTTTTCTCAGGCCGAGTGCCCTCTCCTGCAGCGGCGTTTGCCCCTGGCCTGAGAAAGCACCCCCAGGAGAGATCACTGCCCTCCCTGACGGCCTCCTCCAGCCAAGCGAAGGCCCTGCTGGCCAGCCTGTCTGCCTCCGGCCTGAGCGCGGAGGCTCTTCTCCTCTCCTCCACCCTCCGTCATCACCGCCTTCTCCGTGAGCAGCGAGCCTCCTCCCTGCCCTTGCCCGGCAGCCAGTCCTCCTCCCCTACTCCCCCTGCTACCTCCTCCTCCTCCTCCCCCTCCTCTTCACCCACCACCCCAACTCCTTCCCTGTCTCCCTCCTCTCCCACCCCTTTGAACTCCCTCTCCCTCCCCTCTGCGATTCTCAAGCGCAGCGGTTGTAGCCTCGACAGCTCCAAGGAGGGAGGCAGCGAGCCTGTGAATACGGACCTGACCTCCGGCAACTCTCAGTGATGAAGAGGAGGAGGAGGAGGAGGAGGAGGATGTGGGACAATTAAAGCACCATCACATATTCAACCATAAAGAGAAAACAACTACATTGTGGAAAATTCCAGCATTTTTTCTTAGGTTCTCCAGGACTTTTTGTCTTGTTTTTCCTCTCTACTTTTGGCCTCACTTCAGTATGCAGACTCTCCATATCTCCACGGTGACAACTCCTGCACTGTAAATGGAGTCACAGTCGTCTTCTTGGACAAGTTTCCTACAATTCTGTGGTTCCATGGTTCCTCTGAAGTTTTCCCACGCGGTCGTACTGCCAGATTGCCTGATCGAGAGCACACAAATGGGCATCCCCTCCTACCAGCTGCCTGCCGCAAGCTGATGCAGTCTGGATACATACACACACATACCCTCACTCAATGGGTCGTTAGTGGAGTAGACATCATTTCTAGACTGTGACTTTTATCATAGAAAATAGAGCTGCAATAATCACCAAGTGAGTCCAGTAGTTGTGTGTGTTCAGGATAATATTGTTCTCACTTAACTGCATCACCTGGCAGAATGTGAGCCCGCTCAGAAAAAAAAGAAAAAATCAACAGTAGATCAAGGTGATGATTGTGATTTCAAGCTGTTTTGTGTTAAAAGGCCATTTGTGGATTCTCTTGCATCACCTGTGTTTTAAACTCTGAACTGGTGCTATATTTTCCCCTCTGTTTGTACACACTGTGTAAAGAGTTTACATCATGTCCCCGATCTTTGACCTTTGTTTTGCTGCAAGTATACACTCCACCGTCTGACAGTCACACGGTTTGAATATTTATATGCATCCTTACAAAATGAAATACTTGCATTGAATATTAGGAACAATCTCGATTAAGAAATTAATTTTCAACTTAAAATTGCATCGCATTTACGAAAGCACATTGTAGGGAGCACATTTCTATTTTAGAAAGGCACAGTTACACAGACAGAAGGGGGGAATGTGAGTGGTGAGCTGTATACAAATGTTGAATTTCTGTACATGTGTATTAACTAGTCAATTATGACAATCAGGATGTTTCTGCAGTAGCATCTTACAAGTTGCTCTGGCATTTTAGCACCCAAAGACTCAAGCACACACAGCGATAGTGAATAATACACACATTCTGTCACACATGCACTTGCAGAGCCAGGCTGTTTGCAGAAGCACAGACTCGACTCGTGTTTTTTTAAATTTCTTATTTCAGCAAATCTTGTGCGATGATTCATTTTCAAGTCTCATCTGTCGCACTCTTGGTGAAAAACATCAACTAGAACGTGATTTCAGCCTTTAAGGAACCTGATCGACAGTGACAGATCAAATACTTTCTTTTGGGACTCTTGTTTCTTTTGAACTTCAGAGTCGATCTGCTGGGAAGCAGCCTCCAAAGTTTTCAGCAATTGGCAGGTTTTATTTTAAAAACCTAATCTCTTCTTTGAAAAGAACAAAATGTTTCTGTCGCTGCAGTGAATTGATCGCACTCCAAAATCTATGACACCGTTTCAACTCTGAGCAAAGTCTGACAGCTTAAGTTAATCAGCACATATTTAGAGACTTCAGATGTAGCTGCAGAGCCTTGAGGGGCCTGAGAGGAGAATATAGAAATATTAAGCAAGCACAGTTTCCTCTCAAACACACGACCCTTTCCTCTAATTCTGACCTTGCTTCAAATGGTTCATAGAGGAAGGAAAAGAACCTCCCCGCATATTTAAAATACTGTTAAATTACTAACATTGCCGTTGCCTCATTTGGTTTTATTACATGCATGTTGAAACATGAAACATGAATGTTGGGCCTTTGGTGTGCCTTAATGACACTAGTGGAATTTATCATTATTAAAGCACATCAAAGGCCCGTCAGTGATCCCTTAGTGTGAACCTGCACGAGGAACCATTCTGAAGCTCCCTGTCCTGTGTTGTTGCCTTAAGGCTGCCCACTGGGGAGGTGACGTGGTTGAACGGACAGTCATAGACAAAGTGATTTCATTCCAGTCCTTCACCAGGATGACTGTGGGAAATCGATTTCTTTTGTGGCGTTGAGATGAAAACGCGTGCAGAGGGGCTCGTGTCAAAAGAGTCGGCGGCTTGAAGAGAGGGGATTAGTTTGGGGACATGTGTTTGAAGGCTACTTTAATAAGGCCTGCTTTGACTCGCCTTGTCTCCATCGAGAGTGCTTGTGATGTAAAAGACCCAAAGAGATGAGAGGAAGGCTTGGACAGTCGGAGAGAGCCATTAAGCGGCTGTTCTTTCCCTGCCCCTCTCACTTTGCTTTGTCTTTGGTTTGGAGCATTTGTGAAATGAAAACCACTCAGTTGAGGTTATCCTCAGATGAAGTTTGACGGGCCTCAGTATATGAACAGTCACAGTGTGTGCAATATGTAATTAGCACTCAATTGTACCAAGGCAGTGCTCTTCGCCTTTCAGAAAGGCCTGTTTGTCTGCAAGGACCTGTTAGCATGTGTTTCCCAGTGCCTCGAAGACTTTGTTTTTGCCAGAAGTCCCCAGTTGATCTTGTATTACAGTATTAGATCAGCAGCAATGACAGAATAACACTTTTACCCAAAGAAGAGGCTGTGAGAACTGGCTTGTTCCCATTTTTCGCAGAAAAAAAAGAAAGCAGCACTTGAAATGCAGAGTGTGTCAGGTTGCAGCGGTGGCATTTGACTAAACACTCCCAGAGCTCTAACAATGTGCAAAACTGCAAGCTCACAGCACAGCGAATTAAGCCTCACCCTGGGTGCTCTGTAGCTCTGCCAGAGAGGTTCAAGCCCTGGGTTTCCTATTGAGTGAAGTCAAATGAAAGAAATTCACTTACTCATGCTGTTCCACACTCAAATCCATAACTCTCTGAGTTAAATTTGCTGCATTTGCGTCTGGTGAGCGTTGGGGAGGAAGTATTCACGCTTGGCTGCTTTCCCCAAGAAACGTCTGAGATGAAGCCTCCCAGAATTGCGTGACAGTGCTCTCTGGAGTGATTTTCTGTTTTTTTTTTTTCCAAGACAAGTGTTAGTGGGCTGTGATTTCAACATGGCTGGAGGCTCAGAGGGCATGTCGAATAGACACTCACAGTGGACGCCTCTGGCAATCAGAAAAACTCATGCAAACTTGAAATCAAACATAGGAGAAATATACATATATAAATATATCTAAGTGAGATGTTTGTGTATGATATTATAATTGTGAAGAAAAGTGTGATATATATAGGCCTAGATTAAATTATATACTGTAAAATGTCATCATCTCTTCAGTTTTATATATTAGTGACCATTTTGTACAGATTTTTTTTTAATTCATTGACAGAGATATTACATTTCACACTATTTATTAGATTTAGATTATTTATTCATACGCAGAACATTTTTATATTTGTTTAAAAATATCTGTATAGATAACAGTCAGCCTCTGTAATATACACTGAAGTTCATTTTTAAATTCTAGGGTTTTCTTTACAAACACTGAGTTAGATTTTGATTTAAGAAAAGCTTGTCCCTGAAAACGCTTGTCCAGCTCTTCTGCACCTTCGCCTCCTCACGTGAAGGATCACTATTGAGGTGTAAGAAGCTGGACCAGTGCCTGTGCTTAGGGGCTTATTTTGCTACTATCTTTTTGTTTACGGGGTTTTCTGTACCTGAGGTCTGTTTTTTTTGGTTTCAGTCCATCCTGTATTTGTGACTCAGCTGGTTTTAACGTGTTGGAGATGGTCAGAAACACTGATACTGTGGTGACTACTGTGAAAGGTCGGTTTATGGGCCTGAAGGCTTCATATATAGCGCCTTGCTGCTTTTGACTAAAGGAAGTTATACTGCTTTAATTTTCTTCTGTGTCATGTTTGCATGTGGACAGGAGTGTCAGGAATGTGAGTGCAGATGCTCAAAGCAAAAGCATTCAGAGACAACAGGCTCTTAAGCAGTTCAGCAGGTGAAAGCAGCTTTTGTTGCTCAATTATTTCCGGTTGTTGCAGCGAGTGGTTTTAAGTAGCAGTTATGCTAATACACAGAAGTTATTAACACCACCAAGACGGATCAATAAGAAGATTAGGTGGCACTGTATGAAGTTTAAGTTTGACCCCTTTCTTTGCCATTCTATCTTTTTTTTTATAATGAACCTACATTCTATAGTATGTATATGAGATTTTTACATGAATGTGTGGATGTTCAAAAATCTTGGCATCAAAAGTAGAAAAACAAAATTGACTTGTAAATAGGCCGAGTCATTCCTAGCGAGTTCAACAAATTGTTATGTCCAAAAGAAGATGTTTTATTAATTAACTATGACGATGGGTTCAAAGGTATATACAAAATAATGCATGTATAGTCTCAAGCAATCGCACGGTGCAGTCGAAAAAAAATGTTGTCTACATGTTTTCTCAAAAAAATGAGAAAGGAAGAGAAGAGCGGTTCTACTGTATGTTAGAGGTTTACAAACACGAAGAATGAGACATTATTTTGGTATCTGTGACACAGGCATGTTCAGTCTTACTGTGATGTTATGTGACGATGAAGAGGACGATAGCGGCTGAGAGCGGTGAATGTTTCGAGGGATCCAGAATGCTTGAACGCACCCAAACCAGAGAAGTCGCCAGAGATGGTGAACTCTTTCCACAGAGTGATTCTCCCATTTGTAGAGTAGTGTGATATAAGAACAAAAATAATACAGAAAGTAGATCTATAATATAATGATATATAAATTTAAAAGCCTACTGATACTGGAGATACTAATTTATCAGTGTGGATGCCATGATATTCTGTGAGAAATGTGTGTGTTTTTCCCGTGAGAAGACAGTAGGCAGTTGAACCTGCCTTCTTTTGTACATAATTTGCTGTGATTGTGTGTCCAATAAAGTGCAGCTCTCTTGTACAGTGTCTGGCCTTGTTTAATAATGACTTATTTATGCCTTTCTGTCTGTAAATCAGTTAAACCCTTGTATGTTGTTCGGGTCTGTGGGACCCGTTTTAATTTCTTTATCAAGAGATTCAGACAAACAACAGACATTGGCCTTGGCTCATATTGAAAAATGATTAATCGTATAATTTTTCTTTTGATAAAGATCATGAAAACAGATTAAATCAGGTCCCACAAACCCGAACACCATACAGGGGTTAAATGAGTCTTAAACAGGTGACTGCTGCTGCTGCCAGGTCAAAGCTCTCATTTTGTAGAGAGAACACAAAGACAGAAATGAAGATTAAAAATGTTTATTTAAAGTAAAACCATGTTTGTTTTAATGGGTAACAATACTGCAGATGTAGAGCATCGGAGCCAACGAGGCACCACAGAACTAATTATTGTTTTCACAAGATTTGGAATCAAATTCATGGACTGTTACATTGAAAATATGAAACTGTTCCAACTTCAATTCTATTTACAAAAAAAATTCACACTAACATTTTGGCAAAAATACACCCTGACATTTGGCTTTGTATATTTGTTGATAGACTGTATATACAGAACATTTTAAAGTGTTCTCTTGACTGGATGCCTGAATGTGATTCCTGTTCAATTTGTAAAAAGTCTTGGACCAAACGTGGCTCAAGTGTCCTGGCGCTGCGCTGGCCGTCGACCATCTGTCCGCCTGTACGGCGTGTTCCTCAAATCTGAGGCAGAGCAAAGACAGGCCAACATCAAACATGCATCACGTGCTTAAAATATCCCCAAATACCCCCCCCCCCCCGCGGGAAGCACGGTGTTACCGTACCTGTGATGATGTCCTCCAGTGCGCCGTCCTTCCCCTCGCGTACCTGCGGTTTCACCTGCCTCTTCTTCAGCTCAGCTATCAGGTCCATCTGAGGCATCTTGGGCATCACAGGTCCCTAGAAAAAGTCAAAGCATAAAAACATTTGAAATCTAGTTATTTTCTGTCCCACACGACGTTTGAGTGCTGAGCTTTAGGCACAAATTAGTTTTAGATGAATTATTCTGTATGAAGTATTACTGAGAAAACTACACTTAAAACGGGCCATTAAAAACCAATTAATACACTCTAATTAATAATCTCTTGAATATGAGCTCTTAAATTGGATCTTTAATAACTTACCTTTTGTACTCCAGCCTTGTTTGGAGATGACGGCTCTTTTTCTTGACTGCTCTCGCTCTCCATCTTCTTTTTCTGCTGAATATCTTGCTGTGCTGTCTGTGTTCAGCCAAGGACAACAGAATTAGCATGTAGTGCAACAACTGTAATGGATAAACATCAGAAACCTACGACACACACACACACACACGCACACACACACACACCGGTACCTTATAGGCCTTTATCAAGCGTCCAAACAGTGGGAAAAACATGGAGGGCTGCGTGGTTTTGGGGTTCTCTCCGAAGTACTCCACCACAGAGATGTACGCCTCCTGGAGGGAGTCAGAAAACAACATGAAACATATATATATATAACTAAAAGCATGTCATTAGATGTGGCTCACAGTTGTTGCAGGCTAACCTGTGCTGTCTTGCTGTCCTTGATCAAAGATCCCAGCTGCTCACTGTTGGTTTTGATGAATTCCTTTAACACCGGGCTGTCATCCTGCACCAGGAACTCCTTTTTGGTCATTTCCATTCCCCGTTCTAATGAGCGGATATCCTGAACGATGCTGTCCAGAGATACTGGCAAAGAAACAGAAATTAGTTCGGTACCCCCCAATTTAGATTACAAGCTACATCACTGAACAGGCTGACTGTTTGTGTGAATGTACCGAGGGCTGCTTTGTCTACAAAGTGTAAGTCGGTGTGGAAGTTGGCCAAATCAGGGTATTTCTCCTGGATGACGTTGGTGATGAAGTGAAGCAGCGTCTGCGAGCGGTCAGTCGACTTGGTCTCCAACAGCTGGAAAGTGAAAATGTGACAGTGAAATCA
Organism: Pempheris klunzingeri; assembly: GCF_042242105.1. NCBI lineage: Eukaryota > Metazoa > Chordata > Actinopteri > Acropomatiformes > Pempheridae > Pempheris > Pempheris klunzingeri. The sequence continues at coordinate 23,068,722 of NC_092028.1, read as the reverse complement.
AGATTTACAACGTGTACGTAGCTGTGACTACAGGTGATGTGTCAGTGATAAAACAACAGTGGAACAGTAGCAGTAATGACACTAAACACTATAAGATTTAAAGGATAACAACACAATATTTGTGTAACACACCATAACAAACTAGTAGACGAGTCACCGCCGTATTCTGCAGGGTAAGATTACTGTTTGTGTTAATGGAGTCTGGTGAGTTTGACAAATATGATAACACGGCTGTTTGTGGTTAAACCAAAAGGATCCTGCAGGTCTCTCTCTGTAGGGATCCTCTCCAGACACTTTGTCAGACACTTAGAATAACACTCTGAGCCTGTCAGTGGCTAAAACAAGCACCTTCAGAGGATGTGCTTCGATCGGACACAAACACTCCTGTTGTAAATAATTACATCGCAGCCTTTACAGCCCATCGCTCCCCTCGATCTACTGAACCAATTCCTAAAGTTTTTGTACCTGCCAGTCAAAATATGTAAAAATAGGGCCCTGGTTTAAAAACACCAGAGTGTATTAGATTATTGTTGGATTAACATTGATTGACAAACAAAGGCGACTTACAACATCCAGGCTCTGCAGCCGAAAGCCATATGCTGCACCCCTCTTACTGCTGTTCATGTAGTTGCCAAAGGCGAGAACAATCTGAAGGAGAAGATGCAGGATGAATTTACGCAAAATCACAAATTTGGCTCCATCAGTGTGTCACATTCTGTTTTACTTACCTCTAAAATCTTTTTCAGTTTGTCTGAAGACTTGATGGACATGGATGCAGCAATGATGGAGTTCAGTTGCTGTGGATGAAGTAAAAACAAAATGAGTACATCTCTTGGAGAGCATGAATCTCGGTCTCTTTCAGTTGCAATGCATTCGACAAACTGACCGGCTGCAGGCGTTTGACAGACTCTGGGAAGTTGCCCATGAAAGTGAGGGTGTTTATTCGCTGCCTTAGTCGAGGAATCCTCCCAAAGCGTAACATGAACTGGTCCTCGCAAGTCAGCTCCTCCAGCGGGCGGCCGTCCTTCTCGTAGTTAACCAGCAGCTTCATCTCAAAATCTGATGGGATGAAGGGCTCGAGTAACTCCAGAAAGTCCAGGGACAAAGACTGCTGGTCGTACCTGTGTGAAGGAGTCGTTCAGTTAGTGCACGAGAGAGAGAAGGGAGGGATGGCTCGGAAATGTCAACGCTGTGAGGAGATTTTCCATGAGGCACATACGTCTCGATGGCAGTGCAGATGCCACATGGCTTCATTCCACCTTTGCGTAAAGTGATGGCCAGATTCTTGGCCTTGTTTGGGTCGATCAAGGACGTCTTGGTGGGACCCTTCTGGGCCACCTTCTTCTTGATACTGGACAGGTCTTTTGGATTTTCCTGGGCTTTGGTCTTAAACTGTTCCTCAAACATGTCCATGTTCAACTCCTGCCGCAGACAGAACGAGAGTCAAAATAAATATCTGCAGTTTTCTGACGAGATAAAAAGTGAAGAATAGATGTGTGTTCTCACCCCTAAGACCTGCTCATCATCCAGGTCGTTGAAGACGGTGCCCGTCACCTGGTTCGGCTTTAAGGCTTGCCAGTTTAACAGCGGCATCCTGAACTTGGTCTGAATTGGCTTCTTGGTCTTAAACCCTAAAGAAACAGACAGAGATCTTTGCTCCTTTGGCACCAACTCACAACAGCTTTCAGTGTTTTTTAGATTCTTCTGTCGACCTTCTTACCAGACTGAGTGTTTGGTGCTCCAGGAGGGGGTGGAGGTCCACCACCAGGCAGGGGAGGCGGAGGTGGGGGTCCAGAACCAGGTGGGGGAGGTGGAGGTGGTGGACCTCCTCCGAGAGGTGGAGGAGGTGGAGGAGGAGGTGGGGGCACAGCACCACAACCTCCTGGTGGAGGTGGAGGTGGTGGTGGTGGAGGAGGAGGAGGAGGAGAGGTAACCTCCCCTGGACAACCTGGAGGAGGAGGAGGGGGAGGAGGGGGAGGCGGAGGAGATGTTGCATGGGCAAGGGCAGAAAGGGTGGATGGTGGGGAGGCAGGATCCGGAGCGCTTTGCTGGGCGGGGGGGGCGGCAGCGGGGGCTTGGATGTATTCGACCACGGTGACGGGCACCACCTGGATGTCCAGACCTCCGGAGGCGCTGCGGCCCAGACGGATCAGCCCCTTGTCCTGCAGCTCCTGGATCTTTTGCTCCAGTTCTGAAGGCGTCTGCAGGACGGAGACGCTCAGACGCTCCCTGTCCTTCTCCCTCTCCCTGTCCAGCTCTCGCTCCCTCTCTCTCTGCTGCAAAGCACTGACCTGGGAACAGGACTCTCGCAGGCTTTCCTGTTAGACACACAAATACAGAAACACGGCATCAACCTAAGGTCATTTACAGATTTATTTGATGAGAGCAAATACTCTCATCTTTTTATTTCATGCTGAAGGAGATTAGATTTTACTTTCACATTAAGCTCATTAAAATAAAGTGAGCCACCACTCTTTTGACCTCATTATAATGAATCCCTGTAAGAATGGCACATCTTGCTTGGCTAATTAATCTTATTAACCATTGTACCTGTCATGGAGCAGCACTTACTTTGAGCAGCTCAGTCTCCTTGGTGGCCTGCATGAGATGAGTCTCAAGTTCAGATATTCTTTCTGTAGTCCGATCCTCAATCTCCTTCAGCCGGGCGCTCAGCTGCAACACAGACGCCGCTGTTTTAACACCAAAGCCTCCTTTTGTTCACCCACACTCCTATTGTTTCTTTCTTTCATGGCTGACCTGTCCGTTGTGTTCCTGCAGTTCGTCCACATGCTCCAGCACCCCTCCTCTGTTCTCTGCATCCTCCAGCAGGGCTCCTACATCCAACACATTGTCCAGGTAGGCCTGGATCTGGACGTGCAGCTTATCGCTCTCTGTTTGCCTCACCCGCTGACACACAACACATACGATGAGGACATATAATTATCATGAGACTGATAGAGATGCTGTGATATTTACAGTAATAATGTACATATAGCATAGAGATTTATTGGGGAAACTGTCTATCTCAGTCTCCCACAGCTTGTTTTGTTTGATCAAGCAGCAAATGATCACATTTAAGGAACTAGACCGAGGGAATTATTAGCATTTCTGCTTGAAAAGCAAGTCAAACATTTATTTGATTATCAAAACAGTGATTTTTGTTGTCAGTCAGCTAGTCGTTTCTTTTCATACTGTGAGATGTTTTTTAGAGATAAAACTGAGCCACTCTCTCTCTCTATGTTTTATTAATGTGTTTTAAGCAAGTTGTCTTCAGCAAAAAGTGAAGGGAAACTGGACGAGGGTTAGGGTTAGGGTTAGGCCAAATAATAAAAGAAGAGAACAGGCTTTAAAACATCACAGGTCACATCACATAACATCCCTAAGAAAAGTTTTGTTTCTTTAATTCTCTTACACTGAAAAATGATAGATATTTCATATATTTAAACCTGCTGCAGGTTATGAACACATCATTGACACATCATCACCTTTTAAGTAGATTTGGTGAACTTGGTTTTGGAGCACTTGATCTGAACTATAGTAGAGATAATATTTACTCTCTGTTGTTTTGTCTCGTCCAACTCCTGAGGGATATATTTTAACTGCTAATTCTCTGTAGCTTCATCACTACTAGCCACCATCTCAAATATCAAGTGAAGCAGCTTTGTCTCTTTCAGTCTTAACCTCCAAAACTCCACCTGGAAACTGGCAGGCAGAGGTGAATGATGACAGGCAGACCCTGGTGTACGCTGACCCTCGACCACGGAGACTTTAATGTGAACTCACCTCGAGATACTTGTCTAATCCGAGGTGAGTGAACTCGTATTGTAGATGAACACGGAAGTTCATGTTCTCCACTGAATGGACCACGATGTTTATAAACTGCATGCAAGCCACCTGGAGACAGACAGACAGACAGACAGACAGACAGACAGACAGTTAAATCTCCAGAGCACCCACGTCTTAAACAGTCAGCCAGTGTTTGGAGACCTACCATGAAGTCGATGTTGCTGTCATCATTGACGAAGTACTCCATCAACTTCTCGAAGCGGTTCTTTTCTCTGCTCACCTAAAACAAAACATACACGTATCTGAATATGCATTTCAGTTGCTGCACAAATGGGGGTCCATGTGGGTCGAGTTATTTGAGTGACAAGTTGCAGCTGATCTCAGTCCACACAACACAAACAGGGTATATTTGTTACCCATGCATGGCTGCAACCTACATGTCCTAAAATGAGGACCAGGGTGCATGTGAGGGGGGGACAGTGTCGGCTACAATATGACTAATCAAGCAGGGGAAGTCTGCAACATCATGAAATGAAACTGATCTCACCTCTTTGAAGTTGTCAAAAGCAGAGAGAATGATGTCATGTCCTCCTCTGACAAGACACACGGCCGCCAGCAGCTCCAACACCAGAGCTTTGGTCCTGTCGCAGCACACGAGGGGTTTTAGATGTAGATACGGGCAGACAGGTAACACACACCCCCTCCCACACACAAGTGCACTCACCTGGGGTTCCTGCTGTTGAGGCTGAGGGTGATCTCATTCACGCAGCGTGGGTGAGTCATCACCAAGTTAAAACCAGACTGAAAACAGAAGAAAGGCGTCAAAGGCTGCCCCGCTTGTTAGAGTTGGGGTGTTGAAAGATGGAGGAAAAGTGTGTTTGGTTGGAGAAAGACTTTAAATCAGACACTGTGGGAATAAAACAGGTTTAGCAGCACACTGAGTGCAGACCTACCTGGTAGTTCATGATGGCTCGCAGGCACATGATGCACACATGCACATCGTCTCTCTGGTAGGATGAATGAGACTTCTTGTGCATCTTGTTCACCAGAGTCGAGCTTATTCTGTGGAGGGGTGACAAGTGGACAGACCTTAAGAGAAGAGAAGCTACTGCCTGGGCAAATAGTAGAGGCCCAGAAGATGAAACGTTCAAAACAAATAAGCAGATATGAATCAACAAGAGTGTGAAACATTGAGGTTTTCGTCACGGCTGCAGTGTTTGAGTTTCAAGAGGAACTGCTGTCAAGCAATAAGATGGAAACTAAATAAGAAGGCAGCAAAAACAGAGTGACATAATTAAGATAGAGGCTTATTAAGTTAAAAGAGTTTGTGCATTTTTGATTTTGCTTATTTATTTGTTTGTATTCATGGTGGTGGTATCTATCTATCTATCTATCTATCTATCTATCTATCTATCTATCTATCTATCTATCTATCTATCTATCTATCTATCTATCTATCTATCTATCTATCTGTCTATCTATCTATCTATCTATCTATCTATCTATCTATCTATCTATCTATCTATCTATCTATCTATCTATCTACCTAAAAATCAATAAGGGCTGCCTCCGTTTATTAATGAAGATTTTGTAGATTTGGACCAAATTATGCAGAATAAATGAACTGGTTGTTTCCAGGAAGAGACAGATGAGGTTCAGGTTGACACAGTTCAGTACCTCTAAGAAAATGATGCGTCATCTGGCACCTCTGTGGCTCGACACCATGCCACCAGCACACCACCTCTTCCTCCATGACTCTCTGAGTGTGTGTGCAGTGAGTTCCTCTTTGCTCATAAAGTGTAGTGTGCTACATACATGTGTGATCATATCATCGCGTCGCTCTGTTTCTCACAGAGACTGTTGATCAATAATCTCTCATGTCTGGAGCTTCTTACCTTACAGTCAGTGCACGAGCTGCTCTGGTCATCCCATGTGACTGGGAGCCGCTGGGGCTCTTGGTCAAGTCTTCCATTGACCTCTCAGCTGGTTTTCCTCTTTCTGACAGGGAGCCACCATTTTCAACACACTCCACGTCAAACCTGAAGAGTTTATCCAAAGAAACGTCGGTGGTGACGAACAGTAATTCATTATAAGAGCGTCGTCAGTTTCACATCATGCTGATACTCACGAGATGTCGCTTTGTGCATGGGACAGGTATTCCACGAGGACATCCAAACCTTTGTTCTGCTCACTGAGAAACTCCTGGGCCCATCTACAGCAAAGGAAGAATGAGGGATGAAATTATATTTTCAACATTATGGAAAGGATCCCTCCAGCGGTAGACCTGGAACATCCTCTCTGTTTCATCTTCAAAGCCACCAAACACGTAAAACAGTGTGTGTAAACATTATTTTATTTGTTTAAATCTCATTGTGGACCTTTGAATAATGTTTCTAGAAGAAGATAAATGACAACAAATGCTATTAAACACATGAAGCTAAAACTTTCTTAAAGGAGTAAAATAAATAGAAGTTTTTAAATTTGTTACTAAAACCATCAAGTGGGGCATCTTGCTCACCCAATGTGATTGGTGCGAAGGGATATCTCCAGATCTTTAAGGACCTGAGTGGCATCTTGGATCCGTTTCTTCAGCTGAAGCAGCAGGAGAGTGAAGACAGGATGAAGCAGACAGAAAACTACAGAGGTGTCACATGTGAAAAGGAGGTGATGCTTTACACTGACCCTGCGAGACACCCCTCCTTGATCCTGGTAGAAGCTCCTGATCTTAGCCAGGTAAGTGGAGGGGGGGCTCTTCACCTGGAAACGCTCCTGTGGGGGGGGGGAATGATTCACGGAGTCAAAAGCGGCTTTTGACAGAGTCCACTTTGGAGTCAGTAATTTCTGAGTGAAACCCCTAATAGGACCGGAGACACATTTACCAGAGCACAGCATCTGCAGCTATTATTGTCTGTGCTGGTAAATACAGACTACAAACTGCTCTCTGTTTCCATGCCAACGCCTCTATCAGTTGTCACCACAGAAACTGCTGCAGGTTTTCATTCTGCACTCTGCTCTTTTACCACATATCCACTGTGGGTGTTTACGCACTTTGTGTCAACTCGGTCTCAGTGAAGGCAGAAACGTGCTCGCTGTGTTGACGTGTGCACGGAGGTTTAATTAATAAAGAAACGTCTTACCTGATCACAGACTAATTCCCACTTCTTTTCATTGTCATACTGACTCAACAGCTTCAGTTTATCAGGAGGCAAGTTCATGTAGCTCTGAGAGAGAGAGAGAGAGAGAGAGAGAGAGAAATAATAAAAGATGAAATAATAATTTTAGTCATCTTAACACCTCCACTGCAGTCCAACACATGAATATTCATTGTTGTTATTTCTTCATCTTTCTCGCTTATGCAACAATATTCAGATCTACCGAACCACAAACAGGAGGATGACTCAGTGTTGACATGTATGGATGGATGGTTGTCACTGGGTACCTCACAAAATAAATAGTCTGTCTCATCAAAGAGACCATTGTGTTCACTTTAGAGAAACCACAGTGTGTGTGTGTGTGTGTGTGCAGCGTTCAATGAAAACAAACCTTAGAGCAACCGTTGTGCATGTGGTGAAGATAAAGATGATGAAGAAAGTCCACTGAAGGTTCTTATTTATTTGTTGGCTTCTTTTCTGTTTGAGATCAGACTCTTGCCTGAACATCATCACAAACCATTTCCACAAATCCCCTCCCACCTCTGGTGTCGACATAGTCATCCTCAAAAAGTACAGTTTCACTCTGAGTTATCCCCCCCCCCCCCCCCCCCCCCCCCCCGGCATGCGACTTAAAGGTTATTCCCCTCAAATTAAATGTTTTAATGAGCCCAAATTAAGCCCTATTAATGATTCAGAAGCTAACAGGGGAGTTTATGTGTGTGTGGGGGGGGGGGAAGGACACAAGTGTTACTAAAGAGCAGCAACAATGATCCTCAATCACTGTCATTCAAATAAAAACCTTTAATTACAGAGTTCAAGCGTTTCCTTTGTAGTGAATAATTAATTCCTAATTATCTTTGTTGATTCACATTCACCACGCTGCTGGCCTGACTGTGTTTAAACACCTGATCCGAGCGCGGTGATAATTTATTGGTAACCACTGGGCGTTGACCTCAAATCTACCGCCGTGTTCGCTCAAGTGTCAGTTTGCAGTTTTCTTTTTCACACCTTGAAAAAAGAGAAGCCAAACGGAAACAACTTATTGCTTTGCTTCAGGGGCGTTGGTGCTTCACTCTTGAAGGGGGGGAGGGAGGGACGTCACTGTGGGGTTTTTTTGTGGTCCATCACTCAGTCAACCAAAAAAAAAACTCACCTAAACATTCAAACTGGCAACACAGTGAGCACTGAAGCCCTCGGTTTGGAAACAACATGGCAACAAAGGCAAAGTGCATTTCTCATTTCCTTCTAGAGTTTATTACGCAAACATGAAAGCATGAATCCTCGTTGCTAGGGAACGCACAGAAGGGCCTGTCTCTTTATTGGAAGTATTTTGCTGAAAGAGGAAGTGAGGTCATACGTTTGTGCAGGCGTGAAATGGCACATTACACCTTTGTTTTTCCAAGTGAGCAGAACATATCACACAGACGATGGACTAGTTAACCCTACGGCCTCTTGTCAGATGACATTTACATTCTCAGAAGTGAACTTTTAATTTCAGGACCAAGAAAGTGCTCATGTATAACGTGCACATGCTGGCGTGGACTGTGACGTGGATATTTGGATGCATGTGGGCTTTGTAGATTTGTTATTTTCACCAGATAAGAATTTTAAACCGTCAAAACCTATTTTAAAGGCCTTTTTTTTATTTTCATTGTAGCTACAACAACTTGTCGTCTTACTTTTCTCTCTCTAACATTACTAAAAGTTTTACTGAGCAGTAGGTAAAGCGAGGAAGAGCATCCCTGACTGCTGTTAGTGTCTTCATGAGGACTGTGCATCAGTGTCTTCAATGAATCACAGGTCAAATGGTTTAAAGTTCAGCACAGCAGATGTTTTTTCTCTCTCTACATGAATAGTTGGAGCTTTTTTTATGTTCCAGCGTCTGTTCGCTCATTATTTCTACATCCGCAGAGTACCTGGACGCCTCGTGCTGTTCATCCAGACACAGACTCCATCCCATAACCCCTGATCTCTCACTTACGTGGAGCATCATAGAAATTTAATGATGGGTTGATTTTTTTTTCAGCTGTTAGCCGACAGCACAGCTTTACGAATAAAGCCCACGTCTTAAAGTTATTTTTTGATTATCGCTTTTGTTATTTTTTCACAACAAATAAGGAGAAAAAGCAAAAATCTGAGCTCTTCAGCATCGTCCCTGATATCAAAACAAGTTCTGATGTGTTGTTCTTTAATGTGTCTCAAATACTTTCCAGCTTGGCGTAAGACTGTTGAAAGAATGGTGAAACAGTTGCTTTCCGGTCTAATGGTGTCATGCAAATGTGTTGCTCAACTTCCCCTCGGGACCAGCTGCCCGAGCATGCACTGATCACCTGCTCCTGGCCTCGATATTTTCAAATCAGCAGTGAAGTACGGACGTACGTTGATGGATCTGGACAGTGGCTGATAACAGTGTTTTTGTTGTGAAGCCCCTTCTCTGACTGGAGCACTTACTGATGACCTTTATGCAAATACGATCGGGCAAAATAACAAGTGACTCTTCTACTGCAGATGTTTTGCAAGATTTGGCTCTTTGCACCCACCAGATAAACTGACCTCTGGATTTAGATATTCTACAAGATTGTGAGACAACAAATAGGAAAAGGTTGACATCAAATACAGCCTGTGTTCAGTTCACATTAGTTTTTGGCAGCATAAATCAGAGTTTAAGTGTTTAAACAGCGCTCTGAACATGTGCTACTGAGAACAACTTAAATTACAGCAGATTAATTAGATATTGTCTGTATTTTCTTTGCATCTGAATCATATCTACCTGCATAATAATCCCAGCTTTAGCATATGGACTCTAATACAAGACCACAGCTGGCACTGGTAAAACTAGTGCATGCCTTGTTGTCTCCTGAGCGGTCACTCACCAGCACCATATTGAAGCGCTCCTCCAGCTCCTCCTCAGGGGGCATGGGCAGTTTGGGGGGAGGCGGCTGCTTCTTCTGCAGCGTTGGAGTGGGGTCGCTCATTCCTGAAGCAGCCCCAACTGAGTTCCTGGCCTCCCGGCCCTCAGCCGGTTCCTGCTCCAAGCCCCCCGTAGCCGCATTCCCCATCACTAATCTCCACAAGTAATCCAGGAGGAAAGCGTTACACAAACCCCTTCTCCTGAGAAATCAGTGTACTCCAGCACAGGGTGACGAAAGGTGATCACTCCTGTTGACGAGAACAAGCAGGCGAGCAGCGAGTCTTTAGGCCTTCGGGGAGAGGAACATCAACCCCCTGGTCTACTGAATCCTCCTCGGTCCCGAGGACAAGGTGGATAATGGAAGAAGGCTGTTTGTCCTCATGTCTGTCCTCTCATCAACCTATTCCTTCTGTCTATAAGTACCCTTGAGAATAAGTTACTGCGCCTTGTTGGGGTTTGTTGGGCTCCAAGGAGAGACCCACTTCAGTGTCACACACAATTGTCTACAGCAGTTGATCAAAAACTCCTCCTTTGTACCGAGGGCTGCGTGTGAGAGGAAGGAGAGGGGAGTGTGACACACTCTGAAACCACAGAAGCACAAAAGCAGAAGAGCAACTTCCTGTGCATGACAGCAACAGAACCTGGGGTGGAGGGCAGAGTGGAGGACAAACATGGTGGCTGTTCAACGTACCGGACATGCAGCAACTGATGGATGAGATAAAGCAGTACAGGAATGAAAGAAAGAGGAAAGAGCACCCAGGGTTAAGGAAAACAACATGCAGGTGCAGATGTGAATTAAACCAAGAAGCAAAGCTTTCTCCCACTTTCAGTTTTCCCATTTTCTCTACACTGGTGCAGCTCATTCTGCTGGAGCCAGTTTAACTCGCATGGACCAGAGGTCACGTTTGTTTTGGTTGTTTCCCTCCAGATTCATGTGTCAGTCAGGTAAGGGTGGGTCCTGGGTGGCAAGGTAGGGAGGATTGTCCAACAGCGCCCCCCTGTGTTTGAAGCCAGCTACTGCATGTGCGGTTGCTGCATTCAGGGTCTCCTAGGAAATATCTTATATCAAACTTTGACATTCATAAAGCTTCATATAACTTTTAAGATGTTTTAAATGAGTGCAGTGAACAAACATGGACCATATAACAAGCAGCAAATACATGATATAATGCATTATATACATGAATTAGTTAATTTATAAATTAGCCGTTGACGATGTTTTGAATTTTTTGGTACAAAAATAATCAAATTTCGCCTCGATACAAGTCCGAGAGAAGTCCCCATTATTAGTTTATTTTCTGGTTTTTATATCTGAAAGTTCAGTTTTCGGCATTAACAAAAAAAATAAAATTGAAAGTAAGGATTTACGTGAAGTCCGTGAAGGCAGCAGAGGTAGTAGTTTTTTAGCCTTCCAAAATGACGGACCCAACGACGTCGCCAGAGGATCACTGGAAAGTAAGGGACCGACCGTTTACCTCAACTTTCTGTTAAAATGACTCGTTTGTCCACCGTGTGACAGGAATGATGAGTGGCAAACATTGTTTTATCTGAAAGCCGAAGTTTTGCCAACGTTAAGGAGGGGCAGGGCTGTGTTAGCTCGACGGCTAACGTTAGCTACGTGACGTCTGCTAACGTCACAAAGCTATAGCGGTGTGCTAGCTAGCTAGCTAAGTAAACAAAAGGTCCCATAAAGCAACTCCTGCAGTTTTAAATAGATCTGTGCTCAGCGACAACAACATTTAAAGATGTTTCTGTCAAAGTGAAGTGTAGTTTTATTTAATAGGCTGCCATAAAGTTGCAGTAAATCCACCATCACAGTGGCAAACAATGGAAATTCACTGCTGTTTGTGGTCCCACCACATAGAAATGATGGGAGGATCAGAAAATTGCACATTTGTCACTTGTAATTGACCTGCTCCACTTTCTTTTATCTCAAGTATTGACTGTAGCTTTCCTCAGGGCGCAGTGGAATCATTATCTTTATGTCAAGTTGTTTCTCACTTGGCTGCAGTCATTTAAATTCACATGTTGGTGACATGATGTCTTTAAAAAGAGTCTCAGGTATGTCACAGATTCAGTTTTTATATTACTTTATTAAAGATATTTAAGAGAAAGACATATACAGTACAACACAATACTATCAGGGGTGCAGACTTAAACATCAGCCAAGATCAAAATATTTATATACCTGCGTATACCATAAATATATAACTGTATATAAAATATGTATGTGACAGAGGTGTTGGCATGAATCAACCCATGTAGTGTATGTTGATGGTTTAAATTAGTGCATCATAGAGTGGATCAAGAACCAGCAAAAACACCAATACAGCAGTAATAAAAATCAATCAGTCAGTTAATCAGATGGTCGTGTAAGTAGCTCCAGACAGGCATGCTTGTGCTGCCTGAAGCAATAAAGGCTTCTCACTGGGCACGCTGCCTGTGAGTAGACAGACTGAGGTGGGATGGTAATTGTTTATTAGGCTAAAAGGACAACAAAGCATTCAGAAGTCCAAATCACGTGTCAGTCCAGCGACGTCACAAAGGTTGTGTATAATAGCTCTGCCTTTATAGCTTTAGAGGTCTTTGAATGTTCTGCAGAGACCAAATATTCACTGAGCTCGTTTTTAAATAATATGTGTGTGTGAATATAATAAGTAGCAAACACATGAAAACACAATGAAGCATGTTTGGATGAACTCTAGTAAACCAGATTTAAATTTCTCTGTATGAGAATAATTCCAAAATAAATGAGAGGCATTTTCATTGATTGTTTTTATAATAAAAGAGCAGCCAGACGGTATGTTCTGGTTCAATCTCTTCAGTAAAGATTTAGCTCTTTTAGAAAGCAACCTGTTGGTAAAGGTTTTATTCAGGTACCTTCTCTTAATGTAGGAAGAGAGAATCAGAGTAGTTCTTGTCAAATACTCTAAACATCTAGAAAGACTTAGTGTTGAAAGTGAACCATTTTTCAGGGTTTGGAATCACTTAAAAAAAACTGGACTGAACTTTGGGAACAAATCAAAGTGCCTGTTGTGTTGCGGCGCCGTAGATCAGACAGTGGTGGAAGTGCTAATGTGAGGCAGCTTTAACCCTCCTGCATATGTAGAATTGGACAAATGAGGGCAACGCTCAGTGGGGGTTCAGACTATCAGTCAGGCCGGCTAGCTATTGGTCTATTGTCAGTGGATTTCTGGGCAGCACAGTTTTCCCCTTATTATTCAGCCTCTAAGCCTATTTTCCCTTTTTCTGTCTTCTGTCGTGTGATGATGGCTCGGCAGACAGACGGTGCTTTCAGCGACAGTGGCTTTGACCCCAGTGAGTATCCAGTCGGTTCACATGTCGTTGTTTGTCATATCATTTGATATTTAGGCGAGGTGATGGTACCCTGTGTTTCTGGTCTCTGAGATTAGCCTGTCAATCTATTTCTGGTCTCCAAGTGAATCATTGATGTCTGCTGTCTCGCTCTGTAGGTTTCTTCGCTGAAACTGCCAGGAAGGGTACCGTCGTGTCCAGGGCCAACAGCATCGGCTCGACAAGTGCCTCTTCAGTACCAAACACAGGTACTACACTTGTTACAGAGGGGGCTGTGACATTACTGACAGGTTTAAGAGAGAGTTTATGCTGCATTTAGACTGTGATGTGAATAATTGCCTTGGATGTCTTTCCTGTAATGAACTTACTTGTAGTCTAAATCCTGTCAGATATTTTAAATTCCACTTCTATGAAGAGCAGCCTTTATTTTTATATCCCCTTTCATTCATAGTAAAATGATAAATGGAGACGGTGACTGCTCTCTTTCATTTTACCTACAAATGGAAAAACCTTTGCTGCTCAGTGGGGTATGGATCACAAGGCATGTTCTACTATTGCTCTTAATAGGATATGAAAGGGCAGTAATTCATCTGGAGAGCTTTAAACCAATAAGAGTATATCATGAATAATTATATTTTGATAAAATGCAGTGCACGCACACCCATTTTTCATCTTCATAGCTTTTATTCAGACTCTTTCAGCAGGGTTTTATATGAGTTGCCTCGGTTGAATAATGTCTCACGTCGGGCAGTTTAAAGTACATTAAAGTCATCGATGGAGCGCGATTGAAACATCAATCAGCTTCTCTGAATCCTGTTGAGAATTAAAATGGCCCAGCATTGGCTAAGTTTCTGTGATGGAAGAAAACAGAAACAACACGTATGCCAGGGTTATGTGTTTTAGGTTAATCAATAAATTCATCTCCTGTCCGGGAAACAAAGATAAGTCAAATGTCTTGTAGCAGTTTTAGAACAACTAGAATGAGCCACAAACCTCATTTTGTTAATGGAAAGTCAACAATTAAATAGTTAATTGCACATTCAGAGGTGTGTTTTTTATTCTAATCTGAATGTTAATATGTATTTTTGAATAGACGATGAAGACAGTGACTACAGACACGAGACGTCGTATAAGGACTCGTATAAAGATCGCCGGAGACAAGCGCACACACAGGCGGAGCAGAAGCGTAGGGATGCTATCAAGGTAAGGCTCTAATAGGATGGAGATCTTGTGCCTGGGCCACACTGCCTACTTCTACCTGGCTGGACTGCTGCCGCTCACATGCTTGTGGCGTCCACACGGTTTGAGTTTGCCTTTGATACTGGCCAACAAATGAAGGCATCCTGTCCACAGAAACACTAGAGGGCTTTTAGTTTTAAACCGATACAAGAATCGTGTATATATATATATCCATATCTGTATCATGTTCTACAGGTAGACGGTGAAACTGTAGTGAAAGGTGTATAATGTTGTCGATATGACTGTCACAGCTCATTCTCACTGTATTTCTGCTGTGAGTCTTGTGCATCGCAGAAAAAAAATAGGTGAAACGCCGACTCTCTAGATGAGGGCGCTGTGCTTTAAACCAGGCAGTGTGTCCTTGGCCTCACCTGAGACACACCTTTGAAAAGCTTTTTTATTTTCATTAGTTATTAATGACTTCATCTTCTTCTCTTTAATGTCAGAAAGGATACGATGACCTCCAGTCCATAGTACCAACCTGCCAACAACAGTCAGAGTTTGCAGTGGGAGCTCAGAAGATCAGCAAAGCTACTGTACTGCAGAAAAGTAAGACGTGATCTTGTTGGAAGATGTGACGTTACTCGATACAGACTTCTTCAAGGAGCTGATGTTTGTATCTGGAATAGTAGTTAGTACATCATTTGACATTTCAGGAGCAGGTCAGAGCAGAGTTTTCAGCTTTGGCTTTATTATCTAGTAGTTTCCCAGTTGAGTCCTGTAGTGTTTCATTGGTTGAACATGGCACAAAATCCAGGCTCGTTTATTTCTCACTTCAGTCACATGACACCTTTGTGCATGTTGCTTCAAGCCCCAGTTACAGATCCAGTCTCACATGCCCACATGACACAGAGGACACCTTGAGGCAATAATGGAAACTAACAAAGATCACAGTTGAGCAGAAAGATGGTGACGAACCTCACGCAGCACAGAAACCTTCTGTTAGGATGTCCTTTACAAGGGCAAAAGGAGGAAGTAGTCACACTCTGGTGTAGGGTGGGACATGGTTGTGGAGGGACAACACCTTGGAAAATCTTGAATCTGTGTCGAGTGGGGGGGGGAATCCATGACCAACGCATTTCTGTCTTTTATTTTTACAGCAATTGACTACATCCATTTTCTTCATAAAGAAAAGAAGAAGCAAGAGGAGGAAGTTTCTGTGCTTAGGAAAGAAGTGATGGCGCTGAAGATCATGAAAACGTACGATAGTGGTTCATAAATGTTCTCAGCCGAGCTTTTTTCCTGTAATTCACTCTACAGTCCCAGTTGTTGGCAAACTAAGACCTCCCTACCTGTTCTGCATCCAGACAGATGAAACAAAGTGCTGATCTTGCACAAAGAGAGAAAACTCTGGAGTTAGAAATGCTTTGATTGCAGCACAGTGAAGTTACTGCCAGGTCTAAAATCAGAAAATAGAACAAAATACCTTCTAATGAAAGCTTTAGATGCTGCATTACTATTTTTATTATGACCATATTTCACTTCCTATGGAGACAAAACAGTACATGTGGTGTATTTAAAGAAAGACTCCAGTTAATCAGCTCTATATGAAACTGAACAGTGATTGTGTTTCTCTTCGTAGGAACTATGAGCACATAGTAAAGGCCCACCAGAACAACCCACAGCAGGGAGAGGATCAGGTGTCTGACCAGGTCAAGTTCAACATCTTTCAGAGCATCATGGACTCCCTGTTCCAGTCCTTCAGCAATTCGGTTTCAGTGAGCAGCTTCCAAGAACTCTCCGCCTGTGTTTTCAGCTGGATTGAGGAGCACTGCAAGCCTCAGGTGAGGAGCACTGGTGACGCAGACCAGACGCAGTGAGAGCGGTCAGCGTTGCTCTGTTGATGCCGTAGTAACTCCAGTTTGTGTGCCTCCCTTCTGTTCTCTCCTAGACGCTGAGGGAGTTTGTCGTCGGGGTGCTCCGGCAGCTCAACGGTCAGCTTTACTGATCGAGTGAAACCTCTGGACTGAACTCCCAGAAATTAACTTAGGTTTGCTGTGACCTCTCAGGGTGGAGTAAGAGCTCCGATCAGCCTCAGGCCACGCCGCAGTATTTACACTCAATTGAGCTCATCAGTGACTCCCTGGCTGCAATTGGATTACCTCAACCCACAGCACGGGCAGAGATAACAAATGCTTAATTGGATCGAACAGTTACATGTTCAAGAAGGCTCACTTTCTGATGTTAAGCTGAGTGTTTTTAAGCACCTGCTGACTGTTCACATATCTTACCATTAGAGGTGTAACGGTATGTGTGTGTTGGTACCGAGCGCATCGGTACAGGATGTTCAGTTTGGTACGTGACCTCTCTTCGGTATGCTACGTGACCCAAACAATTACTGTCAAAATCGCTTAGCAATCCAATTACTCCGACGTGTGGAGCGATGACTCTAGAGTGAAGTACACCAGGAACATTTTTGGCAGAGCACCACTCAGCTGTAGCACGCTCACGGATGTGCCAGCCAAGGTAGCCTGGATAATGTGCGCCGTCGCCGCTGTCTGAATGACAAACAGAACCCAGAACTGAGTGCAGTATTCTCATTAAAATATGCACGTTTCTCTCCGCAGTGAAACGATCCCGCCCCTCTGTGACAGTCGGCTTTTCTGAACAACTATAAACATGTTTGATTTGTGGCGTAGTCAGACAGCACGTCGTCAGAATCCGAGGGAGAGAATGATGTACGATAGTCAAGTATGAAAGTACAAGAGGTTTGGTCCCTGTGACAGATATTATTATTATTATTTATGTCACCATTAGATTATTAATACTGGAGCATCAGTATTGGAGCAGCATGTTACCGTTGCAGCTGCTGGAAGTGGAGCTAGTTTGAGCTACTTTGCATAAATCAGCAGCTGCTCTGACTCTTTTCACTGCAGCAAACCCAGACTGTTTTAGTGATACAACTGGCCAACATTTTTCAAAATAAGACATTAAGGTTATTTTGTGCCTTTGTCAGCTGTAGCCATACCGAAAACGTACCAAACTGTAGTACAGATCAGTGAATCTCATGTACAGTTACACCCGTACTCAGCGTAGTTCTGCCTGCAGGGGGAACACTACAGTTCACAAGTCCAAATATCAGAGTTTGCAAATGAATGTATATGTAAAATGTAGCTGTAGTTGTTTTGCAGTAACTGGAGTGAGTTGCCTTTAAGATAAATGAAAACCAAGACTCCTCTTACAGATTGAGTCTATTGATCGTATTGTTTCTGCAGCCAAACTACCAGAAATAAAAGGGAAAGGTCGATAAAAGGCACCAAAAGCTCTGTAACATCAGGCATAACTTTGCAGCTGATCCAAAGGGCTCCTGTCAGCTTCAGTGCACAAACGTGGTGAGTCAGCCGTGCCACTCGTGAAGCGTAGCAGACGATGGAAAACAGTCCTGTGCTGTACCACTGCAGGGTAACTCATTGCTCCTGACCGTGCCATCAGGAGCACGCTCAGCGTTTTATCACCGCTTTAACACGCTGTGACAAAACGCTGTGACACCTCGCTGAAGTCTCAAGGGTGGCAGGTGTGCAATGTAGGCAGCATAAAGATTTATGAATCATTGTTTATATGTTAAGTTTGATAACTGTGCTACTCCACACATTGTTTGATGTTAGATTCTTAAAACGTCGCACTTGTGCATGTCGTGTTTATCTGGGAGTGTTGATTCTGCCGAGCCTTTCAGGTCGCTGTTCGCTCTGCAGTAAGTACTTTTTGTAACTGAATGACTTTGTCTGTGGTTTTAACAGCAACATGATGAATGCTGTTTACTTTGGTTGTCAGTGGCTTTTATGATGTCACAACATGACATACAGCGAATGTTTGTGATGGCTAGTTATGTTTCCAGTATCTAAGTAAAATATATCATGCACATGGCTAATCTGCTTGATAAAGAGTTGCTTTACTGTTGTTGCTTTAATCGCAGAAAAATATTGGTTTATTGCTGTATTTTCTTTACATAGTCCTTCTTATTAAAAGAGCCATCCCAAAATGTAAAGAAGTACAATAAGTGTTTGTCCTGTTTAATTTGCGCCAAGGAAAATGTAAATAAAGCGTAAGACGACAGCAGAAAAGGGCCGATAATATTTCTGGGTGGTTTTTCTCTTCCTGCAGCGAATAAACCTGGAAAATCTGTTCCATTTTCTAATTTGAGAAGGAGATGAGTTTGGTTCTTTTGTTGGAGAAATTCAGCATCAAACGTTGCTGTCAAGAACATTTAATAACATGGCAGCAATACGGAGAGAAAAAAAACAGTACAAAGGTCGATTAACAAAAGGAGAAGGAAAAATAGGACAACCCCTTTAATACGAGGTCATGAATTACCACCCACGCTTCAAACGCTGTGGTTCTATTATGTACACATTTATTTATTTATTTTTTATCGCAGCAAGATGAACTAGAACATGTAAAAAGAGGAACAGGGTTGGTTTTTGTGGCTTTAAAGGGTAAAAATAAACCTGCCAAATATCCCTCAGATGACCAGAGCTATTTTTGTATTAATGTTCTGTCCATTACAAAAGTTGTTTTCCGATTGTTCAGAAGAAAGGCCATAAATAAAGAACGCGCTGTGGCTCCGATGTATAATCTATATTCAGGCTTACATTGATGAAGAGGATGAGACGAGTGCTTCCTTGTTCTTTCAAACACTTGGAACAGCCACCTTACAGTCCTCATCAGTCTCCACGCCGACTTCATCCTGCAAGAGCAACACCAGGCAGAGCATTGATTAGTACTGAGGGTGAAAAACAAACACATGAAGTTAAGTTTGGGATTTTATGAGCTTCTTTCACTCACCAGGAACTCTTTTTTGCTCTTCGGATACCCTTCAAGGATCGAATTTATCATGTCTGAAGCCTGAGAGAAAAAGCACAACAAAGTATAAGAATACAGTGTTCAGTGTCTTTTATATTATTATTATTATTATTTTATAGCCCTCAGAGGTATTTTACTTTACATTTATTTATTCATTATCAATTAATCTGCTAATTATTTTCTCATTTAATCACTTAATCCATAAAATATTCTAAAATTTCTTTAAAAAAAAAAAAGTCATTTACAATCTCTCAGGCCAAAGTGAGATCTTAAAGTTGTTTGTTTGATGCGACCATCAGTCCTAAAACCACAAGATATTTTATTTTCTGTCATGAAAGACAAAGAAAAACAGCAAATCACCACATTTGAGAAACTGGAACCAGAAAATGTTTGATGTTTTTGTCTTAAAAAAATGAAAAGTGATGGATTATCAAAACAGTTAATCCACTTATTGCAGCTCTACAGCGTAAACATTACCAATCTCTTCCTCTTCTTCCACTCTTTCACGTAGATGTTGCGCTCTTTGTAAACCTGTAAATTAAAAACATTATGAGCAGCGTGCCACCATACTAGAACCACAACCGTAGTCTTTTCACTCTAAAGATAATTAGCTGCACTTAAAAAGCAAAAATTAGATGGATTCACAACCTTCTCCTTCTCCTCTGGTGTGACGTGGTTCGTGGCTGACTTTATCTTCTCCAGACGCTCTCTGTACCCTGAACACTCAGCCTTCAACTGCTGGATCTCTGCCACCATGTCCTCTGTTGTCAGGGAGCCGCTGAGCTCCTTCAGCTCTGTTAGCGGAGATCAGACACACAATTTAAAAGAAATGCAGCACGACAAAAACAATCCCTTCATTCTAGAGAAGACTTATGCAAAACAGCAGCATGTAGTCACCTACAACTGTGCCTAGATCCACTTATTTTAAGATGTACTCCACCTGCATCCATCTGTCTGCAGCTCTGGGTGAGGGCCTGCACGTCTGCACCGAGCTCTGAGATCTGACAGTCCATGGCCTTCAGGTCTGCATCGCTCACGTCTTTGAACTGCGCCTGTGGAAGAGACCGGCAGCAATCAGTTTCACCTGAAACACACACACACACAAGATTATCCTGGATCCCCTGCCTCTTTGTCCACCGCATGCACAGACTGACCTGATCGGCGAAGTAGATCTTTTGCTTGCCGTATGTTTTCTCCTTTATCTTCCCCTCCAGTGCCAGCTGCTCCATGGCTTTGACAACTGCCTGGTGAATTAGAAATATTCAACCAATTATTAATCAAAAGCCACACACACACACACCAATGCATGCTATGGTTAAGTGCCCATCTCACTGTTTTGCCCAGTCCATGCTGCTTCTGTAAGTTGGTGAAGACATCCTGAGCACTGTAGGGCCGGTTCTTCTCATTCAGATAAGCCAGGATGATGGGGGCTCCTGTGGATGGAAGCAGGAGCATCGAATCACAGGAGCTCAACAAGATGGTTCTGAAATGTAATATAATCATTATACTTGACAAACCCTAACATTTGTTAGAGATGACATCTAGATTCTTACCTAACAGCGCCTTTAATGGCGTCCTCACCTTTAATATTCTGCTGTTTCTTTATTTGTATGTCAGTTCTTGGTAAATTATCTTTTAACCTGCTAATTTCATCACTGGCGATCAATGGGGTTGTATTCTGTGTGATATACTGTAAAACATCGGCGTTTTACAACAAAAGAAACGAGCTGTAAACTCACATAAGAAGGTTTGACAGTCACCTCAGGTGAGCTAGCTTATCATGCTATGTGCTATGTGGCTAACGTTAGCTGTTAGCCTGTTAGCTAAACTTTCTAACATGGCTGTGAAACCAAACAAGCGTCGTTGGCTCGGCTAACTTACTGCAGTCACAAACAAACTCTTACCGTTGTCTTTTTTACTCATTTCTAACTTAACTCCACTTCCTCTTCGGCTCGTTCAGCTCATTTCTTTAGCTTCCCAACCGAGTTTCGCGCGAAAAATGCGTCATGGAAAAGATCGTTTATGTATTAAGATGCATCAGACTGTTGGAAATATCCGGTGCGGACAGTCTTCACAAAAGAGCCTTTCTCCGTTGACTTTCATTAAATCTCGAATACATTTGACCATTTATACATTTGACCTATTAATATTAACAGCTTTATTTAGTTGGTTATAAATAATTACTGTTTGTTTTTACCTTTGATTCAGTCCTACATTTTTTTTTTTTTTACTAAGTTTGCGATATCCGGAAAAAAGAGCAGAGTGAGAGCTTGTATGTTAGGCTGATCTCTGATTCTGACTGCAGAATTAAGATTTTGATAAATAATAAAAACGTTTAGTTTAACTGTTGATTTTTGTGTTGAAAAGATCATAGAAAAACACGTTTGGTGTGATGGATGTGAGCCCTGCATGCTCTGTCTGCCATGAAGTGAATAAATTGCCTATTGAGACAGATTCCAAAGCTCATCCTGTGCTTGAAGTAGGCAATTACATTTTAGCATAATGACAAATAAGTGATTCATAGTGGATGAATTCCTTAAGGAAGTCGTTTTAAAATTTCAGAGCCTTTAAACTGCAACGGTTTCATTGATTTCTTCCTTGACTTTCATCTCAAAAGCTTGAACCTTTGACAGGATATAACAAACCAAACAGACTTAATTGCAAACATTTTATTCAATACGATTTGCACATCAAAACATATCAAAACCAGTTACAGAGAAGAAAATACACTACTATGCACTTTACATGATCAAACTGACTACAGATCACTCATACTGAGGAACTGACTCATGGAGCAGCAATGAGCGACGTCTAACTTCTCCTGTTTGTACATCCTCAGCATCCCAGCAATGTCCTATCAGTGCACGTTTGTTCTACTTCATCTCCATGAATGTGGATCCAGCAGGTTGTTTGTTTTTTCCTATAGTGCTAAATTTGTTGCAGCTATGCTTTTCATCTCAAAATAACACAATTTAAGAGAGCAATGTGTTTTCTTCTATTAAAAACCAGCATTTTAGACTCTTTGATATATTTATTTTCAATAAATCTCAAATGTGGCTCATGTGAGTTCTTAAGTGCCTTTTTGCTCTGTTCAGTTTTAACATACTGACACAGTTTGTCCTTCAAAAGGAGTTCAGGCTGACAGCACATCAAAAACCACTTTAAACCTTTACACACCAACACTGTCTTTGAAAAAAAAAAGGATATTATGATAAAGTTCTATACCCAATTTTCATGTAAACATGTTTCCCCATTAAAATAGTAAAAGATCCATAAACTGAAGAATATCTAGTTTTTCTCTTAAGTTCAGCATGACTGTCAACTGCATGAAATGCAAAGACGATAAAACATAAAAATTAAAATAAAAACACACACACAAAGCTGAGGGTTCATTCAAGGAATTAAACGTGGACACAATCTGTTATTAAGCTGCATTAAAGGGCAGGAAAATGAAAAATAGTCTGAATTTACAAAGAAAAAGAAGCAAGTCTGGGGGCGAGTTCATCAATAAAACCACCAACAACCAGAACATCATGTGTTCCTCTGGGGCAGAAACCTTAAGACTGTAATGACTGAAATAAAAAAACAATGCATCAAAGTATCTTCACATGTCAGAGGACAGAAAAGGAAAAAGTCACAGACAAAAGGACAGAAACTTTTATCCAAATATTGTTTATCTTCATCACAGAAGAGCGTCGCCGTCCAAATCCACAGCTGATTCAAATAATTAAACCCTGTAACACGAAATAAGTCGACTTGTAACAGATCATAGCCGCATGTTACTGCTGTGTTTTAGAGAATGTGATGAAAGTAAAAGACTAAAGTGAAATGAGCGTGTGAAGCTGTTCCATCATGTCCTTATCAAAGCGACGTGGCTCAGCTCAACCAACAGGAATGTCGGATTTGGTCCCGTGTTGAAAATAGCCCTGTGTGTGTGTGTCGACCTCCAGGTAGAAAAGAGTTTACGGGCACTGCTGTTCTGTCTTTACAGTCACCAACGAGTACCCTGATAAACGTGTGGGTGCATAAAACAACGAGGGTCACTAATGCTGGTTTGTTTGATGTCTGGATGTTCCTATTGCTCAGCCTACAAAGTAAAAGTCTTCTGGATGATCAGATCAGGGAGTCAAAGTACAGGAGGAACGAGAGAGAAAGAAGAAAAGTACTTCACAGTGATAAACTGATGCCAATCTGAAGCAGGGCTGCTGGAACCTAAAGTCACCTCTCACAGCTCAACATGTACACTGCACATGGAGTTACACTCGTGCACACAGACGTACGTACTCACTCACTCACACTCTCACGCTCGCCTTACTGTGGTTTACCCAGCAGGCTAGACAAGAAGTTAGAGCCCTGGCTCTCTCCCCGTCTGGTACCTCCTCCTCCTCCTCCTCCTCCTCCTCCTCCTCCTCCTCCTCCTCCTCCTCCTCCTCCTCCTCCTCCTCCTCCTCCCAGAGGATCCATCTGGTTCAGTTCAGACTGATCCAGCATTTCAAAGTCCTCTCCGTCCAAGTCCGTGTCCAGCTCTGAGCTGGACTGCTTGCGGTAGCTCCGGTGGGCCCCGGCCCTGGGAGGACCTTCTCTGCGGTGGGTGGCAGGAGGCCGAGGTTGCAGCGCCCCGACCAGCGCTGCCTGGATCATGTTGCTGGCGATGACTCCGGCCAAGTCTCCGGCGAAATCAGAGGCAGGCGGCAGGCCGCTGAGAGAAAGTTCTGCATCCAGATCCTCCTGGTCCGAGTCCAGATGAGCATCTACGTCCAGCACTGAAGCCCGGTGACTCGTAAGTCCACACAGACCCAGACTGGGCAGACCGATGCTCGTGTCGTCGTCATCGTCCATCAGAGTGGCATCGGGGTTTATCGAGGGGAAGTCTGGGAGGTCCTGAGCAAACGACTCCTCAGCGTCACTGTGTCTGTCAAGATCTGAACAGGAAACACAGACACAGGT
Source organism: Pempheris klunzingeri (assembly GCF_042242105.1). Lineage (NCBI taxonomy): Eukaryota > Metazoa > Chordata > Actinopteri > Acropomatiformes > Pempheridae > Pempheris > Pempheris klunzingeri. The sequence continues at coordinate 23,044,572 of NC_092028.1, read as the reverse complement.
AAGGGACAAGGACCAGTAAACACCTGCCGACTATCAAGGCTTCAACGATTGGAGGGACAATATCAAGTTGATTTGAATTGATTACTATCACAGCTACGGTGTTATGAATCACACAATCACAAAAACACAATCTGTGGACTCTGCTGTGGATTTGAGAAGTTTCTGATGATGCAGCATGTTTCCTGCTGCTTGCTGTTAATCAGCACCAGTGAATTCTAAATCCTTAATGTCTTTTCCATCAATCTGACAAACCACATCTCTGCTCTCCACATGCCTGCTTACCAAAACTTTCTCTGGGCTCCAAAGGAGCAGCTAACGCTCTGGATATGATCTAGGTTGTGATATTGAACGGGGGTAAAGTGTTGCTGCTTTTTCCTCCTAAAACATTTGTCTGGACGAACACGTAGTCTGTGCTACAGTTTCTGTCTGATGATCATCTACCAGTAGATCCTGAGGAATCCTGTTGCTCGGACGGGAGAATTGATCCTTTTATTATTAATGAAGGTGGATTATGAGACAATGGGCCGCCGGGCACGGAGGAGTATAATATATATATGAAGTTTAAATATTTCAAATAGAACTTGGACACCCTTAGAAATGTTTATTCACCTAACTTTAACTGGACTGCTCACAGAGATCCATATTTCAAAGATCCATCAGATGCTGAGGCATGCAGGTGTTCAGATCACCTACTTAGCGACCTCGACTAACTACGATTTGACAACCCTTGAACTTACCCTCAGAGCCCTCAGTCAGGGGGGTCTGACCACGCGAGAGGTTGAATGTTCCATTATCAGTGTAGGAAACCTCAGCGTCAGAGTGCTCAGAGTCGGTCAGAGCAAGTTCCTTTGCAACAACAGCATCATCGAACTAGGAGAGACAGTTAAAGGTGAAATGACCTTTAAATAGAAGTTCACTTGTTTTTCTCTTCACATGTTCAGTCAGAATCTTTTTAGTAACTTTTACTTTTGCTCTGTTTGCTTTCTCTGTTTCACTGTAGTGATATATTCTCTCTCTGTTTGCTCTCATTCCCTCTGCAGGCTTCACTGCACACACACACACACACACAGACACACACAGACACACACACAGACACACACACAGACACACACAGACACACAGACACACACAGACACACAGACACACACACACACAGACACACACAGACACACACAGACACACACAGACACACACACACACAGACACACACACACACACACACACACACACACAGACACACACAGACACACACAGACACACACACACACAGACACACACACACACACACACACACACACACACACACACACACACACACAGACACACACACACACACACACACAGACACACACAGACACACAGGCAAAAATAACCATGCACATGACAGAAACAGCACATCATGTGAAGTTCTTAACCCCAACAGGAAGCGACCCAGATGTGCTGCAGTATTTAAGGCTGCAGTGAATCTGTGTAGTTTAACTTACACCCTCCACACTGAGAGGGTTTTAACGTTACCTTAAAGAATGAATAAATAAAGTATTTGGCAGAAGTGTCGACGCTCCATTTAGACACGTCATGTGTTCATTGTGCTCATTAAATAAATGTTCATGTTGACTGAAAGTAAACCTGGATTTGATGTTGTCACAACTATTATATGAGAGCACAAAGCCTTTAATGTTACTGATTATAAACATTAGTGAACCGGGCCAAATACAGAGTTCACTAACATCACTGTCAACAGAATTAGTGGCAGAATAATTGACTTTGGAAGTTAAACTTACTGTGGGACAGAAAGCAGCCAGCTCCTCCTCACTGTCACTGGCTTCACCTGAGGCTGCATCGTGGACGGGCCTCCGCAGGACTGCAGACAACAGACGATTAGTACACTCACTGGAAACTGGGGTCAAGATGGAGAACTGACTCACATTAACAGTAGGAGCGCTGATAGAGTCTCTGATGTGCAACACGTGATGATAACTGAACCAATTTCTGCTCAAATGTAATATGAAATCAGAACTGAAGTTCTTAATTGATCCATAGAAAAAGTAGTGATGAAATGCCAAATATTCTCTGGCTCCAGCTCATCAAATGTGAATGTTTGAATATTTATTTATCTGAATTCACTGAATATCTTTGGGTTTTGGATTTGACTGAACCAAAAACAAAAAGATATGTGGAGGCATCGTTTTGGATCGTGGGATGACATTTTAGAAAACTTTTAGAAGATGTGAAATTTGTTATAAATTACAACAAAACTATCGATGTTATTTGTACTCGTTTAAAAACACTCAGCTGAAAATAAGATCATGTGTTTCAGTGTCACCAGAGGGCAGAAAGGCTTTAACCTCAACAACAGGACCATTTGCTTCAGCTGACTGAACAAACACGTCAACCAAAGTTTAAATGATCTGAATCGTCGCCAAGTGGTCCGAGTGCAGTCAAATCTACATCTGATGTGCTGCTTACACTGATTATCAATAGGCTTTGACATCATGTATCCACGAACACTGAAGTCCAGCCGCTGCAGGACCGGCTCCAGCTTCACGAACACATGCTGAAACACCCTGTGATGAGCACCCAGAGGGGCCAGGAGAGTCGCCAACACTAGAGGAGAGGAACACAACACCAGGCGTTACACAGGAGGCTGTTTATTAGTGCACATGATGAGCCTTTGTGTTCTGTGTGTTCAGACTAGTTCAGCAACAGGCCTGAATACGAAGACACAAAGAGAGGCAGAGGGAGCAGCAGGGAGTTAACATGTAGAGAACAAGCTGCTGTGGATTGTTTCAGACGTCAGAGTGAGCAGAGGGCCCCCCCCTGGTGAGGTGAGGAGATTAGCCTGGTCTTAGCCTGACCTCCTTAGCTTTCTGCCTGGCTCCCTTCACTCCTTCCCTCCTTCCTCGTGCGTCTCATCCCGGCTTTAATCACCTCACAGGCTGGGCGCTGGTACGGAGGCCACGCAGATCTGGTTTCACCACCCATGCATTTTTTAATAGGACCAGTCAGGATGAGTTTCCCTGCTAACGTGGATCTGCAGTGAGGGGGGACTGGTTAAACTGCTGGGACTCACCAGCAGAGTAGGAGAGCACCAGTCCAGGGACGTAGCGTCCAACCACAGCCAAACAGGTGAGCACTCCACAGGCCATGACGCAGAACTGACACAGAGCAACAGCACACAGGGAACCAAGTCAGCGCCGACAGGACGTGTTGACAGTCACTCTTTATCATTATCATCACTATAATCACAATACGGGATGAATTATGGAGCCTAGTTTGAGGATAACGACACCAGAAAATAACAAAATCTATCTGAATATGTTTTCTATCCCAAACACAGACAGAACAGGTTCTCTGGAAATCACACAGATGTCTGTTTTTCTGACGGTGTGTGTGACGCTCACCTTGCCGGGGTTCAGTCGTTTGTACTGCACCACATTGGAAGCGAGAACTGCTCCACTGACCCAGGCCTCGGCGAGGTGGTGGCACAGTTCAGGCACGCTGAGGACGCCCGGCTGCACCAGACCCCAGCTGCAAATACAGAGACATTGATGAACACCTTCATCAGCTCTCTACTCGTCCACCATTACCAGTGTTGATGATCGTGGTTACAGAAACTAACCTCTCGTTTTCAGACTCATCCCATTTTCTGACTGCGGACAGAAAGAGAGAGCATTAATCACTTTAAGCAACATTACGTACAAAAACACACACTGAGGTTTCATAGTTTTGGTTCATGGTTTTAAATTGAGTTGCACTTTTTTCTTAAGCTCGTCTCTGAACGCCGAGCGAGTTCAGAAAAAGGTTTTAGGCTTCTGTCTGACTCTGACAATGTGCGCTTGTTGAGCTCACAGTGAACCAGTTGTGATCTACAGTGTGATTAGCATGAGGACGAAGGAAAACACATTCCAGGGGGAAGGTAAAGGAGAAGCACAGAGAATGCCAGCGTCTGTTTCAGAGAGATTAAGAGCCCCCATGAAAAGCAACTTGTAGCACCTCTAATCTCTGGCCAGATCTTATTTCTCCAGGTATCAACAAAGACAACGACGGCCAGACCAGAAGCCAGCAGGAACAGCAGGCGCAGTGAAGTCAGGGCGAAGAACCTGGAGGGGAATAAAAACAGCAAAACATGAACAGAAAGCTCCAAAAGACAAATACATAATACAACATACAACATGGAACAGGTCACACACTGAACCTGGAAAAACAAACAGACTGGACAGATACTGGGAATAATATCCAAAGCATGGAAAGAATGATGGATGCTACATCTAAGGGTTTATATAATCTGGTATTACCAGGAAAAATGGATTGTATTTGTGGCCTTGTGAGTATTTTCATGATATGGATGTGAAAGAGTGACCAGTTGTTTCTTTTGTGTTTTGTTTGCTGTATTCTTTTGCTTCTGGAAAAAAAATAAAGTTTAAAAGAAAAAAGTAAGCTCGTCTTCTGCCTCAGGAGTAAATAATAAAGTACAGAGTCACAAACTCTTTATAGAAATGAACCAAGAGAGACGATAATAAAATAGGATAAGACCACATTTTCTCCTACAAACTCCTCTAACGTGATTAAAGCAGTAGATTCATTCCCTCGTCCTCCTCTAACGAGAGAAGAGCTGCACGTCGGGTTTGAAGGAGTTTTGTTCATTATTATAATAATTCACGTCTCTAAATGTTGCTCCAGTTTCAAATCACAAGACTCCAAAATTTGTTGACCACAATGTTACAGGATTCTGCCAATCAGCAGTTAGGGATTAACCTCACAAAGAATTTGTTGGCAGAACGAGGTGAGCTGGTATTTGGGGTCACGGTGCAATTAGCGGCCACAAACACATAAACTTCATATGTGTAAGTGAACGTAGCTCCATATGCAGAGGAGACGGACAACAATGTGACAGTGAATAAATAACACAGAGCAACAAGACAACAAGTCAACAGATGCTTCCACTCCACAGGATTTCTGTTTTTTCCCATTTGGTGTTTTAAGGAGGAAAATGAAGACCTCAGTGACCTGCTGCCCCCCCGCCTCCCCATCTCCACCTGCTCCGAGCACCAGCTCAGGGTTTGGGAACATTTTCCAGGGTAAAATTCAAGCACTTAAAGCACTTTCAAAGGAACCAAAACCAAAAATGTACAGACTCTTCAACCCTTTTTGATCACATCTTAAATTGTTACTATGAATTAAACTGCATAATAATAAAGTTCACAGATTTCATACTTTGATCATGTTTATGATCTGCTGGGAGACACCAGGAGGAAAACAAATCGTCTCATCTCCAATATTACAAGATTTTTGTTTTACATGAGCGAGTGAGTCAATGAGCATATTTAGAATTCAAGCATGAAGGTTAAAATTAAGCATTTTCCAAACTTTAAAGGCTTTGAACAAACCCTGAGAATAGATTACAAAGGCGCATCAGTCGAGACGAGCAGCCCAACGTGCTCCCTGAGCTCCACAAGCATCCCTCTGTGTCCCAGCTCAAGGTCACCTGTCCTGCTCCTCCACCTCCACCTATTCACACCTTCACTGCTTCATGTTCAACACCAAGTCTCAGGCTGGTGAATGTAATCACAGAGACCTTTATGAATAGACTACACTTCATGCAGAGCCACAGTAGAAGTGATTCTCGTCTTGTGTCTGTACTGACAACACATGGAGCTGTAAACTGCAGGTTCAACCTCAATTTAGAGGCTCCAGCAGCAACAATGGAGCCAGTAAAGAGGATAATCCAGGGCTCCACGCTGCTCTGAAGAAGAAGAAGAAAACAGCTCAATCAGGAGCAGCATTTGAGTCAAAGTAGAGGAGTCTATAAATAGTCCCAGCAGGCTGCCATCTGTGCTGTCTTCAATTGACAGGTGAGACATTTGCATTGTGTGAAAGCACCAGCTGCTCGCTGTCACGTTGCTTTTCCCCCTAAACACCAAACCGTGTCCCGGTGTGAGCTGCTAACAAACACACAGCAGAAAACCATGAATGTGGAACTCACCAGAACACAACGTTGGCCACAGTGTAGAGCAGCACACACTGGAAGGGTCTCTCCCACACTAGGACGGACTGTAGGTAGGTCAGGACGCGCTCGTAGGGCCCCAGCCGGGACTGAAGGGCGGCTTTGACAGCCCGGACCCGGCTGTCTCTCTCGCTGGAGCCCGGTCGGCTCCGCAGGCAGACGCTGGTCCCCTGCGTGGCCGAGCTATCCCCCACGGCTGCGTCTTGCATTGCCCCGGTGTGCGCCATCTTAGCGTCGGTGAAGTAAGCCTGCACACAAATACAGACCTGAGTGGGAACAGGTGAAGGGCTTGATGAGGGGCTCCACAGCGCCGCGGAGCAGCTCCGCTCACAACATCGGCTAACTGCTAGCTTCTGAGCTAACGGCTAACAGCTAACGGCTAACGGCTAGCAACGAGCTCGCTGAATCACCGTGTTGGCGTCCAGCCGTTAATGTTAGAAACATCCGTGTCATCAGAAGCAGCGTGAAAATGTCTTGAAATAAGATGACACTTACTATTTTGACATTTTTGCAGGAATTCAGCGCTGACAATATGGCGTATCCTGTTTTTCGGAGCCCTCAGCAGCCCAATCAGAAACCGGACGCGCCCCCGCGTCATGCTGCGTTCAAGTGGAATGGGATTTTTTTTGTTTTATTATTGGTGTGTTTACTTTGAAGCACTACATGAGCACCTTACAGCTTCTTCCTCTTCTTCTTCTTCTTCTTTTAAATCTCCATCGTTTCCCATTTCATATGTAGTTTGTTTATTTGCAATGAGACGTTTCGTTACGTTTCTGTTTGTGTACCATGATCATGGAAACTTGAAATGCCCGTCAAGCTGTGAGCTGTGAATGCAACTGAGATGTGATTACAATAATACTTACAAATGAAAAATGTCGTTATTGTTGTGTTTTTGTACACATTTTAGCTGGAATATTTATATTACGCATATTTATCTGCGTATATTTATCTGCCGTTGGGCTTGGTGCTACAGTTAATGTGCCCACAGTGCCCCAAAGTGGTCACAATATATAACTGCACTTTGTTACAGACGTTTTATTTTGAATGGTTAAACCGGAAGTTATGTTATGTTATTGTTATGTGTAGCTTGACTAGTTTGGTTGTAGTTACTAGTTGTGGCCACTAGAGGGCAGCAGAAACTCCCCACTATAAATACAGCATAGAGAAGGCTGCTGATTATTAGGGTTCATAATTAAATATCAAATTTAAAAAAACTAATTAAATATGAAAATTAAAGTTTTACCTTCACTGTTGAAGCAGCAATGTGTATCAGACAAAGGGGAGAACAACAAAACAGCAACAACAAAAAAACACTCCAAAAGCTAATTCCAAATTTGGTCTCTTATTCAATAATAATAACAGTAATAATAATAATGAGACAAAAAATACACACACATATTATTACAGTTATCATGAATTAAGGCGGACACAATAGCATAGAACTCAATTCAATCGTTTTATTGTCATATGTGGAGAAGTTTCACTGCACACTGAAAGTCTAGTTTTGCCCTTTTCACCTTTAATGCCGCTAAAAATAAATAGATGATTAAAAAAAGAAAGGAGATAAATACACAGTAGCTATACAGTAAACACACACCAGCTTAAAAAATATGTTCAAGAATAAAATATATATATAAAATTCAAGTAATGATTGCACATGAATATGTAAATACAGTAAATATCCTGTCACTGTCAAATAAAGTAAAAAATGGATAAAAATAAAAAAATAATTCAGAATAAGAGGAAAATGAAAACTAATAATTGATTAAACTTTTAAATGATTACAGCTGTAGTTACAGGCTGTGGCCGCTGGGGGGCATCAAGGTGGAAACAGTAGTATACACATACTTCCGGTAAGGATTTTCAAAATAAAAACATTCTTCTTGCCGAATAGCTAGCAGGAGCACACACACTCCGACACAGCAGGCGGCGACGTGCGCCTTCAGTGCATGTTTGCAACCCGACAACAGAAGAAGAGCAGCCGCGCAGCTTCACATCAGCACCAAGCGGGAAGCAGCGGGCTGGTGGAGACTGGAGAGGCGGTTTGAGCAGAAAGTCCACTTTTGTCGCCTAGTTTGTTTAGCTAGCTAGCAGGCAGCTAGCGGGCTAGCTCAGCCAGGAGCAGCTGGAGACTGAACATGCCGCGGGAGATCATAACGCTCCAGCTCGGACAGTGTGGGAATCAAAGTACGTGGAGGTGAATGTTGAGCTCGCTGCTCACCACAGTGAAGTTAGCTAAGTTAGCTAGCTAGCTAGCACGGTGTGTCAGGCTCTGCGCCGTGTAGCGACGTTAGCTAAAGAGCTAGTTTCAAGTCAAGCTAACGTTGAGATCACAACATCACACAAACAGTGACAACTGCGCCAGAAAGTGAATCAGCTGATGTGTGTGAATGTAGTTTAGTACGAGCCACCGTTAGCTAGCCACCTGTGCAGTGTCATCCACACAGCGCTGCAGGTTTTATGCTAATTAACGTGTTGTGCAATTAGCCTGTAAGGTGATAAACGGCTCATTAACGTGTATTAACGTGTCTCTGCTCGTGTCTGTGTGCTGCAGTCGGCTTTGAGTTCTGGAAGCAGCTGTGTGCAGAGCATGGCATCAGCCCGGAGGGGATCGTGGAGGAGTTTGCCACCGAAGGCACTGACAGAAAGGACGTGTTCTTCTATCAGGTCTGTGCTCCATCACCCCTCTCCATCCTCTCCATCCTCTCCTTCATCTCCATCTTCTCCATCCTCTGTCACGTTAGAGAGCCGTCTCACACACACTGGCTGGTCTATGGTGATGCTGGAGTGCAGCAGCATAAGGTGGCACTAGGTGGCGTGCTTGTAGTGTAAACTGAGACCCTGCAGGCTGAGCATCATCATCATCATCATCATCATCATCATCATCATCATCACCATCATCACCCTCTGACTCCTGCTTGTCCCTTAAACCCCCCCCAGGCTGACGATGAGCACTACATCCCCCGAGCAGTGCTCCTGGATCTGGAGCCGAGGGTGATCCACTCCATCCTCAACTCTCCGTACGCTAACCTGTACAACCCAGAGAACATCTACCTGTCGGAGCACGGGGGAGGTGCAGGCAACAACTGGGCCAGTGGATATTCACAGGTAACGATGCGTCCCCCCACGAGCTCCTATCATGATTCACTTTTAAAGAAGCAAATGCATTTAGTTTTTTTTTTCTTCTCCTTATCAGGGCAAAAAAATCCAAGAGGACATCTTTGACATCATCGACCGGGAGGCAGATGGCAGCGACAGTCTGGAGGCAAGTCGGCCATTTCTCACACAGCGAGTGTCCCCGGGGCTGGAAGTGATCGGGGCCGTGGTGGTTTGGGATTTCAGAAAGTGATTTTAAAAGTAATGCGACATTACTGTGTGTGTAGAAATGTTACAGAGGAGAGTAGGAAGTATAAGAAGATACTTTAACATGGTAGAAATAGCAGGAGTGAAACAGCTACGTCGCCTGTAGTCGTTTCGTGCTGCTCTGTGTGTCTTTAGGATCATTTTGCATCTCTCTGTGGTAGTTTTGCATCTCTCTGACGTTGCTTTGTGTCTCTTAGTGACTCTCCTGTATCAGAAACACATGGTTGTACTCAGACCTCTTTGTCTGTCAGTCAGACTCTTGTACCGTAAAAACGTGTGACTTAATCAAAGCTGTTAAAACGGTGCCAGTGCCGCTCGTCTTTAAACTAAAAGCTCCAGCTCACTATTATTCTTAGCCTCCTTTTTTTTTTTTTGGTGAACTTCCTTCAGCTGCCAGCCCCCCATGAAATAACACTCGCATTTCCCCTCTGAGGTCTGCAATTTCTGTAACTCATTCACATTATGACCCCACATTATTATTTAGTGTGTGCGCTCTGGGTAGGAAGGTGGGCCGAGCTCTGGGAGTGTGTGTATGTTGGCAGGGTGTGGCGTGGAGAATGTCTGGTGATAATAGCCGGGCGAGTGTGGAAGGCAGGTATTACAGGGCGGTCTTTGGGGGGGTGAGGGAGCCTATTTGAGAGGTGGGGCTCCACTCCCATTTATATAACTGCAGAGGAAAAGAGGCATTTGCTCACCCACACACGTTCAGCTTCACGCTTGAGTGGAGTTTACAGTAAGCTTTACACACACGTGGCACATGCCGGGCTGCTCATTTAAACTGCAAGTAATAAGTAACCGCTTGTCTTTGCAGGGATTTGTTCTGTGCCACTCCATAGCTGGGGGGACTGGTTCAGGACTGGGATCCTACCTGCTGGAGAAACTCAATGACAGGTTTACAAACACACTGTTTTAGTTTTCATGTAGGAAAGATGAATGAACAGGCGGCGTGTGTGTGTGTGTGTGTGTGTGTGTGAGAAGAATAATCTACACACTGTCTGATCTCCAGGTACCCAAAGAAGCTGGTGCAGACTTACTCTGTTTTCCCAAACCAGGATGAGATGAGCGACGTGGTCGTCCAGCCGTACAACTCGCTGCTCACGCTGAAGAGGCTCACCCAGAACGCAGACTGTGTGGTGAGCATGCCGATTGATCCCAACGCCTCCAAATTACCTCACAAGGTGGCATTAAAATGACTTAGCTTGTATCTGTGCCACCAAACTCACAACACAACTGAACTGTTCCACTTCCAGTGAGCTAAAACAGGAATCAAAAATCATGGTGCTAAAAAGCGCTCGGTGAGATTGCCAGTGAAATTACGACGTGATGTCAGGCTGTTAAATCACTTTGGCCTCATGCGTTCTGACGTAAATGGCAGAGGTCAAAGTCACCGTGTTAAGACATGAAAAACATGTTAAACTCTCCCATGAAGAAGGTTTGGAGTCCCAGAAGTCCACACTGCGCTCGTTTAATGCTGTTTTTACAGCTTAAAGGAATATTCCGCCCCCAAAAACACATAATCATAGATTAGATATCTGCTTTCAACTCCAGCTCACAGCTCACGTGGTGAATTCAAACATCATTTCTGTCCTCGGCAACTTTCATAGGAAGAGAAGGAACCCGCTGGTCTGATTAGTGAGACTGTTCTCTGCTCCAGTGTTTGTGCAGCAGAATAATAAAGAGGCAAACCGCAGTGCAAGGAGTGAGACATCAAACTTAATAAATCTGTCTTAAATTGGTGATTGTATTAGTCTGAGCTGCTCTGACAGTCTAATGGTGTTTCCTCTCTAATACCTACTTCCTCCAGGCTTGCATAAGGCCCTTATGTTGATTGAATTAGCCAGCGGGCTAATAGAATCTGCCCAAGAATTGGTCCCCCTGTTGCAGCTCGACAGTGCGTCTTTTATGTTGAGCTCACTAACAACAGCACACTGTGTTGCTCCCTCAGAGGTTCCTTGGCTGCGTCATTACTCCGGTACCCTCTCACTCCTCCTTTGACATCCTAACTGTGTGTTGACTCTCACCGTGTTGTTCTGCTGGAGGGAATCTCTTCTTTTCAGCTCTCTCTTCATTTTCTAATAACCCCCTCCCCCCCCTGTGTTTGTGTGTTCTACATCAGGTGGTGCTGGACAACACGGCTCTAAACCGCATCGCCACAGACAGGCTGCATATTCAGAACCCGTCGTTCTCCCAGATCAATCAGCTGGTGAGTGTGAGACGGCGTCCACCTCCTCCAGCTGTTGTGTCCAGCTGCAGTGGCTTCCTGGTTGTGTTTAAACAAAGACAAACGCTGAGACAGACTCTACAAGACGCGGCGCTACAAAAGTTCCAAGATACACAAACTTGTTTTGCGAGTCAGTTGCACATCAGACTGGATTTCAGCTTTCTCAGAAGTGAGCCGCACGTGGCTGCACACTTGTCCTGGTGTGTCAGAGGAGCCACACACACCTTCTGAGCTTAGGGCTGAGTGAATATTGGTTTTAAGCTTGAGCTTGATTCAGGTTTTAAAAACCTCATGTTTTTTAAGACTTAACGTTGAGTCAGAATAATAAAATACGTGCATGATGAGAGCCAGCTGGACACCTGCAGTCAGGACAAACACACATCTGTCTGCTCTCACCAGACTTCAGTTGAAATAAAGCTCTGTATGATTGAACCTTCGTACACACACAGGTCTCCACCATCATGTCTGCAAGCACAACCACCCTGCGCTACCCCGGCTATATGAACAACGACCTGATCGGCCTGATTGCCTCCCTCATCCCCACGCCTCGCCTCCACTTCCTGATGACTGGCTACACACCGCTAACCACAGACCAGTCGGTGAGTTCACACCTCTGGGAGAGACGTGTCTGTCAAGAAAATAACATCTGCTCAGATGAAATGATGCACAAGTGTTTCAGGTTGCCAGTGTGAGGAAAACCACAGTGCTGGATGTGATGAGGAGGCTGCTGCAACCCAAGAACGTGATGGTGTCGACGGGAAGAGAGAGGCAGCCGAGCCACTGCTACATCGCCATCCTGAACATCATCCAGGGAGAGGTCGACCCCACACAGGTACACAAGCACAGTCCGGCCACCGTTTGTTCAGATGTTTGCAGAGTATTCAGCCGTGTTTTCTCTGACTCTGCTGTAGGTGCACAAAAGCCTCCAAAGGATCCGGGAGCGTAAACTTGCCAGCTTCATTCCCTGGGGGCCCGCCAGCATACAAGTGGCTTTGTCCAGGAAGTCCCCGTACCTGCCCTCGGCCCACCGAGTCAGCGGCCTGATGATGGCCAACCACACAAGCATCTCCTCCGTAAGTGCTCATCTCACCTCCGCCGGTTAAATTCCCCTCCAGTGTGCGTTTACGCAGCAGAGACCTGCGTCTGTATTTGATACTTCAGGATCCTAAAACTGAAGCTGAGCCGCCACCACAGCAGTTTCAGGGGAAGTCCACAAACATTTTGGATCCTTATCCTGCTAAATTAGATAATTGAGACTGAAACTTGAAACTGTAGCTGCTTTTTTCCTCTTTTGTTGGTTTAAAACATGAGTTGTGTAGTTGAGGGAAAATGCAATCCTGTAATGTCATTAAATGACTTAATCTGAGATGATCGAATAACACTCGGACAACAATGCCTGAATTGAAGCATTTTCTCATCATTTAAGGTCTTAACTTTAAGTAAAGGGGAAATTAGTGACCTAAGGGTCTTTCACTGATGTCAGATTTCATTTTCACTTCTTCTAACATGGAAGTCTAAAAACCAAACTGAAAGTGTGCCACTTCTTAGGAAGTCTGAGTGAGTGTTCACAGCGTTACCTTCCGTTCTGACGTCCTCTCCGCTGTCCCACAGCTCTTTGAGCGGACGTGTCGTCAGTATGACAAGCTGCGTAAGCGTGAAGCCTTCCTGGAGCAGTTCCGCAAAGAGGACATATTCAAGGACAACTTTGACGAGCTGGACGACTCTCGCGAAGTGGTCCAGCAGCTGGTGGACGAGTACAGCGCGGCCACGCGGCCCGACTACATATCCTGGGGCACACAAGAACAGTGAATACACAGCAACTGCAACCCATTTAGTGTACATGCTTAGATAGATTGTTCTAACTCCCTTTTTCACTTTTCAAAACATCTTCTCCTACATGTAGGTGTCCCAAAATAGACAGGCTATAGCTGGTTCTCTGAAAAACCTATTTATTGGCTCGTTATAGCATGTAATCGTATAGTATCACATCCTGGAAACTCTCCAACCCAGTTCAAATGAATCAGTCCTGTGAAGTGAAAGTAAGAGTTCTTATTTCCTGCAAGTCTTTGCAGAAAGCATCAACACGTCTTGTACAAAACAATCTAGAAATGTCTGTTAATAGTTTGTTTGTTTTTCTCCAACCTGTTGCCTTGTTTTTCTCTACTTTTATACAGAGTACAGTGCTTCAGTCTTCATGCAGGTGATTCGCAGTAAAACGTCCACAGCCGATGAAATGATTTGCCTTGAAAAATGGGAGTGGGATTGGCAGAATGGTAGTTGATGCAGCTTCTTGCATCCCAGACTATTTCTGACAAGGTGCTCCGTGCCGTCTTGTCTGCTGCTGGTACACGACCGACAAGAATGTCGAGAAGCTGAAGTTGGGTTTGATTCAGAAACGACGTTAGAATAGCTGCCATATAAACCACACTGACATTTTAGCAGCATTTGTCACTCACAACGGAGAAAGTAAGAGTTTGCACAGGTGACCACGGAGTACAAAGATGAATGCTTCATCTCTACGCCTGTAAATATACTCTAAATACTCGCTGGCGTTCTGTGTCATCTGAAATGAATATATGGTTTCATGTTGCTTTGCTTGTTGGACCTGTTAAAAATGATGAATAAACACATTTTCTATTATCTGCTTTTGGAAAACTTGTGTGTTATCTGACGCCACGCTGTGTAGGTTTCATGTTAAGGTCATTTTGCTTCCATTAGTCCGACCAAACCTTTCTACACGACGCTGAAACACTGTTTCCCCTCACCTGGAGCTTCAGTGCTCTGCTGGCCGTCCATCTAACTCTGCTAAGGCTCATTACCGCGGGGGAACGTAAAGGCACTTAGCAACGCTTGCTCAACCAGCTTTTGTTTTTTAACCAGAAAGGCTTCGGGGGAGGCAGCTCTCTGCTCCGCCGCCGGCGCCAAACTTCAGCCTTTTGTACAATGTGCCTGCTTGAAAACAATAGTCTTACACTGCTTCACTAGTCGAGGCATAAGAGAGCACATTTTCTGATAATGAAACAAAGGAAACGAGCACTGGCTGAACAATATGGTACAAAGACTAAATATGGTAAAATGGTGCTGTTTTTTATTAATTACATACAGTATTTATAGTTTTTATTGCACTTCCAAGTTAGTTAGAAACAATAGTGCAATTAACTATACACACATTACATAAAAAGGTACCATGCAGCATACAAACAAGCTTAATACAAAGCAACAACATCCGCAGTTTGATTTTTTTTTCTTTTCATACATGAAGCTCGGAGCTGCCTGCAGCTGCAGTAGAAAAAGCAAAGACCTGCTTCTGAGCAGGAGACGGGACTGACTGTGCACGGACTCGTCAAGGCCTTTCACGGTGAGAAGATTTAAGTCTTCAGGCTGGTTTTTGCACGGGGTTGTATAGCAGACAGTCCTAAAATTATATTTACAAAGCCTACCTATGGTCTGATTCTACAAGGTCGTCTACTAAATTAACAGGTATACAACAGGATGTCTTCATATTTGTCTGACATTCAAGTTTAAAGGGAGTAAATGTGAAAACAAATAGAAATGGGGGAGGAGGATGGGGGATGGGGGGGGTCTGTCTGCTTTGGGATAATATTTGTTATAAAAGCTTATTTTAAAAAAAAAAAAACATCTTTGGTCCATGCTCAAACCCATGACTTGGCGAACCTTTGGCTTCACAACAACACTCAAACAGTGAACACAAAGAAGGAGCTACACAGGATTTACACATGTGGACTGCTTTAAGGAGCAGAATCTATCAAAACACACCTGGGTCTGCGTTTAAGACGTAATGAACAGTAAAAAAATAGCAAAGTTTGCATAAATAATACTACAAAAGCATCCAAGGCCTGATTAAAAAGGTTTGTGTTTAAACAGCAGGAGGAGGAACTGCTCAGTAAATGTGGTGTCACTTCTTGAGGGATAAAGGTCTCTGGGGGGGGGTTAGGTTTAATTTCTTCCATTATATATACACATAGTGAAAATAATAAACAGAAGCACCTGTTATTTTCAGCAGAGCTGCATTAGGAGAGTAACTGACATAAGCAAAATTATCCAATCAGTCAAGTGTTAACCAAGTTTGGTGTCGAGGATTACAGCCAAGACAAGCAGCACAACAAAGGAGAGAGCATTTGGTGGAAACAATGTAGAAACAGCTCCGAAGTCCTTTGGTTTAAATGAAACACAATTATCTCAGATCCTGAATGTGTCATCCAGGAAATGGTTTTCTTGATCACACACACACACACACACACACACACACACACACTGACACACACACACACACACACCCATAGGTAAGAGTCTATACGGCCACGGCAGCCAAAGTGACTGAGCTGCAGAGTTCAACATCTGTTTCCAGTTCCAGGTTCACATGGCTCACTGCATCAACAGTTCCAGGTAATGCAAGCCTGGCGGGGACCCTATGAAAACTGACCATCTCTGATGAAAATGTCAGCATAAGGGCACGTGAGAGAGTGAGTGTGTGTGTGTGTGTGTGAAAGAGGGAGAGCCAAGGATGGGGGAGGGTGTGTGTGTGTGTGTGTGTGTGTGTGTGTGTGTGTGTGTGTGTGTCACCGAATGTTCTCAACACTATTCCAGCAGTGCATGAGAGACTTCTAGGAAAGGCACTACTAATATGGCACACTTTGAAGGAGAGAAAGAAGAGAGAGAGAGTAGTGTTTTCACCCTCACCCTCACCCTCACCCTCACCCTCACCCTCACCCTCACCCTCACCCTCATGAGGGGAGCACCACAGCTTATCGTTGCCGAAGTCCTAGCTCTATCGATGCCTTCTCTCCCCCCCCCGCTGTAGCGAGGCTCACGCCAACGTCTCTCACTTTGTCGCTGGGGGGGTGAGTGTTGCCATGTGGGGTAACAGAGGTGGTTGCGTGACAGGATGGGGTGAAGGGTGTGTGACAGCTCATCAGCGACCGCATTGGTTTCTGTGGGTTTCTGGCCTCACTTGCAAAACAGAACCCCTCGCCTTCCCGTCCCCTTCCCGCCCCTTCCCTCCTCCACCGGCCAGCTCCTTCAGCTGGAAAGCTCAGCGAGGGTTTATTTTCACGGATGGGGAGCGAAAACAGCCCTCTCTTTGTTTTGGCTGCCGTGCCGTTCCCAGCGGAGGAGGCGTGGTGTCCTGAGGACTGGGGCCGGGCCTCACAGGGGCCACGTGGAGGAGGACGGCGGGGGTTGGGGGCGTCCGGGCGCGGGTCCCTCTCAAACTGGGTGCGACGGCAGCTCCAGGAGGGTGGGTGTCGGCGTGGAGGCCAGGTGATGGAGTCCCACCTCTGTGCTTTCCGCTATGGTGATGTCCGCGTCTTCGCCTTTCCCTCGCTGGCGACGGATGGCACTGAAATAGGCATTCATCAGCTGCATGATCTCAGTCAGCTGTAACAGAGAGAGAGGGGGAGAGAGAGGGAGAGAGAGAGAGAGAGAGGGAGAGAGAGAGAGAGAGAGGGAGAGAGAGAGAGAGAGAGAGGTCAGATTGGTGGCAGTCTTAGTGTCTGTCTGGCGCTGTCACAGGAGGGTGGAGAGGGATGATGTCATTCAGCTGCTAGAAAAACTGGATCCTCCAGAAGCCGAGGATGATGATGTTTGGCAGATTCTGGAGGAAGCTCACACCCCTCAATCAGAAAAAAGGCGCCTTACATGTGTGTACATATTTCATCACTTTGACATATTTTGCTCAGCAGCTGTTGCTGGAAAAAAAGGGAGGGAGGGAGGGAGGGAGGGCGCTGCGCTGCGCTGCGGAGGAGTTCATTTGTTAATCTGTCTCTCTGCTACCCCGAACTTGGTGAACACGACCACCAAAACCACCAGAAGCCACCGTGACCGTCACCCTTACTCCAGTCCCGCTAATGCTTGCCTAATCGCCGTGTCCGAGCTTCAACCATTGATTCGGCAACTAATCTCGCGTTCGCCCTTTAACTCCAGGCCTAACCATAATCACCCCCTCTCGTGTGTTCCCCCCCGGCACAGTAGCTCCAAACCCCGCACATTTATTTCAGAGCGATACGAGGCCGTGGGTTCATAAGAGGAGCAGCCTTTTCTCGCTTGTGCTTCACTTTTCCTGCGTTTCCAATAAATAAATAAAAGCCACTTTTGTATCCCGTGAGAGATCACAGAGGGATTTTTTGTTCCATGTGGGAAGATGCGAGCAAATCTACCGAGTGAAAGGCAAGATTTGTTCTCTGCTGAAAAAAAAGTCTGTTTGGAAGCACATCCATGTTTCTGAGAAATGTTGCCTAATATTTTAATCTAACCGCTGCAATAAAACTCACCCCCAGTTGCCATTTAATGCCAGGAAGTGAGACTTTTGGTGGTTAGCATGGGTTGGAGAGCAGGAGCAGGTTGTGTGCTCTCTATTTAGACCAAATTAATGAGTGTTTTTAAAGTGGGTCAGAGAGCTGGAGGTGTGTGTGTGTGTGTGTGTGTGTGTGTGGGGGGGGGTATCATGAGCAGACAGCGTGCTTCTTTCACTCACTCTGCAGAACACTGCAGGGTGATAAGGCCACTTGGCTCTGCACCGTACACAAACTGAATCCTGACTACAGAGGAGATTGATTCTGCCTAACCTCGGACAAGAAACGCTTCCAGTGAAAAGAGATTTTAAATCCTTTGACCCTCAGCATGTATATGCCAGCGCAGAGAGGCGGCCACTTTACCTTGGTGGTTTCGAACATCAGATCCCGATCCCCAGCTGTGATCTTGAAGGTGTTGCTGTCCGATACGCCATAGGAACAGATCTGGCCATAAGGGAAGGACTCCAGGGCCTCTGCCTCTCCCTGCCGATACAGAGACACGGAGGTAGCGGCTACACCCAACCACAACTTCTGGGAAAAACTTCCCGTTGAACTCTGGAGGGAGGAAGAGGTAAGCAGATGTCACAGCAGCTCAGAGTCGTTCCCTCACCGGAGGAGCAGAACTTTAAAACCAACAGGAACAGAAGTGTGACCTCATCGTACTTACAATATAAAAGTCCACTTCATAAAGAGTGCATCCAAAGCCCGACCACTGACGTGCAATAGCGAGGTAGGCGGCCATACTGTCCCTGCGGCTGTAGCTAGCCAGACCTTTCCAGCGCTCCAAGATGGATCCCATGACGGCCGCCGCCTCCTCCTTGAGCCGGCTCCGCAGACGCATGTCCTGCTCCACCTTTTGCTTGTGAGCTGCCGTAGCCGTGTGGCTCCACAGCGTCCCCGCCAGGAGGCCCGTGGGGAAGCGCTGCGTTGCGGGGCAGCCCTGAGCGGCCACCTGACAGGGAGGCAGGGCCTGGGGCGCAGAAAGGGACACGAGCACTCGAGCTTCTAGCACGTGGAGCGGGAAAAGCTCATCCAGCGGCGGGCAGGGGGCATGTGTGCTGAAGTCACCCATCAGACACTGAAGCCTCAGGGAGGCTAAGGCCTGCAGGTCCTCTTCACAGGCGGGCAGCTGGCCACGCACCACCATCTCATGGCACTGCAGACCAAAGGCCAGAACCAGGGCGAACAGGGAGAGGGAGAGGGAGAGGGAGAGGGAGAGGGAGAGGGAGAGGGAGAGGGAGAGGGAGAGGGAGAGGGAGAGGCCGGACAGGACGAAAAGAAGGTACAATTTGTCAGTAATAGCCTGAATCCTGCCATCAATCCTTTCTACCCCACCCTGTTTTATTTTGTCCCATAAGTCTTTTATGGGAGTCCTCAGGAAAAATGTTCTAATGAAGCCAGTGCTGGCTGCCTTTTGCCCCCTCTGCACAGCCAGTGCTCTTAGTCATGCTTTTTATGCACTGTGTTTTATTGCAATCACAGCCCATAACACATTAATGATTGTTGAAGTAAAAACATAACAATCCAATGAAATACGAGGACTGAATCACCGCAGGACAATAAATTAGATCTCATTATCAGCACTGAAATGGTCACTCATAACTCAACAGACAATCTCAAAGCAGGTCTGTGCCCTTTGAGGAGTCGTCCTCTGCTCCATTACCTGCTCAAAGAGGAGGAGATATTCGATGCTGTCCACTGATATGCTGTCAGCATCCAGCAGGCAGTAGAGCTTGAAACACAGCTTCCACTGGGATTTAGACTCTGACTCTTTGGTGGAGAGGCTGCACAGGAGAGGGACAGATAGGGTTAGTAAACTGGGGCAGGGCATGACTATACTAATATAAAGAATCTAAAGCCTACATGTTAATATGTTACCAGACACTGCCTCCTCCATGTGTTTAGTAACTTGGTGAGTTTCATGTTTACCCTGTCACTCAGCACTGCAGGGACACAGACGCCCACGCTTGTTAAAGTAACACAGGTCCCTTTTATTCCAGCTGGAAGTCTTATCGTTCCATTTGAGACTTTGCCTTGTGCTACCAAATGACATCAGCTTCACCTTGGTTATCCGGCCGCCGGCTTTGCCGACAGAAATAGTGACACAAGTCCAGTTTCCCAGCAGGGTGTCATGTTTGACCAACGCGACCAGACAAGGTCACCGGTTATCAAGGATACTGGATAACGGTCAGCATGGGAGTCGGGCTGGTGGAGATAAATATACAATCCACCGCTGTGTTCTCACTCATCTAAGGAGCGACAAATAGCTCAGATTCCTGCCCGACTTAGACAAAGTGTTTTGATAGCGTGTCTGTCTGCTTGGTTTTATTGTGTCTGACTTCCTCGCGCTGTCTGTTCTGTTTTATAGGGTGAAGGACTGACGTTTGCTTTCCGAACCTGGTCAGGATGTCTGCCACCAGAGCGCTGCCTGAGACCGGCTGCTCCCACAATGCATTCTGCTCGTACAGCGCGAATGTGTTGTTGCTGTCTTGCAGGCACAGCTTCTCCTGCATCCTTCGAACCACCTGGCGGGGGACAACAGGAAGTGGGTTGAAAAGACAGTTGGCCACAGAAATGGTTGAATTTTAAGAGTGAAAACAGAAGAGGGGATTCCTGTGATTATCGCGGCCCGGTGACGTCACCAGACTCCACGTTTGGCTTGGAACATCGGGAAGAATGGGAAACGAATGCTGTAAAGTAGAATGCAAACAAACACGCCCAAACCTCATTGGCAGTCGTGTGCGAGCTGATGTAGAGCTGGCAGGACCCGGGGCCAGGATAGTGCACAGTGCACAGCATCTCCTGCCGGCTCATCAGCATCTGGATCTCCTCCCAGGATGGCACGCACTCCCGACACTTGGTCTTCTCCAGAGCCTCGCTGATGAATGATGCATAGTTATCCATCTCTGACTCGGGACTTTGGCTCTGGATCCTGCAAGATAGAGAGAGAGAGTGAGACGGGTGCACACGCTGATGTGTGTGTTTGTGTGTGAGAAAGAGAATGAGCACATTTAGAATTACTTGATATTTGCCCATAAAAATATTACTACTAATACTTGAAAGGGGAACTTGTTAATGCTCCTGATGTTAACAGCGACTCAAAGGCTGAGAAGTGTTATACTATGATTATGGACTTTGCGTCATCCTCTGATTCAAGTGAGTTCTTTATTTTCTTTGGGTTGGCAATGCTCGAAAGTCAATGAGGCGAGGAATGACAAATGTTCTCACTTTAGCTCTTAGGGACTTAAAAGGCTCAACATCCCTCGGTCCTTCAAAGAAAAGGAAAATGGCAAAGAAAACATGTTTGACTTTGGGTAGCGCACGAAACAGGAAAAGGTGTTTCCGCTCCTGTGAACCAGAGCGACCTGCCACTTCCTCCCAGTGGAGTGTCCAGGAGTGGTAGGTGAGAGAGTGAGTGTGCTGTTGTTTTAAAAAGGGGGGACACAGACAACACGCTCCAACTGGAGCCTGAAGTCTCACACACTTTGCGGAGTGTGAAAGGTGTGAAATACAATCTGATGGAGTTATGAGCTCAGTCCTGTGTAAACACAGAGGGAAAAATAGGAAGGAAACAATTATACTACGATGTTCGTCCCAAAATACACAAAACAGAGGACAGAGAGGCGAACAAGGAGGCCTCAAACATTCTGCCAGACAGAGAGAGGCCCTCTCATTCCCTCCAATGTCTCACTCTCATAACTATATGGCCACAGGGTGGGATTTGTCCCGCTGAAACATAATTAGGAATGTTCCACTGAGTCTGTGTGATCCTTCCTATACTCTCCTCTCCTCACCCCTCTCTGCTCTTTCCTCCTCTCTTGCCTCCCCTCCCTCCTCCTCCTCCTCCTCTGCTTTCTTTCTCCTGGCCTATTCTCCCTGACAGCAGACATTCCCTGGGGGTTTCTCAGGGCACTGAGGGAGTGGAGGAGGGTTTCTGGGCCCACTGCCCAGCTCCAGTCTTAGCTCTGCCCAGCTGCAGCCTCACCACTGATCCACGGAGCGAGAGAGTGCGTGAGAGCGATGGCAAGACGTATCGAAACACACATGCAGCGAGTTCCACAGCGTTATTATGAATTGCGTTTGCATGCAACTCTTCCATTAGCTACAGGGTGACTCCCAGTGCAGACGTATAGATAGAAAACTGCAGCGGTTTGATGGCATGGCGTTAGACAGAAAATCCAGAGCCCTGCTAATAACTTAGATCAGCGTGCTTGACCGAGGGGCTAATTCAGACCTGCAAATCCAGCCCTAAAACACTGGATCTGTCTCGGGGAGCACGCTAACAATGTGAAGGCATATCACGCTACTATATCTAAACTGGTGGTTAACGGTGCTGGCGCCTGCTTTTTGTCTGCTGTCTAGACACCGTGTTTTTCCTGCTACTACACACCACCGGTTCACCTTTATCTCCCAGCATTCAACCTGTTCTCCCGCACACACTCCTGCTCCGATGTGCCGCTCTAATTGTACTGGAGTAGCATCTTGTTGCTTTGGATCACACTCACGTAAAATATTCTTCATGAATATAAAATAAACAGGGCAGTATTACTACTAGCCGGCTGGATTGTGGTTTTTATTACCGTAAAATGTCAACGTGAATCAGTTTGCTGTAGTGTTTTCCACCTGTCTTCCACAAGTTATGTTTCCCATTGGGACGAATCAGAGCCAGCAAAAACAAGTAAAATCCAGTGTTTTCCATTTCTAATTACAAGTAGGAGACGACGTGAACAGCTTTCTCCAGTCAGCAGGATTTATTTTAGCTGAATCCAGCACGAATAAATCCAACCTGAAGACACGGTTTCTAATTTTCCAAACTATACATCAAGTTGAGGTAAATTAAACTATTCAGATGACATACTGCCACTGATATACACAGTACCTCACTGGGGTTTTCACTTGTGGCCAGCGTTTGATTCTACTTTTTCCTAAAACACATTAAAGTCAACCGTATCAGCCCTCCGGCGCTCGAGTATCTTCTGTGTGTCCATCTCACCTCTTGAGGTGGAACCGTAGGTATTTGAGCACGGTGGGTCCAGGCAGGAAGGTGCAGCTCATGCAGGTGAGAAGCTGCCAGTAGCGGAGGTGTGCGGCAGTGTACGGGGCAGGTGTGTAGCTGGTCTGTTTCACTAGCTGGCAGTAGACCTCATCGCGGAGGGGCCGCAGGTCCAAGCAGGTCTGCAGCACGCCCTGGATAATGGGAATTGGCTCCTGTGCCGACTCCAGCTGCTGCAGGCAGTTGAAGAGCTTCACGGCCTCCTCGCGCACCGAGCCGTAGCCTTTCCCACTGTGGTCTGAGGAGAGGAGGAAGAGGAGGAGCACAAACCATGTGTTATACTTTAATCTATTTTTTTATCTCCTCAGGATATCTGCATGGTTCTTAAACATCGACGATCACTGAGTCACAGCACACTTTTACCAACACAGTACTTTATTACATATATCGTACTTGTTTTAAACAGCCAAGCCAGAAGAGGCTGCTCTAAGAGTGCCCTGCTGAGCATTGTGCTAAATGCTGCCTCTCAAACTGCGCAGTAATCACACAGATTACACGACTTCTTTTCCAATGAGCAACCATTTTCTATCCAAACAGGCTTCACTGGTCAGTTTCTGCTAGGTGACATAAATAACCGTAAACGCAGTCATAGCTATGATAATGTACGACATGTATGTGCTAACTACTTACATGTGTGCTCCAAGCTGCCGTAGGGGAAGGGCAGAAGGGGGGCGTACAGGGGGCCCTGGGTGTACTTCAGGATGGGATTGTGCTGGTAGATGTGCTCCACTACCTCCAGGTTGAACTTATTCTCCTAAAGTGCACAAGTGGAACACATTGTGAGGATAACATCAATAGATAAAGACCCAAACATTCATGTGTGTGCAATATGCCTGCAGCAGCCAGCCTCAGAGCAAAGCAGCGGGTGATTGAGTGTCTGTTTGTCTGTCAGGGGTGACCGGGGTCGATTTGACCAGGGTCAAAATTCAGCTCTGGCAACTTTCAAAGCAGCAGGAAGGGCAAGTGATGACCCAGCAAACCACACCAGCACCACTGACATTTTATCAGCCAGTGTCAATGAGTTTAGTGTGTGT
The DNA here is from genome assembly GCF_042242105.1 of Pempheris klunzingeri. Classification (NCBI taxonomy): domain Eukaryota; kingdom Metazoa; phylum Chordata; class Actinopteri; order Acropomatiformes; family Pempheridae; genus Pempheris; species Pempheris klunzingeri. The sequence continues at coordinate 23,020,586 of NC_092028.1, read as the reverse complement.
TTGTGTCTTTCCCTGCCCATGTGGATAGATGCCTTCCAGCCGTACAGATGGCTTCCATGCTACTGCCCTCCAGCACCTGTTGCTCATTAGTAACGTTGCCACTGCTCTGGCTCTCTCCTGCCTCTGCAACGCCCCCCCCCACCCCCACCCTCCAAACCAGCCACCCTTCCCTTTCTCTCTGGCTGCAAGACAAGCCTGCTTTCACCCCTCCCTAGTGGGGCAAAGTTGACACATTCTTCTGAAGTGTTTGGTGCACACTGGTGACAGGCTTGTCTGTTTGAAATGTGGGAATGAGATGTTGCTCTGTGGACCACATGTGCAGCGATACAGCACCACATCTCAGATGATATTCATACACTGTGCATACATTGTAGGGCCGACAGACCCTTATTCCCATCGGTGCTTCCCTCACACATTCAAGAGTTCAACACACTCTGTTTTCCAAACGCTAGATGAGAAGATCGATGCCACTGAAGTCCGTGTGAAGCCACCTAAGACAGGAGCACAGCTAACCTGGCTATACTAGATATTATATAGAAATACACCTCCCCAAAAGCTAAACAAAACCCTCTGGATAACCCCCTGGTGGCTGGCTGCAGTAATAACCCCCCCTCAGTGTTAGTGGATGGGCCAAACTAAAAAGCTTGTTTATTTTAGGTACATCTTATTACACTGTTGTAAGTTCAAGGTTCATTTATCTGTTAAGTTTGGTTTTAATGAGTTATTTGATGCTATAAACAGGGGTGGAACCTCGTGACTGACAGCTAATCCTAACCCCAGGTGTATGAGTGACACCCCGATGCCCCGGCTCCAGCCCCGCTCACTATTACCCCAGACGTGTTGTTTATCCAGCGGGAGGAAGTGCAGACGTGTCGTCCGTCTTCGTATGCAGGCTGTGAGCTCTACATTAGGGGAACAAACTCTGCCCACCAGCACCTCCAAAGCTCACTAATTAACAACTGAAATGTAAAAACGATAATTCACTGTTTTACAGGGTGTTATGTAATACCAGACTATTTTTGGCGGGACCATTAACTCCCTGGAGTCTCCGCTGTTTGTCTGGCAACCGGTCCTGGCCAAGAACTAGTCCGGCCTTAATAACCTCCCATAAAACTGTGGCTTTTTACGCTTTGGTTTTTGTACGGATAAAACAAACAAACTGTAATATGTTAATTAGCTACTAGGCTGATTTTGTAACATTTGAAGGCTGTTTTTTGCTTTTATGCTAAGCTAAGCTAGCTGGCTAGTGGCGCCGAACTCTCAGCATGGACGGAAACAAGTGAATTTCCCAAAATGCCGAACGGATCGTCTGGCCGCTCGCGTTTCTTGCTCCATCAAATGTTGTTTCGGTCGTGTTGAAGTCGCAGTAAAGTGGTGAACACAGTGTTAATTACAGACAAGACTGCTAATCTGACCCAAGGTGTAATACAGTGGAATTATCCTTTAAATGTAATGTAGAGCAGTTCACCCATCTAATCTGTTCTTCAGATCTGTTCTCTCTCTTCCACACATGGCCTCTGGCTGTAGGTCCAAGGCTAAACCTGCCGTCCCCGCTCTCCCTCGTGTCTGCGGCTGGAACATGAATCTATGCTTTAAAGATAAGCGAGCGGGCCTGTTCACACAAAGCCTCTTCTGTTCATTCTCTCTTTGATTTTTGCAGCAGCAGTCTTAATCTCACACTCGAGAGGGAAAATACCTCGCTTGTTTGAGAAAGTGTGCCCGTGTGTAAAGGTGAGGGAGGGGGGAAAGCAGAGAGAGAAGGACTGAGGACGAGTCTTCAGGAAAGCAAAACAATGAGCGAGGAGCACTTTAGAAGCAGGTCCCCTCTGTTCCTCCAGAATATAAGCTCGGCCCCTCCTGGCGAAGCAGACGGGGGCAGACGGAGGCGAGCAGATTAACCACTTTCTTTGAGATTAGAGCTTCTCGTTGGGAGATAACGGAGACAGGAGGCCAGGCAAAGGACTGCTTATCTGGACCTGCTGCTTCAAGCCAAACCCTCCTCCACCTCCTCTGCCAAAACTGCCCCTCTCCTCACCCCAGTGGCAAGGCAAGTCATCCGTCTGCTCAATGAGATTCCAGCACACTGTGCTCTCTAGCAAGCCCTGGTCTAAAAATATGCCCGTCCCTTATGAACACACTTAAACAAAAACAAAACAAAAAAGGAAAAAGCATCCTTTCAAACCCCTCAAATCCTAATTTTCGGAGCACTCAGTAACTGGGAACATCTTTATCTCAAAGTGACCTCTCTGATTCAGCTCTGTCACTTCGGCCTGTGCCAGTGTGGTGGAACAAGATGAGGTCAGGCAGAAAGACTAAGCCAAGCAGAGTAAACTTTGGACTCTCGGTCCGATGAGGCTGTGTGGTTTCCATGGTAACAGAGCAGGCGGGAGCAACTGTGCGCACGCGCTTTTGTGCGTAACCCACCTCGATGTCTCGAATCAGGAGCTGTGTCGGCGTTTCCACTGGTGCTTTGGTGTCAATGATCTTCTGGATGGCACATGCCCAGTGCACGGCCTCGTTGAAGTGCTTGGTGTACAGCCTGTAGCAGTGCTTCCTCCCGTATACCGTGATGCTCCAGTAGCCTGAGAGAGAGAGAAACACATGAAAAACACACTGTGCCGTATTTCATATGATCGGCTGTTGAGAAACTGCACCTCGTCTGACGGTGTAATTCAAGTAAATGGGGAAGAGAAAAGCGAGACGCTCTTTGCACGGGACATCCCGCATATCAGGCATGACTCCCTCTGGCTGACTTCCTCTCTCGGTTTCACTGAGGCTCAAAGGTCAGCCCGAGAGGAACCTCAGGCCACGCCAAAGCCAAACAAAAACAGTTATTCTACAGATGAGTTAGGACGCTAGCGTTAAACCCCCTCAGTCAGTTTCCTCCTGGACAACCTGCAGTCAAGAGAAAAAAAGGCGTGCTTCCTCCTTGTGCAGAGGAAGTATTAGACATACCACAGGCAGCCTGGCCTGATCTGCAACCCCACGGCTGTTATCAGGCCTTCCTGCTACGTGACTTGGCACCATACCCTTGTTTGTTTAGGTTCTTAATGAAATACGAACCCAAAATTAAGAGTTGAGATTATGACATGGTGGCATCGCTAGAGCTCCCACTTTGGCGTGACTGACCCTTCACAGCAAAGCTAATGTAAGGGTTAAAGGATGGAACGTTTAAAGGGAAGTAAAAATTTCATGGTGGCTTGCCAACAGACAACGCACAGAGGAAGTAAATATTTCATGAAACTCCTATGTGACAGGTTTCTCAGCGGCTTAGGAGGAACATAAGGTTATTCAGTAGTGAAACAGCAAATGAGTTTGTGACACAGCCACTGTTGAAAGTGCTCTTGTGTTCAGAAAAAGTCCCCTGCCATATTGAGTTAGGAAGAACTATGTTTGGGTTTGGGTTTGTACATTGGTTTGGTCAGTTTAAGTGATTTATTTAAAGTGAATCTAGTTTGGTGAAGTCAGCAGGACATAATCTCTCCACTGATGGACAGGCAGACAGACGTGGACATGTTTGAAGTACACAGAGACTCCAAAAAGGACAAGTCATCCCTGTGTCTCTCCCCATTCAGCAAGACTTTCCTCTTTATTCCTTTGTTTCTTTCATCCCAGGAAGGGACGTGTCCCCGTCGATTACTCAAATGTGAGGTTTCTAGACCAACCTTGAACCATGTTTTAGACCAAACACAGCTGGGGCTTCCCAAACTTACTCAGAATTACATTCATGGGAAGGAAAAGGGGGACCACAAGCCGTATCAAAAAACCCAGAACAACCTCTGAGGAATTTCTGAAAATGTCCATGATCACTAACCACATAGGGAATTAACACAGGTCTTACTGGACTCTACAGAGATTACGGGCAAGTATACACGAGTGTGACTCAGCTATGCATCAGCCCATGTGTGTGCCCCTCACCCGTCTCCTTGTACGTCTGCTTGTCTGGCCAGATGACAGAGCAGAGGTTTGTGAGGACCAGCGTGCCCAGTCTGCGGGCTCCTTTCTCTGGCCCGCTGTAGTAGTCGAGGGAGTCCTGGCTCAGCACGAACCAGTACCGACGCTGCTTGATCCAGTTGCCTCTCACCTCCCGCAACAGCCACCCTGTAAGTGAAATACACAAACATGTCACATGACAACCCGGCTTCAAAGTGAACTAACACTGTGGTGACTGACAGAAGGTTAAATCTCCAGCTAAAAACAAGATGTCACCTTGGTGTCTGGTGTTTATTGTTATCTGATCTTTCAGAGAGGCAGTTGAGAAAATAACTGGCAGATTAATCAGCTCACTTTCAGCTTTACACGCCAACATAAACCACATATGTCAGTGGGAGTTTTTTTAAACTCAAGTTATCAATAACCGAACAATACTTGTTCCTTCTAAACATATACTCTACACAATTACTTTAAGTAACCAAAAAAAGTAAGTTATAGTGTATTTGTTCACCTGCTTTGAGTCTTGGAGCATCAGATAAGTTGCCAGTCGTGAAAATGCATTTCATTTGACTTTTCTTATGCTATGTTATCAGACCAAGCCTCATGTGCACAGTACCTGCACACCAACACGAGCATTTTAGACCCCTGAAAGATCCGTGCAGCAGGTGAGCTGGTCACAGAGCTACTAAACTAAACTGTCTTCACTAACAATAATCCCCAGGGCATGTAATTGTCCATAAAGTTTGTTGCAGTCTGTATGAGACTCCCTTGTTGGGGTAAGTACTAGGGGGATAAAAATACAGCCAGCTAATGGCATAGGCATTAAAGCCTGCATGCAGCCAACATAATTACCACTTTGGAGGTTGACAGAGTGAGAAAAGGGGGGAAAGAGAGAGAGAGAGAGGGAGAGACAGAGAGAGACAGAGATGTACTGGAACAGTGTGTCACAGAGAAACAAAAAGGGCTAAGCAGACATGCCTTCAGCCAGCTCATAGGCATGCTCATTGGTCGTGGTCTTGCCAGGCTTGGCTCTACTATGCAAGACTGTTGTGCTCCCAAAGCCCTGAGGGTTTGGAAAGACTGCACCAGCCCAGATCCACTGTTCCCAAACAGCAGCACACTTTTTCTCCCCCCTTCAGCTATGTGTGCAAATTGTTCCTAATAAATTTTTAATCTCAAAGGAGATAAATGAAGCAGTTTGGCAGAGCTGTGTCCAGATGCTGCCTGGAGAGAAACAGACAGGAGGATTGAACAGTCCTGGTAGGGGGTCATGGTTCATCCAGAGGGCTGATGGAGGCCACCTGGACTGATACTAGGCAGGGTGGGGCTGTCGGCGGGGGCAGGGCACTGCTGTGCACTGGCACTGAGCCACTTGTGGGGCAGCTGTGCACGTGTGCTCATACGGCTTGTGCACGCACATTAGGGGCTACAATTAGGAGGAACAATTAGACAATGTACCTTCAGCTTCGTACCCTGTGAAACCTGCAATGACGTCACATCAGCATCACGACTTCCTCTGTGGTTAGCAAGCAAGCTGCATGCCACCTGTTAGCCAGCGCTCACTGCATCTTTCTTCCCTCTGCTCTCACTCTCTGCTTTTTTACTTTCATCTTCTCCGTTTCTCTTCTCTGCCTGTTTTCGTCCTCGCCTCAAAGTGGTTTTCCCAGGCAGTGCAAAGCTTCCACTGCCTCACTGCTCCTCCAAAATAAAAATAAAAGAGACAGGAGGGGGCGAAGGCTCAGCCTCTCAGTCTATGTTTCCTGTTTGAATGCTTCTATATGATATAAGTGGCTGGTTTGAACCCACCATAAACCCACCCAATATAGCCCAAAGCGAAACCCTGGAGGTACTTAACACCACATCAGAGGGGGGCAGAATCATAACCCAACGTGAAACGGATAAATAAAAACCATGAGGTAAGTCGGTCTGAGCCTGCTGACAGACGGGATGTGGGACAGGGGAGGTAGACAAGCTGACCGGGTGACAGACATGGAGAGAAGGACATGCCTGCTACCTTACTCCTCTGTCAGACACGGGACGTCCCACAGATGCTGCTGCTGCTTTTGGGAACTTTCAAGAGAAGAGTGCGATAAGGAAAGAAAAAAAAAAAAAAAAAGGAGGGAGACAGAAAAAGCAGCAAAATCACGGGACACCCTGTATACCCCCCCCCCCACACCCCATGATACCCCATCTGGATCCCATCTCTGCGGCCTGCTAATGTCTCCCCTGGGGGGCACGGCTCACCCTTAATTTGTTTCATTTGTGACCCCTGACTCCAGCGCCCTGCCCCCTAAAACATGAACTGAGCAAACAATCTCTCCTCTCTCCCCCTCTCTCTCTCCCCCTCTCTCTCTCTCTCCCCCTCTCTCTCTCTCCCTCCCTCCATTTCCATCTCTTGACTGTGAGCTTCCTGTCACTCTCAGTCCTGCATGTTTGCTCCATGAGCTAAGCATTAAAATCTATTTTTTAATGTTTCATGCTCATATTTAAAACACTGTGCATTCTGTCATTTCATAAAGAACTAATTTAGGAACACCAGGAAAGTTCACACCCTATTTTACACCACACTAGAGAAATGAGAGGGATTATCTACCACCCTGAGGTGCCCCTCTGTTGTAACACTGTGGTCGGTTTAAGGATGCAAAAGCTAAAGTCCTAAGTGACAGTGTAATCAACGTCCAAAGGAAAGCAGCTGTCCTCTGGTTTGGTGGGAAACTCCTCTCCTCCAGCAGTGAGACGGGGACAGAGAGGGGACAGCAGTGAGGGAGGGGCACTAGCCAAGAGCGCATAGTAACTGCTGTCAGAATTAGGCAATCTGACTGCCGCCATTCCAAACAGGACGTAACTTATCCAAGTGCTGGCATTTTACTGCTCCCTTTCAGTAGCAGGCCAAGAAGACAAAAAAAGAAAGAAAGAAAAAAGAATATCACACAGAAATATCTTATGAGATCATTCCTCAACAGCATCAGACACTGAAGAAGGCGCTCCTGGTGCCAGGAGCTTCCCTTACATGAACACACAGGGGGCACAGGGGGGAGGGCGGGAGCAGCTGTGGGCCACATGTGGTCAGGTTGGCTCTGGGGCAACAGTGCAGCGTGGAGCGGCGACTTTACTTATTAGGAGTCGATTGGCATAATGAAATATATACTATGCTTAATGAGACGAGCAGCACCAAGCTAACCCTGCTAGGATCCCATCTGTCAACTGAAGAACAAGGTAGGTCTGCAACTAAACTTTATGCTCATCTAAGCTAATAAATGTTTAGTTTAATAAAAAAGTTCCTGGAGTCAAAGGTGATGTCTTCAAATGTCTAACCAACAACCCAAAATGTAAAGCTTTGCGTTTAAGAACGTGGAGCCAGTGAATGGGTTAGTATTCCTGCTTAAATAATCAGCTGTTCAAATCTGTGTTGACCGACCGACTGATTAATCAGGTGATTGTTTCAGCCACAACCGAACACAGCAGGTAGATGCACTCAGTCGAGGGAAGAACAGAGTAACGATGGTGTTTTGTGCCCAGAGTCAGACTCACCTTTGACCACCAGTTCAGGGTCTTCCTCCAGGCCCATCTTGGTCTTCTCTATGATCAGGCTCTTCATCTCCTCAGACACCTCTGACACAGTGTGCCTGTGTGGAGGAGCAGAAAGAGAATGTAAATAACTCGGCTTCCCTCTCAGCTCAAGTCTTCCCCTGACTACTCCCTCCCATTGGACGGCTAATTGGCCCGAGACACGCAGTTGGCTGTGAACCCCCCATGTGACGCTGTGCCAACTACAAGTCTCTCTGATATGCTTAGGTGGGGGTCACGCAGGGGGGACTGGAAGAAGTGCCACGAATATCTGTCCTCCGGCGTTGTCCGACTTTCCCTCCCTACAGCACACGAACACACACTGATACATGCCACACCGCCGCGGACAGCCCGGCTCTCTTTTATCACTTTGGCTGCCGAGCAAACGACTGAAAATAAATGTGACAGAGCGACGCCGGCCTGACTCACAGCCAGCCAGCTCACGCTGGTCAGACGAAGGCAGAGGGTTCAAGAGGTCACAGCCTTGGATAGTTAAAACTAGAAACATCAAAAACATCTGTAAATCAGCTAAAGCGCTGCTCTCGTTCCCTCTTTATTGCCTCATGATCACGTTTGAAGCTACCTCCACGTACAGTGATGCTTCAAAACATCTGGTCCGCCAATGTTGTGGACCAATTCGAACTTTGTTATCTCAGGCCAAGGGCCACTTCCAGCCTACTGGACTGTTTGGAGGTTTTATCTCTCCTCATTTATTTATCTAATTACTGGTTTATTTTCTCTACTTCCTGGATCTACGTAGCATGTGAGGCACAAGTAACGACCCCTCCGTCCTTCCTGTCCTATTCATCCTGGGATCATTGCTAAAGAAATGAATCCCTCCCTCCCAGGGACATCTGGCCTCTAGTTACCTACTCCTACGCCGGCTGATTTATGCCGTTATTGATCTGATCATTCCGGAGGGCTCCTCCTTACGGAAGGCAGCAATAATCAATGAGTCAGAATACAGCCTTATCTGCTTTGGCTCAGCTTACAGGACGGCACAAGCCATTTCCTTTCTTTTTGTGCGCGCTGACCTGATCCTGTCTATGCCGTGGTTTATCACACTGACCTCTGTGACATTACTATCAAACAGAATACACTTATAGTTCCTAACCAATTGGCATCAGTCTCTAATTTAAGCTAATGTTCAGACACAGTGAAACTCTAGATTGTGGGCCTGTTTTTCTGCATGAGGTATGTGGAGTGGTTCTGGGCATCACCAGAGAGCAGAAAGTCTGAATCCTGTCACATTAGACTCAGTCAGTCTGTATAACTAAGCCGGTTCGCCTTCAGGGACCCCCGACAGTCCCTGCATCCACAGACCCCACTTATAGGCATTAAAATAAACACAGAAATGTGATGACGTCTCTTATTTGAGGTTGTTAATAACCCCTGCTGCGTAACGGAGACATACACGCAGACAGAGTTAGTCTATAAGTAGCCCAAATGAGAGAGGGATTAGATCTATAGAAAAACTAGGCCTGGACTGGAGAATATAACACAGCGGGTGTGTTTATGTTCAGTGCTTTGGATTGTTTTGTGCTATTGTCTGTGACGGGCTTGCATCCAAACAGCCTGGTTTTCCAACCTTATAAACAGCTGGTGTGAGCTGTTGCAGGACTTACAGAACTTAAAGAGATGACTTTCACCTCCACAGTGTTTTGAAACTGTCATGTGGTACACATGGCTGTACATCTTGGAAGTCTTCTTCTTGGAGTTTAAAAATCACATTCGGCTCTGATTTCTACAGATTTCTAAGAAATGTGGGTATTTTGCAATAATTAAACACAGACAGAAATCTGTTTGTCTGCCTCTTACTGGTCTTCTCCATCTTTAAGCTGAAATAACTCACATGTCGACTTCAGTGCTTCTTTTAGGGCCGTGTGGAGACGGAGGAGGGGTTGAAAGGGGACAGAGGCGCTGGTCCAAACCCAGTTTTTGACCTTTAGCAGCACAAAACAGCTTGACCTTTAACTTAAATGCTGCCTTAGCGGAGTCAGTTGACCATTGTGTCCAAAAACCCGGGCTAATGCCCAAAATCTCCCTGGCTGGTGACCGCAGCAGTGTAAAGCTGCCCGTACACACATAGCCTGCTTAGGGTCAACAAACCATCATTGTTATAATGACATTTGTTCCTTCTTCCTCTTTGCTGTTTATTACAATTTGTCATATCAGATTAGATTATGAAATCGTGTGTGATATTGTCTGTTGAATAGCTTACATCCACCTCCTGCACTCAAACATGTTCAGCTGGTAACCATTCTTTAACAGCATTATTATTCTGTACTATAGTGCAGGTATTTTATTTCTTCTGCACATTTATACACACTTGAACATTTCATTCACACCCAAAACCAAAGAATGTAAAGCAGGTCGTTCTCTTCAGTGTTATTCTGTTAAATATCATAAGGCTCAAGTCTTTTTCTCATCATAACAACATACAGAATGAATCTTGTTATAATAACAAACCAGCTTCTCCATGAAGCGCCACCTCAGTGCTCAGCGGTCATGTGATACCTGAAGTTAAAATGAACTGGATTTGCTTTGTTTTAGTTCTTAAAATGTTTCTCTGTTCATCCAATGGACTTTAAGGATTGGAGCAGAACAAACACAGTAATCTGAGTCCACACATGTCCAGACCAACACACTCTTTCTAGTCGTCCTGTGTGTCCTGATGCACTTGGGACTTTGTCAATTAAACTCTGCATGACAAGAGTTAATCTTTAATTTCTTCCAGGTCGGTCTCCAATCTGCGGTTTAACAAAATAAAAGACAGAAAGAAAACAAATAAAGAAAAGTGCATGTTCTTCAGCTTGGGGCAAATGTGTGCACACTGTTGATGTGGAGGCTTTGGATCTCCACAGCTGTCCAGCAGCCCTAAAACCCCCACTCACTCACTCCCCCCCCCCGTCGGCCATGCTACCGCCCCCACATTCCCAGAAGCCACTGCAGAGGCTGTGATGGTGGGGCCCTTAGCGGGCAACTTCCTGTCGAATGCAGGAAACAATTTGACATGGGGATTAGACAGCAGGGAGAATAGAGTGAGAGCACATCCACAGACAGCACCTCTCTCTCTCTCTCTGTGTCCCCTGAAGGACTGAACATCAGCTACTGCTCTGCTCTGAGACCAACACACAGTATTTCTTTTACAAACACAGACAAAAGTCGGTACTTTTGATTCAAAAGAAAAACGCGCAGAACAGAAATGGGAAACACCTTCACTGTTAAGTGAAAGAGAAACAATCAGCACATCACTTACGTCAGATCAGCCCCACAATTAAACTGCTCGCTGCCCCCCGAACAAGGAGGGAGGAAGTTGAGAAAAGAATCATGATCTGAGAGAGGAAGGGACGTAGTTCCCCACAAATATGACCACACAGATGTCCGTACTGAAGTGACAGACTGTACGAGGCCGATGATGAGCAGTTCAATACTCATCTATCCACCACTACTACTAGCGTGCCCTACTTTCTCTCACAACAACAATACAGAGCTCATGAGTGTGGGACTACAAGCAACAGGCTATTTGACTGGTTGAAACAAAAGGAGAGTAAGGTGTGATATATACCAGGATAAAAAAGTATTAAAATAACACCAATGGTGCTGAAAACACACCACTGCTCAGGTTTAGTTGGGTGGAGGCGCACTGGGAGAGTGACGTGAGTGATAAAGGTAGACGTTGCCCCACCTTAACAGGTGCAACAAAACTAACAGGAGAGTCAAGGAGATGTCAATCAATCAGTGTGTACACACCCACACCGTCCTGAGAGGACGTCTGAGCGCTAACCTGCACGACTTGACTACCTGGAAATCTTCTCCGTCACTCCAGCCTTTGTTCTGTCGTCTTTAATAACTGAAACATGAGTTAACTGTTGTAGGTACAATTTCCAAGTAGTCCAGGAGTCAGTGGCTCGTTTCTGTCATCTATCTAACGGATTAGATTTAGTTAAGGGTACAAGTAGCTATTATTTTCATCATCTATTAATCTGCCAATTACTTTTTCAAACTGATTAATCCGTTCTGTCTACAGAATGCCCCTAAACTAGATAAGATAAAAAATAAAAAGATAAAGTGTCAAATCCTCACGTTGAAGAAGATGGAACCAGCAGATGTTTATGTTTTGCTTAAAAACTAGATTATCAAACTAGATGCAGATTCATCTGTTGATTGATTTATGGATTACTCTTTGCAGCTCTCAACAGACACGCAACTCTGCAAAAGTAGCCATGACTAACAGTCGTGCAGGCTGTGAATGAAGTATTATTGACGCTTCAAAGCTACAGATTGACTTATAGGCCGTTCCAACATGCTGAAATAAGGTCATCGCAGCCAGTGCACATACTGTCTGCTGCCCTTCCATGGTGACAACGATGGTGACACACTTAAGTCCACCAAGTATGAGCAGCACAATGAGTTGATTAGTTTGTAACTGTCTAGTGGCAGCTGCTGGAGCGATGAGTAATTGATTTCAGTCCAGGGTCTAATCAAAACGGCGAGACGCTAATTAAAGTTAGAAAAGTGGTGTCCTTGCTCTCGGGCTTGGATGACCGCGATGGAAACAGCGGAGACATGTTCCAGCATACAAAGCGGGTCCTTGTGGCCATAAGACCGTGCACAGTGGCAAAATTGACCCTCTTGCGGATGTGTCACAGAAATACAGAAAGATTTATCTGATGGATGAAATGTCTAGATGGATCAAGATAGAACATTCAGACAGCTGCCTTCATGTCTCTGCACACAGACGCCAGCCATACATCAACTTACACAGTTTATTAAGCACCAAGGATAAACAGCCTTCATTAAAACACAGTGGGTCATACTGTAGCACTAAATTATCAGTTTCTCTGTGCAGGAATCCATCTCTCTCTCTCCCTCTCTCTCTCTCTTAAGTCTCTCCCCCCTCCCCCACAGCGCATGAGTTGGCTGGAAGGGCCTCTAGTTGAAGCTGGGCTGGTGGGAAAATGGGAATGTGGTGATTAAGACTGGGCCTATATGACCTCCCAGCTAAAAATACGCTGTTTACTCAAGACCACTGCCAAGAAACTCTGGACTAGGCAGAGGGGAGAGGAAAAAAGTCATGTTTTGAGAAAGGAGGAGGAGGGGTGTGTGTGTGTGTGTGTGTGTGTGACAGGAAGTCTGAGTTTGTGACTGCAGGAGAGAGTGATGATCAGCTATAAATTTTATGATACAGAGTTTAAAAAGAGTCACTCCGATGGTGAATTAAAACTTTCTATACATTCAGTTTGTGATGGTTGGACAGTTGACAGACAGACACTCAGACAGGCATTTACTAAGGGGGCCCACTTGTAAGCTTTTTCACACAAACACCCACATGTTTCATGCATACACACACTCAACTTCACACACATGAAATGCATTCTGAAACATTGGCCTCTTTCAGCCATCACAGCCTGGCAGCCAACACCAAAAAAATGTCTCGTCTTAAACTGTCAAAAGCGATCAAAGAAGATGAAGCTGCTAATTAGAAAGCAGCCGGAACAAATGGTGAGAAAGGAAGACGGATAAGTCCACTTTCCTTCTGGTACAGTTTGTACTCTGCTCTGCCCCGGCTCTGAGAGGGAACTGGAGATTCTGGAAAGTGGTGATGAAAAAATAGTGATGATGTAAGACAGATTTGAGCGTGAGCACAGCAGGAGGGGGCAAGCTGCTCGGCACTTTGTGCTGACTGAGAGACAGACGGGGCAGACCTTGCACTGTCTGCCTGCAGAGATATGCCCATCACCCACACCCTCAATAAGCGGTCTGCTGAGGGGGGGGTCAGTGCAAACACACAACAAATCTATTACGGGGCTCCTGTTTGCTGCCTCTCCAGATCAGTCTCTGCTGTATCCACTGTATTGTAGCGTGTTTGAATAGCACTGAACTGCGGTCGTTTCAAACCTCAGGAGGGAGTTTCTATTTCTATCAAAATGCATACGTGCAGAGCCACGTCAGGTCCAAGGTTACTGTAGTTAATTAAACCTGAACTGTGGGAAAAAGACATTCTAGTTAACTGGTTGTGGACTCACACAAGTGTGGAGAATAAAATTAGTCTTTTGTGTCGACACGAGCAGCCGGAGGAGGAGGCGTTGGTGCATCTGTTAATTGTGTTGTGTTTGTATTGTAATACGAAATCTGTATCTAACTCTGCCCTTGATAAATACACCCCATAATAAAAACTAAAACTAATATTGACACTAATAAAATAAACTAAAATAAAAACTAAAAACATCTAAATAAAAACTACACTGAATGGAGCAAAGCAACCCTGGAAACTAACTGAAACTAATTTAGTGTGGGTCAGTTATCCTGTACGCACGTCTGTGTCACTGTTATTGAGTGATGAATAAGTCTTCTATTACTTCAGGTGTAATGACCATGAACACATCTGAACACACATCTGTGACCTGCAGCTTTGACTGTGTAGACTCAAAAGCCATAATACATGCAAATCAATGTGTTTCTGAAATTGAGTGCGACTATAGATGTACTATTCACATGCACTTTTAGAGCTCTATATAAAAAAGAAACACTGGTGACACTGCGTTATAACCAGGAATATGGGACACACACACTCTACATGGCCTACAGCCAGATGTGTCCCCCTCCCTGACCCCATCAGCCCTGCAGCAGGACAAATTACCACCATTACTATATTAACCCCCCTGTAGTAAGACAAACATAATCCTCCCCAGTTTGTCACCATCTCATCGAGAACATTACTCAAACTAATAGTTGAAATTAATCTCTCCTTCTTGATGGTTCAATTGAGGAGCTCGATGAAAGTACAAAGAACCAGAGCTGCCCCGCCTGTAACATGAGACATGAGATAAATGCATACGGCACCATTTGCTACGACACAATGCCCTCACTTATCAAAGCCTGGTCTGCCTTCCCTCTATACAGCTGAACCTGGGGCGTGTTCAGTCATCGGCCAGGTAATGACCAAGCTCCACGCTCTCTAATCTCTGCACTCAGTGTGATGATTACAGCCAGGCTTTTAACACACTCCCTTCAAAACCAGTAGTTAATTATGCCATGTGGCCCGAGGCCACCTCCACTATACCGTAGAAGTGATACACACATCCGCGCCACACCTCTTCTGGGAGTGCTGCTGAGTTAGGACTGAGTCACTCAGTCCAGTTTGCCTGCCTCCCTCCTCACGTATTCCCTTCATTCCTTTCCCTCAAGCGTCAGGAGACAGCATGTCCTGAATGACAGCAGCAAAATGTCCCAGCTCCTGCTCCCTCCCCACTTCCTGACGCAGCTTTCTCCTTGCTGAGAGTTGCTGCAGACCCTCGTTTATTCATTGGAGGCGAATGATAATCCGACAAGTCAAACTTTGTGACTCACTGCCTGTGAGTCGGCAGATGTACAGTAGATACTGTGGATGAGGGAAGAGGGGCGGAGGGATGATAAGGGCATGATGCCAGAGACGGAGTGGAGCAGAGCCTGGCTACATCACTGTCTGAGATCACAGCCCTGCACTAATAGTCTGGATCAAGCCCTCCATGAATCACTCCTTTTCATTGGCACTAGCATTCACTTGTCAACCACATGACCAATTGAATTTCATTATTCGTGAGACGCATAGTGGTCCCTTGTAACGGGCAGTGCACAACCCTCAAACTAACAAAGTGATTGGATTTGTTAATCTGGAGGCTGGATAACGTTAACCTGACATTACAGCTGTTATTGGTCACAATCACGCAGGTTGAAGATTGGCATATTATCAGCCGGTGTGGCCCTTAACGGCGGCCAAGCCAAACTCTGAACGGCAAAACAGTCAAAAGGTTAACAAGTGAAAACCGATAACAGCAACTATCCATTAGCAATCCAAGTACCAGTGCAGCTTGGAAATGTCAGACCATCTGTCAATATGCATGCAAGGTTGCACCACTTCTATATACACACACATGTGAGCGGACATGAGGTGAGGCACATGAGGAGAGCCCCATGAGATAACATACACTGCAGACTAAGTTAAAAATCAAGTGACTGGCTGGTGCTTACACATGTGCCTGCCTGAAAAAAAAAAAAAAAAAAAAACAGAAACCTAAGCGCTCAGAGGAAGTATGTGAGAAAAACAAGGAACTATTACTTCCTAAAATGTAGGTTAAAAATCTGTTTCTCTCTCCTTACCCATTTGTTCCATTGGCTGTGCGAGTTGGTTGAGAAACAGTCACCTCAGCTGGACTCTGTCAACAGAAGCAAGAGAATAGGGTAAATAGATGATAATGCAACAGTAATGTGTCCACAGAAGTAGTCCACAGGTTGGAGTGATCCCTCAATCGTTTGCCTTCACAGGCCGCGTTACAGTAGAGCATGCAGCCATTCCTGGCAGCCTGAGCACATAGCTGCTCTGTTCCTGTAATGCTTGGCTTTTACTTGCAAGGGGTAAGCTGGTGGAGAGAAATATGGCATGCAAAACAGCCTCACGCAATATAGGAGAGGGGAACAGAGAAATCTTTTGTGCAAAAGCTGCGTGCACCCCAACCAGCAAACCCCCGAAATGCTTTTATTCAGATCAGTCGTTTCTCTGAGGTTGTTAACCTAAAAATAGCCGTCGTCTTTGAGATTGCACTCATAACAGGATCCAGTTGCCTTCATCTTTTTCTATCCACAAGTTTATAATGTCACAAGTTGGAGGTAAAAGACTGTTAGCCTGATGAAAACAAGTGAGGAAGACAAAGAGACCTCTAGGGGGGGGGTTGTATAAAATGATGTGGTACAACAACAGTGCACTAATGTACATTATGTGAAGAGCACAGCCACAAATCCTACACAAATTACAAGCTAAATGTCAGAGAAGTTATCTCAACTGCCAGCTAGCTACTCCTATCAAATTGCTTTCCCTTTCTTGGACGTCAGTTTTGTGTGGAAACTGGGGTTAGTGCTCCTACTGACTACAAATGGGGCTGCCACTGGCAGACACGTAAAATCAAATTTCATGGGTGGAACAATGAACTTTTCATTCCAGGACTCCCCTGTTAAGCAGAAGATTGGAGAGGATGTTTCCTTTCACGGCGCTCAGGCCCCTAGACTCTCAACCTGACCTTGGAAAACCCCATCAGACATCAGAGCTCGCCTGTGTGCAGTTTGGACCGACTCCCTGGTGTGCAGGGCAGCGCTGTGTGTCCCCGCGGCCTGACTTGTTGTCTCTGTGAGCCACAGCCTTGAGCCAGCTCCTGTGGCTGCCCCGGCTCAGCTCTGGGGTGTTGGCCTACCTGAAACTCTATCCAGGTCAGCTCTGGGCCCCTCACAGTTCACACACCACACTTTACTACTGGGCAAACTAACCTAAGTATAGGCCTCGTCCTGCAAAAAAACTAAAAAATCCACTGCTTCTTTTTAAACGGATCAAAAATAACAAAGAAAACATGAACTGAGTAAATGTATAGGCTGGGATAGAGTGTGTGTGATATTCATAAGGCAGACGGACTCTGAGGCAGATGAGGAAAGGATGAGGGTTTGGATAATGAGATTCAATTAATGTTTAACTCAGGGAGGGGTACTGTAAATGTCAAACCAGACAGGAGAGAATAACTGAACAGTGTCAGAGAGCGACTTGTGAATGGAGGAGTGTGTGTATGGTAATTCCCTATTCCCGTCTGGTAACCATAAAATGGTTTAACCGAGCCAGCGGCCCCAGAGAACAAAATTCAGACAGACAGCCATGACTTAACATGACAAATCAATACTAATCACATCAGTGACTGAAAAGCTGTAATTCCATGATATAAACTAATCAGAGGATCAATAAACTAATGGAACAGGTAGATTGAGTTAGAATATTTTGAGTAATTCTCCACATAACGTGACAATTTACAGAAAAATAGCTTTCCAATAGAGTTAATGGGCTGTGGGATGAGGAACATGGATAGCGTGCGATACAGAGCCCTGGCAAAAGCTCTCCCTTTGGACGGGCAGGGGATGAATCACTCCAGACTAGAGCAGAGCACGGAGGGAAAGAGGGAAAGATGCCGTGATGTGTTCGTTCCGAGGCTGACTTCCGCTCTCGCTTTCCCCGTCTTCTCTCTCTCTCTCTCTCCCTTCAGCTCTCCTGGGAGGCTGAGTAACCAGGAGGAAATGCTTGGGCTCAGCCAGTGTCGGCCTGTAGACCAGATGTGTGGCCTGGAGGTGGTGAGGCAGAGACGCAACGGAAACCAAATATAAACCAGCGTACCGTGACACCTCTGAAGACAGAGGGCAGTAGTGACAGTTAATGGGACCCGCTCTCAGCGTAGCCAGACTGTGCCCATTTGTTGCAAGTAACAGGATGCACTGCAGTACTCTGTGTGCAACTGTGCAGGCCGAAACACTCTGCGGTGGTAGTTTATTGGTAAACGTGACTTCACGTTACATAAAAACTGAATTAAGTTTCAGTGGAAACATGGAAAGAAGAGAGAATGACGGATGTCCTGTCCTAAAATTAGTGCCTCGCTGTCCCAACACTGGAGTCATTCAGCTCAGTGTGACTGTTTGGGCAGCTGTTGGAGAGCAGTTTCTTTGAATGAGGACTGTAAACATGCAGGGAAAAGGGTTCTGACATGGCCCTGTGCTCTTAGGGGCCAAACCTACACGAGCGTCAGCACTGACTCATGATTCCAGTGAGAAGAGTCCTGGCGAGGAACAACGTGCCGCCTATGGCTGTGGTGCGGTGGGTGCTGCACATCGTGGCGTGCTCTGGCAGCATGTTGGAAAACAACGCGGGAGATGGTGGTGAAGGTTTTGGATGTCTTGACGGAGGGAGACTCCACCAGACCTGTGGGTTACTGCAGTCATCCCTGGCAGGAGCTGGACGGAGGCCTACTAAATGGAGTATTTCAGTGTTACGAAGCCCAAAACACACACACACACATCCAGGGAGGTCTGACCTGATGCCTGAAAATGTGGCTTACTCTGGACGAAAAAGAGCTCTCTGAGTAAACGATGGAACGCAGCCCTGAGGGGCTTTCCCTGGGAATCATTGTAGACCATCTCCAACCATCCGCCCCACCCCCTCCGTTGACACCACGGAAAGCCAAACGGTACCTCTTAGATGTGTATATTCTGAGGGGAGGGGCTCCAGGAAGCGCAACGAATTGCTTTGGCAAAGAGTAGGTCAGCTGATAATATTGGCTTTGAGCAGTTCAGCTGTAGTCTTAATTATTGGCTCAGTGTGAACTATTGACACAGAGTTACAATACCCAGCTAACTTCTGTGACATGCCAAGAGGAAACAGGATTTGTGGGAGTGGATTGATTACCTGCAAGCATCAGGAAACTGATAATCGATGACCTCGGAACACTTGTGTGGATTTATTCTAACAAAAAAGGCTTGTTTAGTGCAACAGAACAGTTTACTTGGCAAACCTCTGTCAGTTACATCAGTCAATAAAGAGGTCCCTCCCATTAAGAAGTAATCTGATAGAGTGAACAGGCCTAACCACATGATACATTAAGGCAGAAAGTTCCTCAAAGGCAAATATATCACTTAATACAGGCAGACTGGTGTATTTATGGCTTGGGAAATGTATGAATATTTACGGGGCAAGAAATCAATAGAACCACGACTGTAATCAGCGATGCAACACCACTGCAGGGGAGAGAGCAGCTCTAAAGACAAGCATTAAGGGATTCACATCCAGTCTGTACTGCCAGACACAAGTTTATATATTAAAAAATGATGGAGGCCTCAGGAATAACTATTAAATGCAGCAGTTTCCGATCCTCCTTATCTTTAAGAGAGACTTAAAATAGGCTCCATCCAAATCTCTCAATCAAGGTCGTCAAGTCTACAATTCAATAAAACGAGCATTAAAACCAAAGCTGCCCAGAGAAGATGGAGAATAGGTTGTGTTTTAATGAGGATCCCGTGAAAGTTACACGAAGAGGAGATCTCTGCATCAGCTTTTAAAAACGTCATCAGGCTTCTCCACTGGGACGTGTCTCTATGATCTAGTATTGATGGTGAATATGGAGCACAGTTGGGATTCTTTGACCGCCAATGGCCGGGCAGATGGCAGATTATGACCGAGACTGGGATGTTTGCCAAGAAGAAGAGTGCAACACCTCTCTGGACACCCCTGAGCAGCAGATGTTGCTGTTATCTGGCGGCTGCTGGTACTGTTAGACTTTTGTTGAGGCAATAACCGTAAAACTTATCTGTTCCCAACGTTTTCATGCAAATCACTGTGGTGTCGCACTGGTTGGGTGCAAGAAGACAAAAGAGCCAACACATAGATAAGCAGGATATGCAAGTAATGGATCCAGACAGACAGACCTTCATTTAAAAGGCTATAAAAAGCAGAGGAAGCCATGTTTCAGCAGCACAGAAACACCTATTCAAACCTGCTTTTGTCCGCTGTGAGAAAAGTGAACTATCTGAATACATACTCGAGGATGGGTTTTTCCAGGAGACTGTACGTAGTGAGCTGTACATTGGGTCATACAGATAGAGCCTACCTCAACTCAAGGCAACAATGCGCCCTCACAAGTGGGTGGACAATGCTGAACTCTCTGTGTCTGATCAGATGACTAACATTACAGAGAAGACAAGGCCGCAGTCTTATTTGCAATTGAGCGGACGGAGGCCAAACACACAGGATCAGTTCAGCACACTGAGTTTTACAGCTTGCATCAGATTGTGTGTGTGTGTGTGTGTGTGTGTGTAGGATTGCTCAATGTTGCCCAAGCCTCTAAGACCATGCAAATCTAAACTGGCCAGCAGCAGCAGCAGATTCTGTATCCTGCATCAGTGACAGACTCCTGAACTAGCTGGTGATTCCCACTGAGCCCAAAGTTAGCAGCTACCTGTGAGCTCTGCCTGCTACAACCTGATGAACACAGGCTGCTTTTCTTACTGCACCACCAAATCCAGATCCATGTTTACTAAAGTAAAGTAGTGATCATCTTCACATCAAGAACTGAACCCGTTTATATGTGAGTAAAACTTTATGCTGCCTGTTTTATTAAAAGCTACAATGAGCAAAACGTGCAGGACAGTTTTGGCAAAGTCACAATTTGATATTTTAAATGTAGAATCTGGATAAAAATGTGCCGTTAGCTGCAGAAGTATGGTGTTCATGCACACTAGCTGCTGTCTGGTGCAGGTGGAGAGTTTTTACCCGTCCATTGGGAGTCAAGTCGTCCTTGTTGCGCAATTCAAAGGACTCTTCCTCCTCTTTCTCCCCATAGTCCCGTCCGAGCAAACTGAAGCCCTGCCTGCAGCACAGAAACCAGCAAACTCCTTGCAAAGGCATTCAAATGAGGTTAAGTGTGTCGTCTTCTGCTCTCCAGGTCGGTGAATTCAACACGCACGGTGTCGTCTCGGCCGTGAGGAACTCCAGGAGCTGCGTGAGAGCGTCCAGGACACCCTCTCCATAGAGATCCAGCCAGGGTGCTCTCCCCTTTCTGTCCGAGACCATGGGAAAAGTCTACTGGTTACACATGACCGGTGCTCCTGCTCCAACAAGACAGACGGGGGGAATTGGTCTCAAGGAAAAAACCCTCCCCTGCTCCAGGAGGCCAGTGGCTTCGCTCTAGACACCTTGCTGTCCCTGTTTGAGCAACTTCACGCGATCAAAGTGCAACAAAAACAGGGTTAGTTTCCAAAACACGGCTGCACCAGATGAGATGCTGCTGACAGAAGCCACACGGCTGTGAGACGCGTCTCTGGACACAGTTAGTGAGTAAAGACGCACCTCTGGAGGGACCCGACTGTCTGACTGGAGGGTTTGAACAAAGCGTGCAGCAGCTGGGACAGGAGAGTCTGGGAGCCACGGACACGCCCACCGACCTCACGTCTGCGCGCTGATTGGCTGAGCACTGACACTCCCCGGAATGACACGCCCACCACGCACGCCCCTGCGCGCTGACAAAGATCCATAGGTCCTGTGCAGTCGATCACAGTGATCAAATGATCCAACACAGTTATTGGGAGTTATTCTCAGCTGGGAGTGTGAAGAGACTACAGTCAGTACAGCTCTGCCTGTAAAATCTCCTCCTCCTCCTTATTATTATGCAACAATATATTAAAAATACAAGTTACAGGTCTGGAGATTAGACACCTGAATAGTCCATGTGTGATTTATCAGGATGTAATTATGCAATTATGATGAAGGAAATCAGTTTCTAGTTACTTTACAGCTACTTTATGGTGTTTAGTACGTATACCAACAGGTCACTGTAATCAAACAAACCTCATTACAGGTTAAAGTCCTGCATTCATGATCCTCACTGATGATATTCACATTATGTTCTAATGGTCTCTTCTGGGTCCTCCCTGCTGTGGGTGCTGCAGTGTTTCCACAGCAGACTTTTAATGTGTTACAGCTTCTGTATTTTTTTCAAGTTGAAAGAAATGTTCATCAGTAGTGAGTGAACGCTGGAGCGTGACTGGCTGAATTTAAAAATAACTGCAGGGGAGATCAGATTCGATAGTGTCACGTTATCACTAATTACCCTTCGTATGTGGTTGCAGCTCTTTTGTGCTCTTTCTTTATTTTTTCTTCTGTAGCTCTGATTCCTTCTCTTACTTTACTATCTTCCTCTTGCTTCTCTCTTGTTACACACACACACACACACACACACACACACACACACACACTCTCCTCCCCCACTCGTTCCTCTTCCACTTTGCTGAACAGTCTACAAAGATACAGCAGTGGGAGGCAGGAGGACTGGTGCTAAATCCAGACACGTGATATATCCAGCCCCCTCGGCGCTCATGCTTATTTCTCCCTTAATATCCCTTCATTTCCCCTTCTCTGCTCTGTGCAAACTCCCCCCACACATCTCAGTCAGCTGGCTTTAACTCATTCCTCACCAAGAGGAGCTCTTAGCTGCTGCTCTGCCCTCTTTAGCTTGATGGATACGCTCCTTCGCTTCAGTCATCCCGACAAAACACACGGATACACACACACTACATGCACTCTGCCTCATCAGATACTTTTAACCCCAGCCCCTGCTGGTTCCCTAAGGGCTTTCTAAATCAATAAAAAGGCTCATGGATGCACCTTTTCAGCTCAGCATTGTGGACAGTAATCCTGACAACCCCTCACCCCATCTCAGCAGTAACACACATAAACATACTGCCCCACATTTCAACCCCGAGTGCTTCCAGGGAAGGAGAGGTGGCTGCGTCTTTACACAACCGATCACAATTGACTACATTTCTATTCCCGTTCCTTTGAACGTGGTGATGCACATTACAAAAGAGCCTGCACATGTTCATATGCAAGAGAGAATCATTCCTCAACTCTTCTCTTGAAAGTACAGCAGCCCTGCCCCCTCTGCTCCCCCTCTCACAGTCTGTATCCACTCTGCAGTATCTCTCTTTAAGCCAGATCCTCCCTGTCCTCCCCCATATCCCAAAACAATATGCTGGGGGCCCCTGCTCCCACAGACCTGGAGGAACATATGTTTTATTTTTAGAGCTCACTCCCTCGGCCCACGCTAGTAAAGTGAAAAAAGAGAAAAGCCCTCCCTCCATATATGGTTTCTGAGAGAGCTGAAGTCAGGAGAAAAAGCCCGAGTATACCGACATAATCCTCAGAGGAGCCGTTACTCAAATATCATCTGTAACTGCAACTTATTATTATTTCACGACAAAAGAAACATCTAAAAAAGCTCCAGTGATATTCTCCCGGTT
The DNA here is from genome assembly GCF_042242105.1 of Pempheris klunzingeri. Lineage (NCBI taxonomy): Eukaryota > Metazoa > Chordata > Actinopteri > Acropomatiformes > Pempheridae > Pempheris > Pempheris klunzingeri. The sequence goes on along the minus strand of NC_092028.1, from coordinate 22,997,453 downwards.
TCTCTAATAAACCCCCCCGTCTGTGAGTCTCCTCCTCTGTCGCTCTCTTCCCCTCTTTCCTGGGGATGACACATGATTCTCCATTGACACACGGGCGCAGACACACACACATTTGGATACACGCAAGATAACCTGATACAGTGTGTCAGGTTGAGGCAGCAGATCAGGAGAAGGGCAGATGATTTGGTTGGGCTCCCAGTGTGAACACAAGCCAGGCTGGCTGGCTCGCTCAAAGCCAGAGGAGCCCCGAGAGTGAATGTGGAGTAAAAGTCTAGTTATTGTAGGCTTATGGTATTAGGTGGTGTTGGTGTTGGATGTGGTGGAGCTGTGAGATTTGTGATTTGGGTGAAACCAAAACAGCTGGAAGAAGGTTATATTTCTTGCAAATTAAATAAAATGGTGATACTCGTTTGCTTTTGCTTTTTATATCCTATTTGAACTCCTGATTAAACTTTGTGCTTCATCTTCTTCTCTTTTTTTTTTTTTTTTTTTTTACTTCTAGCTGGTTCCACCCATTTCCTGCCTGCCACTCCCCACAACACCGTTTGTTGAGACTGGCGTGTGGGCTTTCCAGCAGAGACGTAGACAAGTCGCACATGTCAAATTGATCGGAGACAGAGCAGAGCAGTGCACTGCTGCCGCCGTTCTCTCTCTTTCTGTCTCTCTCACTCTTTCCCCTTTGAGTTTCTGCCTGCAGGATCCTGTTTCACTGCAGCCCGCATCGCAGCCAGACTCTCATGTTGGTGAATCAGATTGATTGTCAACAGAAAGGGATGTGAAATCTTGTCTGCCAAGGAGCTCCCTGCATGTTTCACAGTCGGAGGCCTGTTTATTGCGTTTTTCCTTTGAGTATTTTGTGGGTGATGATTAATCAAATCTTCTGATTTGTTTGAAGAGTGCGGTGGAATTTCTGCTTTTGAGGTTTTATTTGAAACTGAGATCCCCATGTGGTCTGCAGGCACATATAGAAATGATTCAATAAGAAGCTCCGGGTCTGTTCAAGACAGCTGCTCTGTCTTTGGTGATCTACAGGTTTCTCTTCAGAAGACCAGTCCAAGGTCAGAGTTTATCTGACAACCACAAACTAAGGATTTAGGATAGGAACTGACCCCCAGTGACCCTTCACCTATGACTCAGACAGGATTTCCTCCCCGCTGTGTCCAACATTGAACTTAACCCTCATCCCGCCATGCCAGCACCCCCTCTACCACCAGTTCAGATCCAGCAGAGATTTAGACTTTGGGTTAGTGAACAGAGGACTGCTGTTTGACGGCTGTTGGCCCATGTAATGGGATAGTGGAGCCCTTTAACTACTGCACCACTTGACCTGAAGTTCCCACTGTGAAATATCCAGCTGTGCATGTGGATCGTTTGTGACAGATAGGCTTTATATGTGGAAAATGGGACGAGCTGCTGATGGAAGAGAGTTAATTAAATGAATGATAAGGAAATTGGAAAGATCTGCTTTCAACTGCACACACACACACACACACTGTGCCACAGAGGAACGGAGGGAGGATCCTCAGGCACACAGCTGAATTCCCATCAATACCATCTCCAGTGTCGTCTGTCTTCCTGTCCTCCCCGAGCGTGCTTCAGGAACAGTGTTTACCACCACTGGGGACACCACAGAGAGGGAGGTGTTTCTAACCCTGGCTGTGGGTACATGTGTTCCAGGGGACTGTGTGGCACACAGGCTTGTGTCAAGGAAAGGCCGGGCCGGGGAAAACATTCCCAGCTTCAACTTCTGACCCTCTCGCCCCAGTTAACCCCTCGCATTCCCCCTTTCCCCTCCCTGCCTGGTTTCATTACAGTAACCCTTAACACTCCGGAGTCTTGCACACTGGCTCTGCCTGTCAACACATAAACTGCCTGCAGAACTTTGTGCAATGGATGAATAATTGTGTTGCAAGGAGGCTTCTCAGGTTTTAAGAGACTGAGTGATATTCTATACGTGAAGCATCTGTCTTGGGCACCATTAGACTATGGATCCATTCTTGACTGCATACTACAGCAGCTCGCTATTTTTCTGCTACAGACTGGGAAATACACTCGGAGTGACATAGTCCTTGTTGGTGGTTTTTTAATATAGGACCCAGCAATTTGTTTAATACAGCTGTTTAGTGTGTGTGGGCAGCAACTTGCAACTAACACATCATATCATCAAAAAAGATTTTGCGTCTGCAAGCATTTAGATATGCCAGGGCCATGATTCATTCTTGTTTTTCATACCTCTGCGCCACAACTCCCCTACAACTGGATTTGAACAGACATTCTTCAGCTTGGGGAAAAAGGACAGTAAGAGGAGTCACAATATCAGAAGCCTTTTTATCTGCAACCGCCATCAAAAGCCAAGCGAGGAGGAGGCGTACTGGAATCAGAGAGGCAGAGAGAAAGATGGGGGACTGATAGAGATAGTTTGTCAGCCAGAGCAGATAAAAAGCGAGGAGGGCTGAGACTAAAACCTGGAGAGGAGACAAAACAACCGACAGTGCAAACAAACAGCAGAGATATGCCCCCTCACGTTATCTGGTATTTTCATATCAAAGAGGAAATAAAGATAGAGTTCCCGTAGTCGAGATACACATTAAGACAGGCTGTGAACAACCAGCTTAGGTTGGGGTGTTATTACGTACCTGGGGCAGTCCAAATTAGAATAATTTACAATTACCTTGCAGTACTTGGCAGATTATTAGGGTTAACGGTTGTAGTACTGAAGGTTTTAAAGTGAAGTGTTTGTGCGAGGACGAAGATAACTTATTGACAGTTAGTGAGGCTGGGCTGAGAGCCAAAGTCCTTCAGCTATTTTTAGGATGCTGACTGTGTGAAAGTGCACTGAAGTCAAAATTGATGACACATCGCCAAAATCTGAACCTGTGCCGGATTAGTGGTGTCTGTGTGCACTTGCATTTGAACATGTGCACATGCACAGTGTGCTTTTGCAGAGCTGCACATGCATGCTTATGTATGCGGTGCAAAGAATACGGAGCTGAATTCATGTATGTTTGTGTGCAAATTAAAGGCAAAGCTTGTTTATTTGTGGCCACCGAGGGGAATCACTGAAAGATGGCCGTATCAAAAGGATTTGTAGAATCAGTGGAAAGGCTCTGCTCTTTGCGAGGGAGTGTAGCCCTGTTCGTCTGAGCTCGGTCTCGCTCTTGTTTCCTGTGTTTAGATATCAGCCTTGAGAGTGGCTCTTAGCAGTACAAGCAGTATAATTACTGAATATGGAAAAAGTGCCCACTGCTTTACCTCAGTCTGGGCAGCAGCCCTTCATAGAGCAACTGAGTAAACTTCTTTTACTTTGGTCCAATTTGTGAGTGTGTATCTGGGTGTCCTTACAGGGAAACCCGCCTTAAAACAGAACTGTGCATTCCTGTGATGCTCCACACAGAAAACATTATTGTAAACAGGAACAACTGTAAGCAAGAATCAAGAAAACTAAGATGTCAGATGGGAGGCCAGTCTTCTGGGTAATTACTCATGTTGTACAATTTTCTACACTTGAATTAGTTTAGTTCAAAAGTCCAAAAAGGACCCCACCATTTCTAACCACAGGAAATCATCAAACATAACGTGACACTGCACACAATGGAAGTCTGCTATTCATAGTTTGATAGGCTGGCTTTAGATACTATAGAGGAGGTGGAGCTGTTTTTATCCAGGTCATGACCTTTATGAATTAGTGTTCATGATGATTTTTGCATAAAAGTGAACATTTCCCTACATGGACAAAAAAAACAAACAAACCAGACTGACAAAAAATAAAAAAGTAATTCAGCTTCTAGAGAAGTCGGTGATTTGATCAACAGGACAATCATGCAGACACACATTCTAAAACATTGTGCTACACTTGCCAACAAAGTTCGGCTAATTTGGGCGGGTTTAAGAAAATGTGTGTTACTACATAAACTGTGTGTGTGTGTGTGTGTGTGTACAGTGTGTGTGTGTGTGTGTGTTGTCTCATGTTTCCTTCAGGGCTCGATCCAGGCTGTTGCTAGGTGCTGTGACCTCCAAGAGCAACATTCATAGATGCAGAGGGTGAACCCTTGAGGGAGTGGGGCTGTATTTTGTTTCTGCACCCTCCCCCTACTCCAAACACACACCCTCACCCACACACTGTACACAACAAACTCCCCGTGGGCCCATAACTGATTATCTCCCCCATCTCTCTCACTTTTTTTGA